>NC_056504.1:23720055-23744058 GCF_014905685.2 Nematolebias whitei
ACACACATGTACCTACACACATACATGCATACATACATACACACAACTTCAAAATAACGTAAATTCTCAACCTGTACTGAAAACAGTTTCTACGTCTCAGCACCACCAGCTGGTGAGAGGTGGTGACGTCAATTTGAACCCCGCCCACTGGAACCTGTACTGAAAACATAATGGAAACACAACCTGTACCATACCGAGTAGAGTAGAGCCGTGATGGGTCAAAGATAATTAACGTCTCACGTTACATTTCTAAATTCAATGCACATTATATACAGTCCAGAAAAATGAAAGAATCTGTTTAATTGATGAATATATCTCATGCATATGTTCATCTACATCTGGAAGATGAACATATCCATATCCATTAGTACCTGTAATACCATTAGTATTACAGGTACTAATGGAAAAGGGGCATAAGAAAAACTGGGCTGTTTGGACGACTGACATGTATAGATGTAAGGACAAGTTTTGGACGGGTCTAGCTGGGGAAGAACGAGGGTGGGTCCACTGGAAAGGCTTCGTTTGGAGTTATTTCTGCCATCAGCCCAGACCATTACCAGAACCTCTTTTATTTAAATTCTAAACTGCTGCGGGACTTGGGACGGCCCTATTCAGGTGTGAGTGGGAAAATCTGATCCTCACTGAGCTGGAATTTTCAGGAATTCTACTAAAAGGCAAATGGTAAGAAGACCTCTCACATATATTGTCCTTTATAAAAATTTCTTTCAGTACAGAGCGGTAGCTTACAAGATTGCAAGCAGAAAGATCAATTATATTTTAAATTTGATTGCTTGAAGTTGTCAAAAGGTTGGATAATGTGGTGACGAATAGCATACTGGGGCAGGTAGTGAGTGTAGGGAGACTGTGGAGATATTGGAGCACTTGAGTGAGTCAGGACAACCGAAGAACTCACAGAGCATAGCTGGCCAGAAGGAAAATTTCTGGGGCTGAACGGAGCTAACCTACAGCCATCCTCCAGCCCCCCACCCCCACCCAGGAATAGAGAATTACTTTGCCCAGGAAAGATCAACAACTGGAATGTAACTAAAACACTGATTTTAAATCACTATGTATCCTCTTTGTAATCAAATGTAATCACTGTCATTGGATTGTGCATACCGCTGTTTCCCCTGAAAAATCATTGATTAAAGGTCCAGCTATGAGGTGGTACAGCTCCAGGCAGGAGACAATGTGGCTCAGAGGGTCCTGCACAAAGGTGTTACTTATTTAGGAAGGAGGCCTGGTTGAAGAACCAACCAGCCCAAGGTGAAGAGCTTCATGGAGGTGGCCGGGCTGCAAAGCCAGCTGGCCATTATGCGGAGAGGCCACACAGAATCCTTTTTGTTTGTGCAGTTCCAGGGAGGAGGCCAGGTGGTGGATGTGCTCTTGCACAGAGGTGGTGCTGCTCCAGGGATGCGGCCAGGCTGCAGAGCAAGCCAGCCCAGAGTACATAACACCATGGAGGAGGACAGGCTGAGAAGGAGGGAAAGACCGTGTCCTTGGTGGTGTCCAGCACCGAGGTGTTTCAGGTTCAAGAAGGAGGGCACGACGCAGATGGGATCCTGCAGGGAGGCAGTGATGCTTGAGATAAGTTGCCAGGCTGCAGTCCCAGCCAGCATGGGGCTGAGCTCCACGGAGGATGCCAGGCAGCAGAACTAGCCAAGCAGCTGCAGTTACACCTTTTGGTGAATAGGGTCCAGCTCAGATGTGGTGCAGCACCATGGTGGTAGACACATGACAGTGTCCTGCAAGGAGGTGGTGATGCTCCTCATTGGAAGGTGGCATCACACCTAGCCAGCCAGTGGCAGAGAGGCCGCTCAAGGTGTTGTGTCCTACTTGGATTTAGTGCAGTTCCAGGGAGTTGGAAGGTCCTTCACGGAGTTGGTGCTGCTCTAGGCACGAGGCAACTTGGCAAAATGTGTCCTGCACACAGGTGTTGAATATCAAGGGAGGTGAATTGGTTTCACACTCAGCCAACACAAGGGTGTGGCCAAGCTGCAGGGCCAGACCGCTCATGGGTGGAGAAGCTGGTCGGTGATGAGGTACACCTAGAGGATTCTGAAGAGGATTCCAAGATGGCGCCTGAGCTGGTGGCTTGCCGTTCACCTCTGTCCACTCTGTTTCTTTTTTTGCTATTTTTATCATTTTTCTTCAATAAGATCAGCTCACTACTGGTGTATGATCGCCAGCAACTGTTCAATCTACAATTTTCCACCACTTATCTCGCCTCCTATGAACATTTTGATCGGGGTTCTGGGCCACCACCTCCACTGCTTGGGAACGTACCTGGGTATCTCCAGCGCGCGGCATTCGTGCCTGCACGAAAACATAGCTCTTGTCGCCGTGGGAGACGTGCTGGCCGCCTCGTGAGGCTCAAAGCTAGCCTCGCTCGTTCCTCAGCTACAGCTGTCCACCAGAATGAGGTTTCAACACCTGGATGCCTCGCGGAGTCCTGCCTGCTGTAGAACATCGGGTCGGAGGCGTGCAGCGAGCGCGCGCCCAGCTGTGGTGTTTCCAACCGTATCCAGCAAACCGAAACCAACCCGGGTCCAACAGCTGTACCATCGGATCGTTCCAACGACCCTGCTGTGTCCGGCGGCTCCCGGTTTCCAGCTGTTAGTCCCGGCTGCACTTTCTCCAGCCGGAGGAGGCGAGGACCCGACATAAACAAACTGAAACCGCTGATCTGCCCCCCCCCCCCAACTTCTCCCTCAGCTGCTGACCCAACAAGGTTTGCTCTCCTCAATGTGAGGTCTTTAACAAACAAAACCTTCATCATGAACGACTTTTTCTGCACAAATAATCTGGACTTCATGTTTCTGACAGAGACTTGGCTTCTTCCGGGTGAGTCAAGTGTGTTTTCTGAACTTGTGCCTGCTTATTGTACTTTTCTTAATTGCCCGAGGTCATCTGGAAGAGGTGGAAGAGTGTTGGCTGTTTTTAAGAAAATCTGGAAATGCAGACTGTTACAGACACCATCTTTTCAGACCTTTGAACTGCTGCATTTTGAACTGGGCCGCTCCAACCCCATGTTGATTGTAGTGCTTTATCGACCGCCCAAATCCTCCACAGGCTTCAACAGTGAACTGTCTGTCTTTCTCACTGCAATACTGTTAAAATACGACCGTGTGTTGTTGTGTGTCTGTTGCCCTGAAAAGCCTTTGGTTCAGGACTTTTTAAATCTGATCCACTCTTTAAACCTGGTGCAAAATGTTGTCGGCCCCACACACCATCAGGGTCACACTCTTGATATTGTTCTGTCTTGTGGTGTCTCTGTGCTAAATCTGGAAATTGGGGATGCTGTCATGTCTGATCACAAACCAATCTCATTTGTAATACCTCTTGCTCGTGTCTCTAAATCTCCCGCTCTACCCAGGACCTGTCGTATATTTAACCCTTCAACTGCTGCTCATTTTTCCTCTGCCTTTATTACCACTGCTGCTACAACACCTGAAACCTCTGCCTGTGTCGGGGCTCAGGAGCTGCTTAGTAATGTTGGATTTAATATTTTATACCTTTTTATAATTCCTATCAAGCACTCAAATGTCATGTCATATAAAGTGTGTGTGTGTCTTTCTTCCAAGGTTGAACTATGTTTATAGAAAATGTTTGCTAATTCTAACTAGTTGACCTTTAAATATAATCTCATAGTAGCTAAAGATAATTTTACAAGTTCACATTTGATAAATTACAAGCAATCAAATCAGGCCAGAGAGCAGACTGATTAGCATAAATAAAGCTAGAACAGCTCTTTAATTTAGACAATATAGTTTGACTAAGTAAATCAAATTAAGAGTATAACCATGATCCAAATAAAAACATGAACATAAGTTGGATAATATAATTATTCCTAGAAATAAACAACTATTTCAAATCAGTGTTATCACTAAGGTATAATCACGTTAAACAAACAGTGTTAACAGTTTTAAACGCAGACACAGAAACTAAGATGAATCTGCCTTAAAAACAGAATCACCAGACCTCCAACAGATATTGAATTAACACCCAGGAGGTAGGTAATAATTAATAGTTATTAATTATTACGCATAAACAATTTAGACACAAATCATTTTATATCCCTAAAGTATAATAGCAAGTTAAACTTTAAACAAAAGCCGATTTCAGTGAACCAAAACTTATCTGAAATATAGACGTAACGTCCTTGAGGGGGCGGGCTAAGTCGTAACCATAGCGACAAAAGCTGAACCAATCAGAAAGCTAGCCTTCTCAAACGGGGATAAAAGGCCGGGAATGACGCACGCGCACTGAGCATTTTCAGGGAGGCACGCACGAGGCGGTTTGTTCTTAATGCTCCATTTATATGCATATATCTTATTAATGTAACTGTTTGTCTCTGAATATCTGTAACCCATGTTGTGTCAAATAAATCTTTTATACGAAGGGCGACGCCTCCGCCGTTTTGAACACGACGTGGTATTCTATCCACAACAGTAACCACAATGTGATCTAAGATCTTAGATCTGGTGGCCCCACTAAAAGTCAGGAAACCAAGGAGAGCCCAGTACCCATGGATGAATGAGACCACCAGGGCAGCGAGACGCCTGTGCAGGAGAGCTGAGCGCAGGTGGAAAAAGGACCATCTCCATGTTCCTTTCATTTTGCTCAAAACCTGTTTAAAAAATTACCAGAACACTGTCAAATCTGAAAAAAACAAATATTTCTCCCAACTCATCAACTCAAATAGACACAACCCCCGCGCCTTATTCACAACAGTAAATTCCATTCTAAATATCCCTTCGTATTCATGTATGGAGGCCTCTGTTGACACCTGCAATGACTTCACTAAATTCTTTGTTAACAAAGTGGAGTTGAGCAGGGCCTTCATCCCCCGCTCCTTAGTCGACCCATCAGCTACAGCTCGTCCAGAATGCTGCAGCTCGGCTTTTAACTGGTACATCGAGGTACGAGCACATCACACCAGTTCTGTCCTCCCTACACTGGCTTCCTGTGAGAACTAGGATTGATTTCAAAATTCTCCTCCTGACCTATAAGTGCCTAAATGGCCTCGCACCCATCTACCTCTCTGAGCTACTGGAACCATATGTTCCCTCTCGGGCTCTGAGGTCATCCGATCAGCTGCTTTTGGTTGTTCCAAAAACACGACTGAAGCTCCGAGGAGATCGGGCGTTTTCAGTCATGGGTCCCAAACTGTGGAACAACCTACCCCCCAACATTAGGCATGCCACCTCCCTTCCTGTGTTCAAATCCCTGCTAAAAACATATCTGTTCTCTCTGGCGTTTCATACTGTGTGAGTTGATTTAGTATATCTTGTTCCATGTCTTCATTTTAATGCTGTTGTTTTAATTTTTTAAGGTATATTCTTACTGCTTTTTATTTCTTAGTGTTACCCTTAGTGTTAAGCACTTTGATAACAGTCTATCTGTTTTAAATTGTGCTCTATAAATAAATATGACTTGACTTGACTTGACTTGACCTAGTAGATGGTTTAACTCCAGCTATGTGGTACAACTCCAGCTAGGTAGATGCGGTCCTGCATGAAGGTGGTGCTGCTCCAGTGAGGCAGCTGAGATGCAAAGAGAGCAAACCAGTGCCAGATAGATGGATAAGGTTCTTCATGGAGTTGGTGCTGCTCAATCCAGGAGGCAATGTTGCAAAAAGGGTCCTACACACAGGTGTTGAAGATCAAAGTATTTGAATGGGTCCATAACAAGCCAGCACAAGGCGCATAGCTCCAGGGTGTGGCCAGGCTGCAGAGCCAGCCAACACATGGGTGGAGAAGCTGGGTGGTGATGAGGTATAACTATGAGGTGGTGAAACTCCAGATACATGGATGCTGTCCTACACGGAGGTGGTGCTGCTCCAGTGAGACAGCTAGGCTGCAGAGCCAGCAAGTGAGTGTTTGAGAGAATGTGTCCTGGATTGGGTCCGATCAGAAGTGTTTCAGCTCCATGGAGGAGACCACGTGGCATATGGGCTCCTGTACATAGGTGGTGCTGCTCTAAGAAGGTGGCTGGGCTGCAGAGCCAGCCATCCAGCCAGGCCTGTTGAAGCTGCTCAGTGGATTGTGTTCTGCTCCGAGTTGGTGAAAATCCAGGGAGGTGGATGGGGTCCTTCACAGAGGTAGTGCTTTTCTAGGAAGGTGGCCGAGTTGCAGAACCAGCCAGCTGAGAGGTTTAGAGGCTGTGTGGCGATGGGGTACATCTAAGAGGTGTTGCAGCTCCCGGTAGGAGGCCATGTGGTGGATGTGGACCTGCACTAAGATGTACAGCTCCACAGAGGTGGCCGGGTTGAAATACCTGCCTGTGTAACGTGCAAAGTGCACAGGAGGAGGCTGGGCAACAGAGCCTGCTAGCAAGGATAAGGAGAGGCCTCACACTGTATGTGGTCCTGCTCGTAGGTGGTGCCGCTCAAGGGAGGAGGCCACGTGACTGAGGAATTCTTGTACCTAGGTAGTGCTGTTCCACAAATGCGGCTGGGCTGCAGAGCCAGCAATACAGCCATGGGCATAGAGGATGTTCAATGGATTAGGTCCTGTTCAGATTTGGTGCAGCACCAAGGATTTGGATAAGGTCCTTCATGGATGTGCTGTTAAACCATGGAAGAATTATGGCTGCAGAGTCAGCTAGCCAGGTGCGGAGAATCTGCAAGGTGTATGAGGTACTACTAGGAGGTGGTGGAACTCCAGGCAGATGGATGGCATCCTTCAACTAGGTTTGCAGATCCAGGGAGGTAGCCTGTTGGCAGAGACAGCTATTCAGGGGTGTAAAAGCCATGCGGTGAATGTGGTCAAGCTAATATGTTTAGTAGCTCCAGGGAGGATGCCACACAGCAGATGGGGTCCAACTCAGAGTTGATGCTTCTTGAGGAGGGAGGCCACAAAAGATGGGGGTCAGGCACTGACATAGTGCAGCTCCAGTGAGGAGTCCACACAGCAGATGGGGTCTTGCTCAGAGGTGCAGCTGTTCCATGGAGGCATCCAGGCTAAAGAGTAACACAGCCCAGTGTAAAGAGCTCTATGTAGGAGGACAGGATGTGGAGCCAGCCAGCCAGGTTTAAGAGTGATTGTGTCCTTTATGGGGTCGAGTTCAGAGGTGTTACAGCTCCAAGGAGGAGGCCACATGTGATTATGGGTCCTGAGTTGAGGTGGTGCTTCTTAAGAGTGGCGGCCATGGCTGCAGAGCCAGCCACTCAAGAGTGCAGAGATTTAGGGAGGTGGCCAGGCTGTAAAGCCAGCCAGCAAGAAGAAGAGAGGCTGTGTGGTGGTTGAAGTCCAGCTTAGATGTGGTGTAACACTAGGGAGGAGGCCACACAGCAGAACTAGCCAAGCAGCAGTGTTGAGGCTGTGAGGTGGATTTGGTCCAGTTCAGATGTAGCGCAGCTTCATGCAGATGGCGTCGCAGCAGATGGTGTCCTACAAGTAGTTGGTGATGCTCCAGGGTGGATGCTTGGCATCAGACACAACCAGCCAGGTGCAGAGAGGCTGCACTTTGGATGGTGTCCAGCTGTGAATTGATACATTTCCATGGAGGAGGGCACACAACAGATATATTCTTGCATGCAGGTGGTGCTGTTCTAGGGAGGCAGTAGGGTTGCAGAGGCTGCCAGCCCAGGTTGCAGAGCTCTAGGGAGGAAGCCAGGCTGCAGAGCTAGCCATCTACGGCCAGAAAGGTTAGGAGGGGTATGTGGTTCTGCACAGAGGTGGTTTTGTTCCATGAAGGTGGCTTGGCTGTAGAGCCAACCAGCCATGGGCAGAGAGGCTGCACAGTGTATGGTGTTCAGCTATGAGGTAGTGCAGCGCCAAGCAAGAGGTTATGTGACTGATAGTGTCCAGCACAGAGGTGTTGCTGCTGTAGGAACGTGGTCAGGCTGCAGAGTCAGCCAGCCCAAGGTGAACAGCTTCATGGAGGTGGCTGGGCTTCAGAGCCAGCTAGCCAGGATGCGGAGAGGCCACAGAGTGTATGGGGTCCAGCTCTGAGGTGGTGCTGCTCTAGGGATGTGGCCAGGCTGCAAAGCCAGCCATCCAGCCATAGGTGTAGAGGCTGCTCAGTGGATTGGTTCTGCTCAGAGTTGGAGCAGCATCACCTCCGTGAAGGATCCCATCCACCTCCCTGGAGTTGCGCAGGAGGCATATAGTGTTCTGCACAAAGGTGTTGCTGCTCCAGGGAGGTGGCCGGGTTTCAGAGCCAGCCAGGCCTTTGTGAAGAGCTTTATGGAGGTGTCCATCTAGGAGATGGTACATTTCCAGTGGAGAGGCCATGGTTCATATGTGGTCCTGCACATTTGTGGTGCTTCTCCAGGGATGTGGCCAGGCTGCAGAGCCATGGGCAGAGAGGCTGCTCAATGGTTTGGGTCCTGCTCAGAGTTGGTGCTGTTCCATGGAGGTGGTGGGGTCGTGGACAGAGGAGTGGGTGCTCCAGGGATGTGGCTGGGTTGCAGAGCCACCAAGCTGAGGGGCTAAAACGCTGTGCGGTGATGGGATACAGCTGGAAGGTGGTGCAGCTCCCTGTAGGAGGCCACGTGGTGGATGTGGACCTGGACTACGAATGTACAGCTTCACAGAGGTGGCCCCGATGAAAAACCAGCCTGTCAAACGTGCAGAGCTCCCAGGAGGAGGCTGGGCAACAGAGCCAGTTAGCTAGGATGAGGAGAGTCCTCACAGTGTATGTGGTTCTAGCTCGGAGGTGGTGCCACTCCAGGGAGGAGGTCACTTGACGGATGAGGTCCTGCACGGAGGTTGTGCTGCTCTAGGCATGTGGCTGTGCTACAGAGCTATCAATCCAGCCATGGGGATAGAAACTGTTCAGTGGATGGGGTTCTACTTGGAGTTGGTGCAACTCCAGGGAGGTGGATGGGTTCCTTCTCCCAGGTGGTTCTGCTCCAAGCGGGAGGCAACGTGGCAAATAGGGTACTGCACAAAGGCGTTGCTGCTCCAGGGAGGTTGTGGTATGTCAAAGCCAGCCAGCTCTAAAACACGAGGGAGGAGGCCACATAGCAGAACTAGCCAGGCAGCAGCGTAGCGGCTGTGTGGTAGATTTGGTCCAGCTAAGATGTGGCACTGCATCATGCAACGGGCCACTCAGCAGATGGGGTCCTGCAAGTAATTGGTGATACTCCATGGTGGAATCTTGGCATCAGACCAACCAGCCAGTTGCAGAGAGACTGCGCTTTCGAAGGTGTCCAGCTCTGAGGTGATGCATATCCTTGTATTTTACATGTTGTTGTGTCCGTTTCATTCTAATTGGACAATAGTGGTGTAGTGAACTAGACCTCCTACATCAATCTGTCTCTGAAGACCTTCAGGGGACAGGAACTGTTATTTCATTGATTTGAATCCAGAAATACAAATGATCTCATTAAGAGACTATTTAATTGTATCCTGAATTAATCAATTGAAAGAACACTCTTCTTTTTTTATATTATCATTAATATTTTACAATATCTTGATAATCAAAAGTGTGTTTCGTTCATTCCATTTCTAATGTTGAAGTAAACCACTCATTTAAATCAACTGTGAAACAGTATTAATGATTTTAAACCTCATTAGACTTAGATCATACAAGTTAAATGTCTATTTACAAAGTAAGTGTGCATTTTAATCTTCTGTCTGAATGAGGAGTGGATTTGATGTCGGTCAAAAGTAAGAGAACAAGTTATGAGAATGAAGTGCCTTGTTTTAAAACTCTCACACAATAAATAAGAAACTGGCGCGTCTGCAAGTCTCTCATTTCTTCAAAATATTTTCCTGTCTGTACTAACCATTCTTAAAAACATTTCTGCTGTCTGCGACTCCTAATAACCCTCTGATATCACTAAAACTCCACCCCTGCTGGTTGGGTTAACCAATCAGGAAGTACCACACAACAGGAAGTGGATACCCTTTAAAAGTCAACACTTCTTGGAACTATTCAGTCTTACTGGAAGACAGTCTTACGGCGAGTCTTACTGGAACTTTCAGTTCTTACAGAAAGTCTGTTTTGGAGTTCTGGCTGGGACTACAGTCTTGCTAGAGTCTTACAGCTGAACTAAATAGCTGATGGAGTTGGACCATGAGCCAAGGGTCTGTCCATTCTAGCAGAGTCACAGCACGCCTCGCTGTGATCTCACCCCGAGCATTAAATGCTCTCAACTTCTAAGGAAGCTTATTCTGTTGAACGGAGTACCGTCACCACTTTGGATGATTCCCTGCCACTCTGACCGGAGACGCTGAAAGGAAGCGTGAAATGGACCTCTGTACCAGAGCTGATTTATCTTCTGCAAAGGTAATGAGTCGTCATGCCCCGAGTGTACCGAGGGCTGAGCTGGGGTCGAATGAAGGGTGCCATTCCTGGTCAACACATTTTCATTCCTCCACCTAAATCCTCCTCTTTAAATCTAAATCTATCCTCTTGAAACCTCTTCGCCAGTAAATCAAGCCTTCAGAGATTAATTATTCTCCATCAGTAATCCTCTGTTGTCTTGTTATTTGAACTTGCTAAGTTTATTAATCAGAAACAGACCAGCTAATCAAGTGTACATGTTTGATGTTAAAATTAGATTTTGTTAAATAAATGACCGCATTTATTCTGATGTGTCAAAGATAAATGACGTCTCATGTTACTAATTATACACTCCACTCTCAAGTTTTCTTGGTCACATGGCAGAAATTTAACTCGAAAAATAAATAATCCGTTGTTAATTAAACAATTAATCCAAAAAATTTCAATCTGGTCCTCTGAACATTCAAAATAAACAAAAAACAAAACAAAGCAAAAAAATATAGAAACGTTTCATCTCTCATCCAAGAGACTTCCTCAGTCTGAGGTGCTGTTTTCAACTCAGTCTCTTAAATAGCACCTTCTCAGAGTGGATCAACCAGTTTGCTACTGACAACCAAAACCAGCTGCTCACATGATCAAGAAGGACCATCAGCCTAACAATGGATCATTAGCACACTGATGGCTGTTTACTATTCACAGGGGGCTGAGTGATACTAGCAATCACAGCATTGTAAGAGGAAGACAGTTGAACCCGGAGGCCTCCACCCCTGTTTAATGATGGACGATTTCTTTTCACAAAGATGGCCTCCTTTACTCCTCTCTCAAACCATCGTTGCTCTCTGTCCAGGATGTGAACATCTTCATCCTTGAAAGAGTGACCACTAGCCTGGAGATGAGTGTAGACCGCAGAATCCTGGCCTGATGATGTTGATCTTCTGTGCTGGGCCATCCTTTTGGCCAGTGGCTGTTTAGTTCCCCCATGTAAGACTGATCACAGCCCTCCTGACACTGAACAGCATACACACTATTACTCTGTTTGTGCCGGGGGACTGGATCTTTGGGATGAACCAGTCTTTGCCGTAATGTATTTTGGGGTTTAAAAGCCACTGGGATGTTATGATTAGAAAATAAACGTCTCAGTTTCTATATCTCCATATGGTGACCAGGTGGAATGCATGAACTCAACAGATTTACTCGACGAGCTTAAGAAGGTGGCAGGCAGTGTCACTTCTGCAGCCATAAATAAGTTGGGCTACAAGCAACTAGCTAAAATAGCACTCTTGCTAAAAGCTGTGTATTAACTGGAGGCCAGCAGGAGAGAAGCCCTTGAAATAAATTTGAAACGCGACTCAGAGGACCGCGAAGCAATACATGATGTGTATCTACAACTCATGGAACAGTTTCAATTTGAAAAGGAGACCTGGGCGGAAAAATTGTAACATGAGAAGGAGTTCTCACAAGCTCATCTGTCGTTACAGGCAGACTCATATGAGGAAAAGCTACGTGAAGGAGGGGTAAGGTACCAAACACTGTGTTCAGACAATGATATTCTGCACAAACAGTTGTAACGAACATCAAAATCTCTGGACGAGTGCAAATTGGAAAAAGTGGCATTAGTCCAACAAGGCGTGCGTTTACAAAGTGAGTGTCATACATCACGTGAACGGTTAACAGCCTGTGAGGCAAAACTTGCCGTGGCCACAAATAAAATCTCTGACGAGGGGAAAATATGTCTGGAACTCGAAGACAAACTGGGTCAGAGTCCAGTTCAACCATCACCACCTCCAAGTGATTTTTTTGTACCTCCTATACAAAATCTCCTTATGCCACCTCCACGTGATTCTGGTCTACCACCTCCACGTGATTCTTTTGTTCCGCCTCCACCAATCCCTCATCCTCCGCTCTCAATAGCAGTATTGCAAAAAATAGCAAATTATGTCCAACGATTTGAGCCAGGGCCATTGGGTTCGACCGACACTAAGGCCTATCTGCAAGACCTTGACTTCCAACTGGGAAGCTATCCGAACGCTACAGTTGAGGATAAAATAGGCTTGATCAGGCTCACTTCAGCCAGAAGGGTGTTTTCCTTTATCGAGCGTCAACCAGATGCCACAAGGAAGGATTACAGCCTGTTATGTGCTGCTCTAATTAAAGAGTATACCCCTTGCGTGGGACCTGGCAGTTATCCAGCCGCTGACAAGGTCATACAAGGTAAGAATGAGCACCCAAGGGCATATTATTCTAGAATTTTGCAGGCTTATTTTGGTTACAGGAACGAAACCAGCATGGAGGAAGAGGAGGCGTTTAAGTTTGTTTTCAGCAAAAATCTCCACCCTGACATAAGGACGTCAGTACAGATGATGGCTAATTTCAAAGAAAAAACCATCAGTGAGATAAAAAAAATTGTGCTGTGAATTTCTTTGAGGTACGTTCACAGGCCAAAACACCCATTGAAGTGTTCCCAGGTGAGAGGATTCCTTCCCAGTAATTAGAATTGGAAGGGACGAGAGCTTCAGCTCCCCCTCCCAAGAGAGGCGAGAGGAAATGAGATTTCCCATCAGCCAAACCACAACAGATGAGTGCCCCCTGGCTCAGACGAGATCCTAAATGGTTTCCCAAGAAACCAGAGGATGAACGAATGTACCAGAAGGGGGGCGCACATCCTAAGAGTAAAAAGTATGGCACCCAAGGTAACCCATACAACCAGGGATCCCACCAGGAACCCCAGAGGAGGGGGCCTGCTCCCCCTCCACGTCGGCCTGAACATCCTGAGACGAAAAAGAAACAGCAGCGGGTCCAGAAAAAGAGCCCCAGACCACTGAGCTCGGACGAGAGAGAGAGTGTGCGTCAGTTCTTAGAATTATTGAGAGGTATTGCCACGGACAAACAACCTGACGCGTTGTGTGGCAATATCATTGCTGATGAGTCAGAACACACAAACAACACCATTACTGCTGTCACAGACAGTCACCATGACGTTGTTGTTGTAAACTCTGACAGCCCCTCATCAGAAAATGGGGGGGGTACACTCATACGTCACCGACGGTGACCCGTCACAAACTGAAACCTCAGAAACAGCAACAGCAGTGCTGACGGTCCAGACAAATCAAGGTGACACAAACAACAATGTTGCCGCTGTCACGGACAGCCACCAGGACCTTGTTGTTACAAACAATGAGAGCCCCCCAACACACAGAGAGTGGGTGATCTCATACATCAATGACGGAGGCCCGTCAAAAACCGAACTCTCAGGAGCAGCAGCGACTGCACCAGCGGTTCGGATAAATCCGGATTACACAGACAAAGGTAAACGTAAGAAGAAACGTTGGCCAAAACTTACAAGGTTCCTGTGTAACCTTATCAGAAAGTGGGTCGCTAAAAAAGCTTACCTGTCAATCACACTTGAAGGGGTCCTCACACATGAAGCCCTACTTGACGGTGGGGCCGACATAACTATTATGTCAGCCAAACTGTTTGAGGAGCTTAGGACCGCCGCTAACAGTGTTCACAGGGAAATACCTCTCATAGAACGTGCTATAGAATTGAAGGGCCTCGCAGAGACGAGGACAACCCTTATAGCTATAGCCATGGTTCACATGCAGGTTGGCGAGATGACACTATACCACCCGGTACTGTAAGAGTACCACTGCCTGCAGCTCCTCCTCCAAGATGGCCGCTAATTAATCACACCTGACGGCCATCAGACTGAGGAGGCTCTCCTGTTACAAAAGGCTGCAGTCCAGTGCTACTCTTCGCTGGAGCATATCACCTTCCATGGTAGTTGTGCTTCAAGCCTTTTAGGCTTAGACTCTCCAGTACTAACCTTGTTCTCTTGTTTCCAGTTATCCTGGTTCCTCAGCCTGTTTAAAGGACCCCTCGTGATCCTTTGTTTCCTGACTCCTCGTGTCCTGTTCTTGGTTCCTTGGACCTCCTCGTGACCTGTTCTTGGTTTGCAGACCCCCTTGGGTCCCTCCTTGGTTCAACCTCCCCTGTGCCTGGATTCCTCTTGCCTGGTGCCTCTAATCCGGCCAGTGCCTGCCCTGCCAGCCACTGGACTCTCTCTGGAGCTCCCCAGAGGATTGGAACCCACCTCTGGATCAAACCGTAAGAGATTCACAGAAAACAATATTTCAGCTACTAGGAACTCTGCCTCATCCTGACTGTCCTCCTCTACCTCCTCCAGGAGCTGCAGAGAAGCTGTACCAGAACTGTTGTCTTTTGCACTTGTAAATAAACACTGTTTCTTTTGTATTCCACCTGAGTCTGTCTCGTTCTGGGTCTCATACAAATCTGGGTTCCCCGCGGTTACGACAGGTACATGTGTCTACGGTTGACTCATTCCCATTTTTGATTGGCCAGGATTTTATAAATCGCTTTGAGGCGATTATAGATTATGGTGAACAGACAATGTGAGCCAGAGTGAGCAAACCCCTGCCAATACTCATGCCTCCTGAGACAGTCTGGACTGATAACCAAAAGCAGGCAATGAACGCTCTCAGGGACAGACTCAAGTCAGCCCCATGTCTAGTCTCTTCAGACTACAACAGAGTTTTACTTGGAAGTGGGCTTCTCAGCTCACTGAATAAGTGCAGGTCTGTACCAGATGCACGGCAAAGACAAGCGTGTGGTGGCCTACACCAGTAGGACAATGGCAGGCCCCTAATTAAAGTTTTGATCTAGACATCCGCTATGGACGAAACAAGAAGTCACATTTGGGCACCGACCTGGCACTCTGCCAGGAATGTACACAAGATGTACCAGCCAACCAACCGCCAGCTGCGGAAAAACCCTCAGTAAGTGAGGACCCGAATCACCACTACTTTGATAGCAATATCTGCAAAGATATGACAACACTGTACGTGGATGGCTGCTCATTCCACCATGAAAAAACTTGCAAATCAGGTGTTGGAGGGATCCTCCTCCAAGACCAAGAAGAGGTCACTTTTAGCTATAAATTAGGCTCTCCGTCTTCTCAGTACGCTGAGATAGGAGGAATCCTAATAGCTCTCCAGATGGCAGTAGAACGCTCCATCCAAACGCTAGTCATCTGCACAGACTCTAAATACGCTCAACTTAGTTTCTTGTGTCATCTCGCTCTGTGGAAACAGAACGGCTTTCTCACAAGCAACAAGAAAGTGGTCAAACACAAAGAGCTTTTTATGGCATGTGATCACTTGGTGACATCACATGACCTACAGGTCTACTGGAAGAAGGTTCCAGGACATTCAAGAGTCCTAGGCGATGACAAGCGATATAATGACTTTGCAGACTTCCTAGCCAAGGACGGAGCCGTGGACGGCCCTCTGTGGTCCTTTGACCCCTCCTGGCTGCTCGCAACTCTGTCAGTACAACCTACAGCCGAGGTAATGGCAGTCATACGTGCACAGGCTGCAGCCAAACCGGCTGACAACACAGTCTCTGTACAACCCATGCTGACTGACCCAGACATCATCTAACTTCAGAAGTTGGATCCTGCGATAAATTTGATGATACTGTACTTGACTGACCCAGACAAAAACACTCCGTCCGAAGTCGACCTGGATTCCAATCCAAACCTTGAAGTCCTCTTTCAGCTGCGCAAACAGCTAAAACTAATCAAGGGCATCCTAACTTTTGCTCATGGACCGACGTCCTCACACGTGTTTGTGGTCCCCCATGACCACAGGGGGGTGATGTTAGTTCACGCGCATGACCTCCCGTCCGCAGGACACAAGGGAGATAACGCCACGCTGAAAGCATTAAAACAAGTTGCTTATTGGCCTGGAATGGAAAAGGATGTCAAGAACTACATAAAAGGGTGCCTGGTCTGTGGCCAGTTTCAGCCATCCAGACCACTCCACAGAACACCACTGCAAAGTAGAGGCATTGCATTCCCATGGTCCGACCTCCAGATCAACTAGGTTAGACCACTTACTAAGAGCACTAGAGGAAATAAATATTTTCTCACGGTAACTTGCGCATTTACCAAATGGGTAGAATGTCTTCCAGCTCCAAACGACACAGCACAAACAACTGCTATGTTACTAACGAATCATGTAATTTCAAGGTTTGGACTTCCCCTCAGGGTGAACTCAGACCAAGGTACACACTTCACAGCTGAAGTGATGAAAGAACTGTGGAAGATGCTAGGCATCAAAGTCAACTTCCATGTTGGCTACCACCCACAAGCCTCAGGCCAAGTGGAGAGAGCAAACAGAACTGTGGTAAGTATTTTGAAGAAATACGTAGCCGCAAACCACAAGGACTGGGACGTGAAACTCCCTCTGGTCCTCAGGGCCATAAGGGCCACTCCACACACAATGACTGGCATCTCTCCCTTTGAGATGATGACGGGTCGACAAATGACTCCCTCTACACCTGTTGTACCAACCAGGCGAAGCCGTCATGGCCACAGCCTATACCACACAACAATACATGAATGACTTGGAAAAATACCTTTGCTTTTGCCCAGAGAAACCTGGAAAAATCCGCTGAAGGACGAAAGGTGTACTATGACCAAAAGGCCTCTCACGATGAACTCCAAGCGGGAGATGGGGTCTGGTACTACACGTTCGCCCCCACAACCGGGAAAAGAGAGTCCGGGACTGGAACTCTCGCCCGCAAACTGATGCCCAGGTGGACTGGACCCCACCTGATAACAGACAAACTGTCTGCAGTTGTCTACCAGATCAAAATCAGCAAAGGCCAAAAAGAGCCAATTGTTAAATGGGTACATCGAAACCAGGTCAAACTACACAAGGCGTTCAATAACTCCACAGTTGACAAAGATCTCACAAACTCAGACCTCGTGGGAAAAAGGGCCGTCCAAGCAGAAACTAAATAAGTCTAAGCTTAATTAATTTTTAAGATAACAACTCAGACGCGATAACGTGATCAAATCTGACAGTCAGAGTGAGTGACGCAGTGAAACGTTGTTTTTCTGGTTGCTTAATCACTACTTTTGTCGATGTTGAGACATTGTTTATTTGGTTTTGGTATTGTTTCTGAACACCCCCAGCAAGAATGAATTTTGTGTGTACTTTAGTTACAGACGAAGAGGACTTTAACTATGCCAACATGCAGTTCATTTGTTAAACTTCAATCTTTGAGGAGTCAAAGTAGATTAATGCTACCTTAAGTACCATAACCTACATTGGTCTGATGACTCTCAAGCCGAACCTACTCGAACGATCCTATTCGGGGGGGGCTAGCTAATCCTTAAAACGAGTCTCGCCATAGACTCCAAAAACATTTAGGGGGAAACCAAAAATCCAAAACTCAAGTCGTTCGTCTAAAGGGACAACAGACAATTGAACCAAACTATATTTTGCCATGTAAATCTAACTTAAACCAAGTTAGGAATGGAAGAATAGTTTGGAATGCCCTTCTATAGGTCTAAATCCCTATATATAATTTTTAGCATGACCCACCCTTTAATTGATACCTGTAGCTGATCTAAACCATGATAGTGTAGTGAACTAGGCCTAAGGTCAGGATTTGACCTTAAGGACCATATGGGACAGAAACTGTCATTTCATTGATTTGAATCCAGAAATACAGGTTGACCCATCCTGAGACTTTCTTTCTTGAATTAATCAAGTAAAAGAAGACTACTTTCTATTATCATTACCATTTTACAAATGTTTGATAATCAAATTGTGTTAGTTCAAACAATGTTTAAATGTTGAAGTGAACTACTCATTTTTATTAACTGTGAAACAGTAATAATGATTCTTAATCCTCATTCAAAGTAGAAATCAAGTTGATGCATTGTCTGATTTTCTGTCTTCAATGAGCAAGGGTGTAAGTTGGTCAAAGTTCAAGTTTCGGTCAACTGCAAGTTTACTGAAAAAGAAATGTCATGTTTAACTTTTACAGCAAGATACTGGAGAAGTGACTCCACGAAGTCTGAATTCTCCATAACAATCCTCTGTCTGTTCTTAAACAATCTTAATCTTTTTCCTTGACTTTTCATAACACCTTACATCACAAAACACACCTCTGTTTTGGTCCATCGACCAATCAGAAACTCCCAAATGAACCGGAAATAGAGCCCTTTAAATGTTGGCACTTCCTAGTTCAACCCAGCTTTAGGGTTTTTAGTAAGTTGAAGATGGAGATGATGGAGAGTTCTGCAAGAGGTTCCACCTCCAGTTGGAGTCGGGTGGAGAGTTTGCAGCTCCAGTCGTTTGGGAGTAAATTATGAAGTTCTGCAGTTCTGAAACTCAGCAGTTCCAGAGTTCATGAAGGCTGGAATTCAGGATGCTACTGAAAGAGAATCAAACTGAACGAGAGAAGATCTGGGAATTATGAAATTTCTGTCCTGGATGACCTCACGACTCCCGAGGTTTAGCTGTTCTTACGGAGACGCTGAAAAGTGGCTCGAAGTGGAACTTTATGCCGGAACTGACATATCTTCAGAAAGGTAAAAAGTCGATCTTCAACCAAAGTGTACCGTTGGGACAAGCTGGTCCAAAGGAGCGTGCTGTGCTGGTTAAAACAGACAAATTCCCTCACACATCTCTCTCAACTTAAACTTCATTTCCCATCTTTAAAATTCTTCTATCTGCTAAAAATCATTACAGATATTTTTAGAAATGTCTGAAGCAAAGTTTTCAATCACCGCCGTGTGGTTAATAATCTGTTGTACTACTGGAAGTGAGAACAATCGCTGCATTGTTTATTTCCTGTAAACTGATTAATAAGCTGTCGTTATTTTCAATTTTTGCCAATTAATGTAAATGTGTGATGTGTTAAACTTGATTCTGTTAATAAATGACCCACTGTCGTTGGTGAGTCAAAGATAATTAACGTCTCACGTCCACATTTTATTAAATTCAGATGCACGTCATTATACAGTCCAGAAAAATGAAAGAATCTGTTTAATTTATGAATATATCAGCATATGTTCATACAACATCTGGTGGCCCGTATAAATTCATAAAATGGACTGTATTCGTGTGACAATTGAATATCATGTTGGCATGAAGAAAAAGTGCAGATTTTGCTGTGTGAAACGCAGCGCAGCTGCGACGCTTGGAGAACTCGCAGCGTGTTGAGCTGCGATGCTCAGAGAAAGCTTACAGAAATGTTTGCAGCTAGGGATGCTTTGAAAGCTGATATTGAGAGTCAATATGTCTGTTTAAAAATTGAATTATACGTCTGTTATGTGTAACTGAAGCTGGGTTTGTGTGGAAACGTTATTCTGTTTGAACTGTCGTCCAGACGTGACTCTGGTCCGACTCGTTTTGACAAGTTCGAACGAGTTGTTTTAAATGGTTTAAAAGACGTTTTGAGACCGAGGAGCGCCGCCTCCGTTAAGCTCAGAGTTGATTCGTTACATTTTTAACAGAAAATAGTGCATTTTGACAGTTTAAAAGACGAAAAGTTGACGGACTTGTTCAGGCTAAGGCTAACATGCTAGCTGGAAAAACGATCCGTGATTGGTTGAAAACGGCTGAGTTGGGACGCTGTGATTCGCTGAGAAGTGAGTGACGTGCCTGCGTCACTTCCTCTGAGTCAGCGATATAGTAACCCACCCCATTGTTGCTCTATCATTGGTAGATTCAGTCACGTGACCCGGAAATGAAGCTCGTCTTCTTAGGGAATTTCAATCTGTTTTTTAAAGTTGGAAAACGCTTTAAAGCTGCATTCTGATCCGCTGCTCGTTTCTTTGAAGCCTAATTGCTGAAATTTTGCCACGTTTCAGTTTAAAATCCTTCATTAAATGATGTTTTTGAACAACGCTAGCCGATGCTAATTTTAAGCTAACAGCTAACGACCGGATGAGTGACGTGTCGCGTCACTTCCTCTATTGTCAGATGGTAAAGCTTGGTTGCACCGAAGCTTTTTCTGTGCTTAAAATCACTAAATGAAGCTGCCACAAGTCCCCAAAAACTCATGTTCATGCAAAAAAGTCGTGCTTGTTGAAACAACGCCACGTTTTAGCTTGAAATACGTTCAGAAATGTTGATTTAACCGAGTTTAGCCGAAGCTAATTTTAAGCTAAGCGGCTAACGACAGGATGTCAACAGAACGTCCACAGGAAGTTGTCATACGCTCCTGTTGGTATAAAGCTAAACACTGCCCCCTCCTGTGGAAACTTGATATCACAGTCTCACTTCGTTTTTAGGTTATTTTGAGTGAAATTAAACGTATTTATTTCTGTAAGACGAATTTTTGAGTTAATAAACGTTCCTCAAGTTGAATTATCACTGTTATCTTGCATTTAAAAAGTGATTAAGGTATTTATGCAGAAAGGCATTTACCAACACATTTTTATTCACTGGTAATTCCTCATGACAGAGGTGCAAAATAAAAATTAGACACTTTTTAAAAGATACAGATACAGATATTCACAGAGTAGATAAAGTTTACTCATTTGCTGGAAAGATAATACACGTTTAATTGCTAAATCACTAAATAAGAGTAAACTTATCAGAAAAAAGAAACTTTTCTGTTTAAGTTACCACCTAAACAATTACATCTTCTTATTTATTTTTAAATAGAAGATATTGGCAGGAGGACAGGAGTATAACAGTTTTTCTGAAGAAAGACTGATTATTCCTCATCATCAATTTTCTTTTTTCTGTTCACCACCTGGTTTAATGAGTAGCTGTTAAAATAGCGAATTTATGGAAGTAAACGGTTTAAAAAGCGTTTTTAAACTGATGTTGCTGTGAGACTTTTTAGAAAAATTGCAGGTTTATAAAAATTCAGTGCTTTAGAGTAAGAAACACTGAGAAGCTTGGTAATCTAGTATCTGTTGAGAAATAAGCACATAAAAAGTAACACTGCAGACAAGCATTTACTTAAATAATCATGAATTGGGGTAAAACCTAAGAAACAGGTGCCCGTTCCTCTGAATAAGTTGACTTATAACAGTACTTTTGTGTAAACCCAGAGCTAAAATAGTGTGAAACTCAATGACACTTGAATACAAATATTTACCTGTAAAATAATCTGAAGCTGGCAACTGTTTTAAACAGATAAATTGCTACACAGTGAAAACATGACAGGTGTGGTAGGAAAAGATTTTGATCACTGTATTTTCACTGAACACCACAGCTGAAAAACAATGCTTTTTACAGTCGAACAGAAATCTGCACTTTTTATGCCAACATGCAGTACAAGTATTACACAAATAACAAAGTCCATTCCATGAGACGTGGTGCCACCAGTAATGTAGTGAGAGAGCCGAGAGATGGATTTAGCTCAAGGGTGCTCTCTTACATTTTATAATATCTGGACTAGTTCAAGTACATGATATTATACTTAATTTAAACGGATTCTTTCATTTTTCTGGACTAAGTGATATTGTGATTAGAAGTACTGTGTCGGAGATGGTCTAATCAGTGACATGAGACGTTAATTTTCTTTGACCCATCAAAATGAATGTGGTCATTTATTAACAGAATCAAAATTTAACGTCAAACATTGTACACTTGATTATTCTGATTTAATGCAATAACACAGCTTAATTAATGAGCTTTATAATGAGAAATCATACGGCCATGATTTCTCACTTGCAGCTAAAAACAACAGACATATCTGAAGATATCTGGATTAATTACTGGCAAGAGAGAAGAGTTTTAAAGATGGGGAATGAAGGAGTTTAAATGGAGAGGAAAGATGTGGATGAGGAAGTTTGTTCTGTGGAACGAGTTCTCACGACTTCTGCCGAGTCGCAGCCGCCCTGAGGAGACGCTGAAAGGTAGCGTACCAGGGACCTCTTGACCGCAGCTGATTCATCCTCTGCCAAGGTAAAAGAGTCGTCATGAGCTTCACTACCAGTGTACCGCGGGCGAACTGCGCTTGAAAGGAGCGTGTTGTTCTGGTCTACAGACGTACATCCTCATCCACATCTTTTCTCTCCATTTAGTGCTTCATGTGTGAGGACACGTTCGAGTGTTACTGAAAGGTACGCCTTCTTGGCGACCCCCCTTCTGATAAAGTTACACAGAAACCTCTTAGGTTTTTTCTGATGTTTCTTCACACGTTCAGCCTTGTCTGTATAATCTTGGTTTGTCTGAACCATCAGCACAGCAGTAGCTGTTTGTGAGTGTTCAGCTTTCGATGACACGTCATCGTTTGTGTGTGAGTTCACCCCCCCTTCTTCCGATGAGGGGTTGTTGGAGGCCACAACAACAATGTCTTGGTGTGTACCACCGACATCTGTGACGTTGTCATTCGCGCCCTCAGATTTAATAGCGATTACATCACTACATAGTGCTCCAGGTTGGTTACCCGTGTCAGTGTGTTTCAAAGTTTCTAACAACCTGCGTAGTTTCTCTGTCTCTTCCGAGCTCAGAGGTGTAGGGCCTTGTTTTTGGAACCTTTGTGATTTTTTTCGCCTCGGGTCATTTTGTCCGAGGTGGAGGAGGGTTAGGTACGTCATTTGGGGGTTCCTTTTCGGACTTCCCCTGATAATATGGGTCACCTTGGTTCCCATATCTCTTCGTCCTACGCACACCCCACTTACGATAATCACGTTCATCCTCTGGGATTAAATTCAATCCCTTTAGATCTTTTTTGTCCCAGCGTGCACCTTCATGACGCGGTTTGTTAGTTTGAAAAGACTGCTTTTTCTCGCCTTTTTTAGGAGGGGGAGGCGACACGCGCCGTCCTTCCAGTTCTAGCGAATGGGAATTAACCTTTACACCAGGAAACACCTCTATGGGCATCTTAACATGAGAACAGGCCTCAAACACATTCACAACACACTGTTTAATCTCATTGATGGATTTTTCTTTGAAATTTGCCATCATTTGTACTGACGTTCTTATGTCAGTGTGGAGGTTTTTGCTGAAAACAAATTTAAAACCTTCTTCCTCCTCCATGCCGGTTTCATTCCTGTAACCAAAATAAGCCTGGAAGATTCTTTTGTAATAAACCTTTGGATGTTCATGCTTCCCTTGCGTGACCTTGTCTGCAGCTGGGAAGCCACCTGGCCCTGTACAGGGGTTGTATTCTCTGATCAAAGCTTCACACAGAAGGTTGTAATCTCTTCTCGTGGCATCAGGTTGACGCTTGATGAAGGTGAACACCTCTCTGTCCGAAGTGAGCCTTATCAGACTGATTTTATCTTCAACCGTAGCATTAGGATAACCACTCAGTCTGAAATCTAGGTCATTGAGATACGCCTTCGTACCAGTAGAACCCATAGGCCCAGGAATAAAGCGTTGAACATATTTTGAGATTTTTTGCAAATCTGAAATTGGGAGCAAAGGCTGTATTATCGGTATCGTAGGAACCAAAATGGCACATGGAGGTGTGTCGCTAGACACATGTGGAGGTGACGGAATGGGATTAAGAGCAGGAGGTGCACCAAAATCCTTCTGAGGTGATGGTGGGTGACCTGGACTCTGACCTTGTTCGTCTTTGAGTTCCTGACAAGCTCGCCCCACGTCAGAAATCTCATTTGTTGCTACGGCTAGTTTCTCCTCACAGGCTTTTAAGCGTTCCTGTGATGTTTGACATTCACTTTTTAAACGCACGCCTTGTTGTACTAACGCCGCCTTTTCTAATCTGCATTCGTTCAGAGCTTTTGATGTGAGCTACAACTGTTGTTGTAGCGTATCGTTGTCTGAACACAGTGCCTGGTACTTAACCTCTCTTTCCCTAATCTTCTCCTCATATGAGTGAGCTTGTAATGACAGCTGAGCTTGTGAGAGCTCTCTGTCACGTTGTAACTCATTCGCACGGGTCTCCTGATCAAAGTTAGACTGTGCCATGAGTTTGAGGTACTCCTCTTTTTCGCTGTTTAACCTTATTGCAAGGTCGTCA
>NC_056504.1:23744068-23802047 GCF_014905685.2 Nematolebias whitei
TTAATTTAAACGGATTCTTTCATTTTTCTGGACTAAGTGATATTGTGCTTAGAAGTACTGTGCCAGAGATGGTCTAATCAGTGACATGAGACGTTAATTTTCTTTGACCCATCAAAATGAATGTGGTCATTTATTAACAGAATCAAAATTTAACGTCAAACATTGTACACTTGATTATTCTGATATAATGCAATAACACAGCTTAATTAATGAGCTTTACAATGAGAAATCATACGGCCATGATTTCTCACTTGCAGCTAAAAACAATAGACATATCTGAAGATATCTAGATTAATTACTGGCAAGATAGAAGAGTTTTAAAGATGGGGAATGAAGGAGTTTAAATTGAGAGAAAAGATGTGGATGAGGATGTATGTCTTTAGACCAGAACAACACGCTCCTTTCAAGCGCAGTTCGCCCGCGGTACACTTGTAGTGAAGCTCAAGACGACTCTTTTACCTTGGCAGAGGATGAATCAGCTGCGGTCAAGAGGTCCCTGGTACGCTACCTTTCAGCGTCTCCTCAGGGCGGCTGCGACTCGGCAGAAGTCGTGAGAACTCGTTCCACAGAACAAACTTCCTCAGAAGTTATAGGGCATTCACCGGGTGGAGCCACAGCGAGGCATCGTGGCTCCTACAGGAACTCCAGCCGAACTCCATCAGTACCAGAAGAACTAACGGGACTCTGAGAAGACTCAGAGGAACTCAGAACTTCTGTTCTCTCTCGGAACTTCAGTTCATGTCTCCCAGAACTCCTGTTCTCCTTTGCTCCCAGAACTTCTGTTCTCCTGTGCTCCCAGAACTAACTGGAAACTAGGAAGTGTCGACTTTTAAAGAGTTCTGTTTCCGGTCCCTTTTGGGAAGTCCTGATTGGTTGAAAGAACCAACAGGGGTGTGGTTTTAGTGACGTAAGAGGTCACTACAAGTCAGAAAAACAGAGAAATGTTTAGGAACAGACAGAGAAATGTTTAGGAGCAGACAGAGAAATGTTTTGGCGAAGTGGGAGGACGCAGGTGCCAGTAGCTTCTTATTTACCGTCTGCTAGGTTTAAAAACAATCCACTTCGTTCCAATAACTTCTTTCTGACTTTCGACTGACATCACTACTTCTCATTTCAGACAGAAGATCAAAAAATACATAATTACTTTGTAACAGACATTAAATTGATTTCTACTTTGAATGAGGATAAAAAAATCATTAATACTGTTTCACAGTTGATTTAAAATGAGTGGTTCACTTCAACATTTAAAAATGATTTGAAATAACACACTTTTGATCATCAAGACATTTGTAAAAATAGTAATGATAATATAAAAAGAGAGTGTTCTTTCAATTGATTAGTGCAGGATACAATTAGAAAGTCTCTGGATGAGCTAATTTGTATTTCTGGATTCAAATCAATGAAATAACAGTTCCTGTCCCATTAAGGTCTTCAGGGTCAGGTTTTGACCGGAGGCTTAGTTCACTACACTATTTTACAATATCTTGATAATCAAAAGTGTGTTTAGTTCATACCATTTCTAATGTTGAAGTAAACCACTCATTTAAATCAACTGTGAAACAGTATTAATGATTTTTATACCTCATTAGACTTAGATCATACAAGTTAAATGTCTATTTACAAAGTAAGTGTGTATTTTAATCTTCTGTCTGAATGAGGAGTGGATTTGATGTCGGTCAAAAGTCAGAGACGAAGTTATGTGAACGAAGTGCCTTGTTTTAAAACTTTCAGACAGTAAATAAGAAACTGGCGCGTCTGCAAGTCTCTCATTTCTTCAAAATATTTTCCTGTCTGTACTAACCGTTCTTAAAAACATTTCTGCTGTCTGCGACTCCTAATAACCCTCTAATATCACTAAAACTCCACCCCTGCTGGTTGGGTTAACCAATCAGGAAGTACCACGTAACAGAAAGTGGATACCCTTTAAAAGTCAACACTTCTTGGAACTATTCAGTCTTACTGGAAGACTCAGTCTTACGGCGAGTCTTACTGGAACTTTCAGTTCTTACTGAAAGTCTGTTTTGGAGTTCTGGCTGGGACTGCAGTCTTGCTGGAGTCTTACAGCTGAACTAAATAGCTGATGGAGTTGGACCATGAGCCAAGCGTCCGTCCATTCCAGCGGAGTCACAGCACGCCTCGCTGTGATCTCACCCCGAGCATTAAATGCTCTCAACTTCTAAGGAAGCTTATTCTGTTGAACGGAGTACCGTCACCACTTCGGACGATTCCCAGCCACTCTGACAGGAGACGCTAAAAGGAAGCTTGAAATGGACCTCTGTACCGGAGCTGATTTATCTTCTGCAAAGGTAACAAGTCGTCACGCCCGAGTGTACCTAGGGCTGGGGTCGAATGAAGGGTGCCATTCCTGATCAACACATTTTCCTTCCTCCATCTAAATCCTCCTCTTTAAATCTAAATCTATCCTCTTGAAACCTCTTCGCCAGTAAATCAAGCTAAGTGCCTTCAGAGATTAATTATTCTCCATCAGTAATCCTCTTTTGTCTTGTTATTTGAACTTGGTAAGTTTATTAATCAGAAACACATCAGCCAATCAAGTGTACATGTTTGATGTTAAATTTTGATTCTGTTAAATAAATGACCGCATTTATTCTGATGGGTCAAAGATAAATGACGTCTCATGTTACTAATTATACACTCCACTCTCAAGTTATCTTGGTCACACGGCAGAAATTTAACTCGAAAAAGAAAGAATCCGTTGTTAATTAAACAGTTAATATTCTTTGTGCTTGAACTAGCCTTAAGAATAATTATTTAATAGCATGTCCACAGCGAAAGCTGTCCCAACATACTACAGTGGCGTTTTACATGCTTTTACAGTTTTTACACATTTCTGCAGATTTTGGCATTTGATATGCTTTTTCTATGTTTTTATTGCTTTCTTTTCAAAAATTTTGGATTTTAGCTGACATTTTGTGTGTTTTTGCAAGTTGGTAACCTGCAAGAACTTAGAAATGTCCAAAGTCCAAAAGAAGAACAAGTGGAAAAACTTACAAAAAATTGTAAATGTCTACCAAAATACAAACTTTGTAAAATGTGAGCTATAAACTGTAAAAACACGGAAAATGCCTTCTAACGTCCAAAATCAGCAGAACTCACGCAAAAGCCTGTAAAAGCCAAAAAAAAAATGTCACAAATGTGCCTGAAGTAAATTAAGTGAAACTGACAAACAAACATGATAAACTACATTCAAATTCCAAATGAAGAGAAACAGGAGCAAAAAGGTGTGAAGATAATGAAATTGCTACCCAATGTCAAAATGTTGTGAGACATGCAAAAACCTGCAAAAGCATGTAAATTGCAATCCAATATCAAAAAGCAAAGAAACAATATCTTTGCAAGTTTTTTACTCCACTTTGCCTACTTTTGTCATTTTTACTTCCATTTTTAATAATTTTGTGCGCAATTTTGTCTGTTTCATTATTATTGCTATTGGTGGCGATTACAGGTTTTTATGACATTGCTGCTGATTTTGGACTTTGGTAGACATTTTCCATGTTGTTAACATCTACCAAAGTCCAAAATCATCATAAAAACCTGTAATCGCCACGATCACCAATCATAACAAAACAGACAAAATTGCGCACAAAATATTTAAAAAAGGAAGCCAAAATTACAAAAGTAAAAAAATTGGAGAAAATTTTGCAAAGAAATGTTTCTTTGCTTTATGATATTAGATTGCAATATCCATGCTTTTGCAGTTTTATGCATGTTTCACAACATTTTGACATTGGGTAATAATTTTATTATCTTCGCACCTTTTTGCCGCAGTTTATCTTCTTTTGGATTTTGAATGTAATTTTTCAATTTTGTGTGTCCGTTTCACTTAATCCCCTCCAAGCACATTTGTGACATTTTTCTGGCGTTTACAGGTTTTTGCATCAGTTCTGCTAATTTTGGACTTTGAAATGCATTTTTTTGTGTTTTTACAGTTTAGAGCTCCCATTTCAGAAAGTTTGTTACTTTGGCAGACATGTACTGGTTTTTGTAGGTTTTTCCACTTGTTCTTATTTTGGACTTTGGATTACAATTCTATGTTCTTGTAGGTTATCAACCTGAAAGAAATCATTAAATGTCAGCTAAAACCCAAAATTTGTGAAATGAAAACTGTAAAAACATAGAAAAAGCAAATCCAATGCCAATATCTGCAGAAATTAGAAAAAATTGTAAAAGCATGTAAAATGCCATATTTGTCCAATGAAACAGACACAACATGTAAAATGCCAGCCAAATTCCAAATGTAGATAAAATCTAGCAAAAACATTTAAAATAATGTTTCTCTGCTCTTTGACATTGGATATAAATGTCCACGTTTTTGCAGGGTTTTGTTTCTGTTTCACATCTTTTTGACGTTGGGTGATAATTTCAATATCTGCAGATTTTTGCCTTAGTTTTCTACTTTTGGCTGTCATTTTTCAAAGTTTTATGTTGGTTTCACTTCATTTGGACCTTGCCAAGATCACCTGCATCCGACATTCCTACGCAACAGAGAAAGGCCAAAAACGCTCTTTGCACGTACAAATATCAAGACAGGATTCAAATTCATACCCCTATTACTTGCGTCATAATCAAGCAAGCTGCTTTAATTTACAGGGTTTCTTAAGTATATACATATGAAAGCACTGGCCAAGTCTGTTATGTGCTCATCGTTGATATAGCGGTCACAAGCAACTCAGTCCGCGTCCTTTTTTTGGGCTTGTAGGAGAATTTGACAAATAATCCCGTCTCTGAGCAGATCAAAACCATAGGACCAGTCTAAATTTAAAAATATCTTAACATATGGGAGAGCTAATTTGACTCATTCCAATGTGACCTTTTCAATGGTACCAACATCACTTGCCTCAGACCTTGCTACACAAAGGAGGAAGGCCAAAAACACTGTGCACACCAAAAAAAAAATCAATATTCAACTTTAGACATTTAACTTCCATCAGAAAGAAGCAGCTGCTTTAATGTACAGGTTTTCTCAAGGATATGAGTATAAAAGGGACAGCAGAGTTTCAGGCTTGTACACACGACAGATTCTGCCCTATTGTGCATGTGCACAATCGAACAGAATCTGTCGTGTGTCCTGCTTCATAGAACTGCAACAAATATGAGCAAATCAAAAAAGCCTCTCTGCCCAAGGTTGGCTTGCACATTGGAGCTCTGCGCCTTGGGCTTGCTAGAGCTGCAACACTTTCTATGCAGAACCATTTCTGCCTTGAAGCTCTTGCTGGACACCATTCACCGTGCATCCTGTCCACCCCTGTCTGTTGGCTGTGCAGCCATGCTGCTTCCATTGAACAGCCACATCTGTGCAAGACCCAAACCACTGCACAAACTTTCTGCCCTTAAATGGCCAACTCTGCAGCCTTGGAGCTATGCACCCTGGGATGGAGGCAGTGAGGCAGCCAGGCTGTAGAACCAGATTGGCATCTTATCCATCCATCCAGGGGAAGAGAGGCTGCTTGGTGGATGGTGTTCAGCTCTGAGGTGTTACATTTCTATGGAGGAGGCCTGGTGGTGGTTGGGGTCCTACACATAAGTGGTGCTACTGCAGGTAGGGGGTCAGGCCGCAGAGTCAGCCAATGAGGGGAGGACAGGCTGCATTTTGGATGGAGTCCAATTCTGAGGTGGTGCAGCTCCATGGAGGTAGCCACACGGCAGATGTGGTAATACATGGAAGTGTTGCTGTTTCATGGAAGTGTCCGGGTTACAGAGGCTGCCAATCCACAGTGCAGAGCTCAAGGGAGGAAACCAGGCTGCAGAGCAGGCCATCTTGGTTCAGAAAGGTTGTTTGGTGGATAGGGTCCTACACTGAGGTGGTAATGTTCCATGGAGGTAGCTTGGCTGTAGAGCCAACCAGCCAGGGGCGGAGAGGTCACTCGGTGTATTGCATCCAGCTATGAGGTGGTGCAGTGCCAAGTAGAAGGCAACGTGACTGATAAAGTCATGCATAAAGGTTTTGCAGCTCTAGGGATGTGGCCGGGGTGCAGAGCCAGCTAGGCAGGGTGTGGATAGGCCGCACTGTGTATCGGGTCCAACTCACAGGCGAAGCAGTTCCAAGGAGGTGCATGGGGTTCTGCACAGAGGTGTTGCTGCTCCAGGGAGGTGGCCGATTGCAGAGGCTGCCAGCCCAGGTTGCAGAGCTCCAGGGAGGAAGCCAGTCTGCAGAGCCTGTCATCTAGGGCCAGAAAGGTTGTTTTGAGGAAGGTGTCTTGCACAGAGGAGGTTCTGTTTCATGGGGGTGTCTTGGCTCTAAAGCTAAAAAGCCAGGGGCAGAGAGGCCACACGGTGCATGGGGTCCAGCTGGTGGACAGCAGGTGGTGCAACTCCATTCAGGAGCTAACATGGCTGATCGGGTCCAGCACAGAATTTTGCTGCTGTAGGGACGAGTTCAGGTTGCAGAGCCAGCCAGCCAACGGTGAAGAGCTTCATGGATGTGGCTTGGCTGCATCGCCAACTAGCCAGGATGCGGAGAGGCCGCAGAGTGTATGGGGTCCAGCTCTGAGGTAGTGCTGTTCTAGGGATGTGGTCGTGCTACAAAGCCAGCCATCCAGCCAGGGGCGTAGATGCTGCTCAGTGGATTGGTTCTGCTCAGAGTTGGCACAACTCCAGGGAGGTGGATGGGGTCCTTTGCGGAGGTGATGTTCCTCCTATCCTGAGGCATATAGGGTAGTGCACAAAGTTGTTGCTGCTCCAGGGAGGTGGCTGGGTTTCAGAGCCAGCCAGCCCTTTGTGAAGAGCTTCATGGAGGTGTCCGGGCTAGGATGTGGGAGGCAACATATGTATGGGGTCCAGCTCAGACCTGGTACAATTCCAAGGAGGACGTCACACTGAATTTTTGGTCTGTACACAGGTGGTGCTGCTCCAAGGATGTGGCCAGGTTGCAGAGCCAGACATCCATCCATGGGGAAAGAGTCCGCTCAGTGGATTGGGTCCTGCTCAGATTTTTTCAGCTCTAGTGAGGTGGATGGTTCCTTCACAGAGGTGGTGCTTCTCGAGGAAGGTGGCCGTGTAGCAGAGCCATCCAGCCGAGGGGTGGAGAGGCTGTGGGGCAATGGGGTACAGCTAGAAGGAGGTGTAGCAATTGGTAGGAGGCTATGTGGTGGAAGTGGACCTGCATTAATATTGTATAGCTCCACGGAGATGGCCGGACTGAAAAACATGCCTGTCCAACGTGCAAAGCTCCCAGGAGGAGGCTGTACAACAGAGCCAGATTACTAGGATGAAGAGAGGCCACACAGTGTATGTGTTCCAGCTCGGAGGTGGTGCTGCTAGTTTGTGGACGGCACATAATTGATTCAGTCCTGCACGGAGGTAATGCTGGTTCTGGCATGAGGCTGGGCTGCAGAGCCAGCAATCCAGCCATGGGCATAGAGGCCGCTCAGTGGATTTGGTCTGATTTGGTACAGCACCAAGGATTTTGATAAGGTCCTTCACAGAGATGCTGCTAAACCATGGAGGCAGTTTGGCTGCAGAGCCAGCTAGCCAGGTGCGGAGAGTCCACAAGGTGTATGAGGTACTGCTAGGAGGTATTGCAGCTCCAGGCAGATGGATGGCATCCTTCAAGTAGGGTAGATGGGATCCTTAACTAGGTTTGCAGCTCTAGGGAGGTAGCCATTCTGTAGAGCCAGCCATTCAGGGGTGTAGAGGCCATGTAGTGAATGGATTCCAGCCCATATGTTTAGCAACTCCAAGGAGGAGGCCACACAGCGGATAGAGTTCAAATCAGAGATGATACAGCTCGAAGGAGGAGGCCATACTACAAATGGTGTCTTGTACATAGGTGTTGCTGCTCCAGGTAGGCAGCCAGGCTGCAGTCGCATCAAGCCCAGTGTAAAGAGCTCCAGGTAGGAGGAAAGGCTGAGTAGCCAGCTAGCCATGGTTAAGAATTATTGTGTCCTTGATGTGGGAGGTGTTACAGCTCCATGGAGGAGGCCACATGCGATTATGTGTCTTGAGTCAAGTTGAAGCTTCTCAAGAGAGACGGTACTGGCTGCAGAGCCAGCCACTCTAGGGCACAGCTTCATGGAGGAGGCCACTTGTGATCTTGGGTCCTGAGTCAAGGTGTTGCTTCTCAAGATAGGTGATCCTGGCTACAGAGCCAGCCACTCTGAGGGCACAGAGATCCAGGGAGGAGGCCAGGATGCAATGCCATCCAGGCAGTGGTAGAAGGCTGTGTAGTGGATGAGTTCCAGCTTGGATGTGGTGCAACACCAGGGAGGAGGCCACACAGGAACTAGCCAGGCAGTAGCTTAGAGCCTGTGACATGGATGTGTTCCAGCTCAGATGTGGTGCTGCATCAGGCAGAAGGCTATGTAGCAGATGGGGTCCTGCAAGTAGTTGATGATGCTGCAGGGTTGAGGATTGGGATCAGACACAACCAGCCAGCCTCAGAGAGGCTGCACATTGGAAGGTGTCCAGCTCTGAAGTGGTGCATTTCCAGGTATGAGGCCACATGGCAGATGTGGTCCTACATGAATGTTCTACTGTTCCTTGGAGGAAGCCTTGTTGCAGAGTTTGCCAGCCTACGGTGCAGAGCTCCAGAGAGGAAGCCAGTCTGAAGAGATAGCCATCTAGGGCCAGAAAGATCATGCAATGGATGGAGTTTTGCACAGAGGTGGTTCTGTTCCATGGAGGTGGCTTTGCTTTATAGCCATCCAGCCAGGGGCGGAGAAGCCACATGGTGGATGGGGTCCAGCTATGAGGTGGTGCAGCTCCAGGCAGAAGACAATGTGACTGAGCGGGTCCTGTGCAAACGTGTTACTTATTTAGGAATGTGGCCTGGTTGAAGAGCCAATTAGCCCAAGGTGAAAAGCTTCATGGAAGTGGCCAGGCTGCAAAGCCAGCTAGCCATTATGCAGATAGGCCACACAGGACCCTTTTTGGTTGTGCAGTTCCAGGGAGGAGGCCACGTGGTGGATGTGGTCCTACACAGAGGTGGTGTTGCTCCAGGGATACAGCCAGGATGCAGAGCCAGCCAGCCCAGAGTACAAAGTTCCATGGAGGAGGACAGGCTGAGAAGGAGGGAAAGACCATGTCCTTGGTGGTGTCCAGCACGGAGGTGTTTCAGGTCCAAGAAGGAGGGCACGACGCAGATGGGATCCTGCACGGATGCAGGGATGCTTGAGATAAGCTGCCAGGCTGAAGTCCTAGCCAGCATGGTGCAGAGTTCCAGAGAAGATGCCATTCAGCAGAACTAGCCAGGCAGCTGCAGTTACATCTTTCGATGGATAAGGTCCAGCTCAGATGTGGTACAGCACCAGGGTGGTAGACACATGACAGATGGTGTCCTACAAGGAGGTGGTGATGCTCCACATCAAAAGGTGGCATCACATGCCTGGGGCAAAGAGGCTGCTCAAGGTGTTGTGTCCTACTTGGATTTAGTACAGTTTCCGGGAGTTGGATAAGGCCCTTCACGGAGTTGGTGCTGCTCAAGGCAGGAGGCAACGTTGCGAAAAGTGTCCTACATACAGGTGTCAAAGATCAAGGGAGGTGAATGGGCTCCAGAGTCAGCCAGCTCATGGGTGGAGAAGCTGGGCAGTGATGAGGTACACCTCATGGTGGTGCAACTCCAGCTAGGTGGATGCTGTCCTGCACGGAGGTTGTACTGCTCTAGTGAAGGAGCCAGGCTGCAGTACCTCATACACCTTGTGGACTATCCGCACCTGGCTAGTTGGCTCTGCAGCAAGACTGCATCCATGGTTTAGAAGCATCTCTGTGAAGGTCCTTATCCAAATCCTTGGTGCTGCACCAAATCAGACCCAATCCACTGAGCGGCCTCTATGCCCATGTCTAGATTGCTGGCTCTGCAGCCCAGCTACATGCCTGGCCCAACATTACCTCTGTGCAGGACCGAATCAATTACGTGTCGTCCTCCGAGGAGCGGTACCACCTCGGAGCTAGAACACATACACTGTGAGGACTCTTCTCATCCTGGGTAACTGGCTCTGTTGCCCAGCTTCTCCTGGGAGCTTTGCATGTTGGACAGTTAGTTTTTTTTAGCCTGGCCACCTACGTGGAGCTGTACAATCTTAGTGCAGGTCCACATCCACCACATGGCCTCCTACAGGGAGCTGCACCACCTTTAAGCTGTACCCCATCACCGCACAGCCTTTCTGCCCCTCATCTTGGTCGCTCTGCAACCTGGCCACATCCCTGGAGCACCAACTCCTCTGTCCATGACCCCATCCACCTCCCTGGACCAGCACCAACTCTGAGCAGGACCCAATCCATTGAGAAGCCTCTTTGCCCATGGCCAGATGGCTGGCTCTGCAGCATGGCCACATCCCTTGAGAAGCACCACATATGTGCAGGACCCCATATAGGCTCCCCCCTGGAATAGCACCATCTTTGAGCTGGACCCCGTATACTCTGCGGCCTCTTTGCATCATTGCTAGTTGACTCTGCAGCCCAGCAACCTCCATGAAGCTCTTCACATTTGCTGGCTGGCTCTGCAGCCTGACCATGTCCCTACAGCAGCAACACCTCTGTGCAAGACCCTATCAGCCACATTGCATCCTGCATGAACCTGCACCACCTCATAGCTGGACCCAATACACCGTACGTGCTCTCCGCCCCTGGCTAGTTGGCTCTACTGCCAAGCTACATTCATGGAACAGAAACACCTCTGTGCATAACCCCATACCTCGCACAACCTTTCTGGCCCTAGATGGCAGGCTATGCAGCCTGGATTCCTCCTTAAAGCTCTGCAACCTGGGCTGGCAGACAGAACAACAAAGCCGCCTCCCTAGAAAAGTACCACTTCCTTGTAGGAATACATCTGCCGTGTGGCCTCCTCCCTGGAAATGCACCACCTCAGTGCTGGACACTTTTAAAAGTGCAGTGTCTCTGCATGGTGCTTGTATGGTCATTGGTAGTGCGTGGCGGCGGTCGGGGGCATGGCTTCACTTCGACAGGGTTCTGGCTGGTTGGTCTGATGACAAGATTCCACCATGGAGCATCACCGACTACTTGCAGGACCCCATCTGCTGCGTGGCCTGTTGCATGATGCAGTGCCACATCTTAGCTGCACCAAATCTACCACACAGCCGCTACGCTGCTGCCTGGTGGCCTCCTACCTGGTGCTGCACCACATCCAAACTGGACTTCATCCACCACACAGCCTCTCTTTCTCTTGCTGGCTGGCTTTACAGACAGGCCACCTCCCTAAATCTCTGCACTCTGGAGTGGCTGGCTCTGCAGCCAGGGCCACCTCTCTTGAGAAGCACCACCTCGACTTAGGACCCATATTCACATGTGGCCTCCTCCTTGGAGCTGCAACACCTCTGAGCTCAACCCCATAAAGGACACAATCACTCTTAAACCTGGCTGGCTGGCTCCCAGTGGTGGAGAAAGTACTCAAACAAACACCGTACTTAAGTAAAAGTGCAAATAAACAGACAAAAATGTACTCTAGTAAAAGTAGAAGTACCACATTAACATTTTTAGTACTTGCTTTTAAAATACTTAAAGTATTAAAAGTAAAAGTACTTGCTGAATGTATTACCTAATGTAATGGTCTACAACATCTTTAAGTGTTCCTACTGTATGTATAGTTTCTGTAATACATTAATAGTGTTGAGCCATTTTAATGAACAACGCTGCAGATAATACATGTTTTTATTGTGTTTTTTCTGTGACACAGTTCACACTTGGACTTGTGATTCAGTGCGTCAGAATTTTAGGGATGACCTGCAGAGTTAAATGTCATTAATCAAAATAAGAAAGAGGAATGATTATACCTTTGAAAATTTTTATTTAACTCAAATCAAAACCAATGTGTCATTTTAACTACAGTAAACACATTTAAGTAAAAGTTGTCTGCCTGAACAAAAGGAGCATTAGACACAAGTAACAAAGGAACAGGCAGTGATCATTTCAACTCTAGTTAAAATACTGTCTATTCAACCTTGTAATGGGTCAATATTGAACAATATTTTAACTTCCTGACACCATTTTTAAAACTTGGACCTGAGTGTCGAGTCATTTGGAGACATCTCTAGTCTCCTGTCCTAACATCCCATGAACTGACACATTTTAATTTTGCAGCAAGAATTTCTTGTTCAAGTTCAGAAGAAGTTGGTTTTCAAAGATTTTTGAGTCCAGTCTGGCTCTTTTGGGAGAGAGAATCTGTCCTGTTGTACTGAGCAGTCTTTCAATAAGGACATGAGTGGAGCATATCTTCTGGGTGACTCTCTTGTGGTGGAATACATTTTGGGCGTGTTAGGTGCAGGCTGCAGGTGCACCCAGCTCAGTGACATATATACTAGAATATATGTCATTGGCCCAGCTCTTCTTGAAGGCAGGCCTAACATTACCTGTCCACTTTGCAGTGATTCAATAGATCAGCTCCCCTCTCACCATTGGTTACTTTCAAAGTAACAAACAAATCAAAAAGCCGCAACATGAATCTAACTTGTAATGCAATATATTATAGAAATGTAGTGTAGTAGAAAGTACAGATACTTGATGTAAAATGTAGTGAAGTAAAAGTATAAAGTACCCACATTTAACTCTACTTAAGTAAAGTACAGATACACGAAAAATGCACTTAAGTACAGTAACAAAGTATTTGTACTTAGTTACATCCCACCACTGCAGGCTCCAAATCCTGTCCTCCTACCTGGAGCTCTTTACACTGGGCTGTGTGGCTCTTGAGTCTGGCTGCCTCCATGGAGCAGCTACACCTCTGAGCAAGACCCCATCTGCTGTGTGGCATCCTCCATGTATCTACTAAACATATTAGCTGGACCACATTCACTGCATGGCCTCTACACTCCTGAATAGCTGGCTCTGCCAGCCAGCTACCTCCATGGAGCTGCAAACCTAGTTGAAGGATCCCATCCACCCTACTTGAAGGATGCCATCTATCTTCCTGGAGCTGCAACACCTCCTAGTAGGACCTCATACACTGTGCGTCCTCTCTGCCCCTGGCTAGTTGGCTCTACAGCCAAGCCACCTTCAAGGAACAGAACCACCTCTGTATACCCCATACCCCACACAACCTTTCTGGCACAAAATGGCCAGCAATGTAGCCTGGCTTCCTCCCTAGAGCTCTGTAACATGGTCTGGCAGCCTCTACAACAAGGCTGCCTCCTGAGTTGGGTCTTCCAGTTTTCCTTAAACCCTCATTCTCCATCTGACATTTGGGGTTGGGGGCGGGGGGGGGGGGGGGGGTAGGCTGCCTGGTGGGGGTCTGGGCTGTGGGTGGGTATTGGGCCTTGGGAGGGCAATTGGGGGCTGGTGCTCCAGTTCTCCCTGGATTGTTTGGATCTTTTGATCAGGGATCCTGTTGCGATGACCAACCCTTTGGCTGGGGTGGCTGCCGGGTTCTGTTGGGGAGTTGGCTGTGGTTGTATGGTCATTGGTAGTGCGTGGCGGCGGTCGGGGGCATGGCTTCACTTCGACAGGGTTCTGGCTGGTCAGCCTGATGTGACATTCACGGTGGGGGGTGCTGTGTGTGTGTGTGTGTGGGGGGGGGGGGGGGGGTGGCATGGGTGGCATGCTGGGGCCTCTCCGGGCCTGTGGTGCGGGGCTGTAGGGATGCATTGGTGTACTGGGCCGGCCTTCCTCAGCTGCTGCTCACTGCTGTTCTGGTCCCCGGCCTGGGGCCGGCTTGCGGTCGCTGTCGGGTGGGTGGGGCGCATGGATGGCCCAACAGAGGATCTGTCGGGCTGTCTCTGTGTGCCCGTTTATGTCTCAGGTTGGGTTTTAGGTAGTCCCCTCTCTTGGATCAGTTTTGGCCCCCCATTTGGTGTGTCGTGCTTCCCTACTTTGGTTGGCCCCCCTGCCGCCGGTGCATTGGCAGCTCTCAGCAGCTGGGGCTGGGTGGTGGGGTGGGTGCGGGCCCGCCCTGATGGCTGCCTGCAGGGGCCTAGGTGCCCTGGCTCTACCGGGCCTCTGTTGGGGGGTGGTATGACCTCAGGGCTTGGTGTCCATGGCCGGATCCACTCTGGAGGGGCGGGTTGCCTGTGGACTCGTCGCTAAAGACTCCTGGGGTTTCTGCATTGTGTTTGCTGGGGATTGCCCAGGCTTCCCTTTGCTTCTTTCTCTGGGGGGTGCGGGTGTCCCTGTTGGAGGACTCCCAGAGTTCCAGGCATGGGGGCCGCTGTGTGTCTGTGGTTCCGGTCTTCCCTGTGTTACCTTCATGTCCTGTGGGGATGGGTTTATGGGTCCCCACATACACTATTGAACATTTTTATGGAGAAACCTTATAGTGATAAGCATGCTCACACAGGTGTTTATCAGATGCACACTCAGTTGGTTTGTGGTGGCCACTAAATGTATATTTTACTACCATGCACTGTATAAACACTGTGAAGCCTCTCTTCATCCTGGCTAACTGGCTCTGTTGCCCAGCCACCTCCTATGAGCTTTGCACGTTGGACAGGCAGGTTTTTCAGCCCAGCCACCTCCGTGGAGCTGTACATTATTAAAGCAGGTCCACTTCCACCGCATGGCCTCCTACCAGTTGCTGCACTGCCTTGTAGCAGTACCCCATCGCTGCACAGCCTCTCTACCCCTTAGCTGGATGGCTCTGCAACCTGGCCACCTTCCTGGAGAAGCACTATCTCTGTGAAGGAACCCATCCACCTCACTGGAGATGAAAAACTCTGAGCAGGACCCAATCCACTGAGTGGACTCTTTCCCCATGGATGGATGGCTTGCTCTGCAAACTGGCCACATACCTGGAGCAGCAACACATATTCTGTGTGGTGTCCTCCCTGGAATTGCACCAGCTCTGTGCTGGACCCATACATATGTCTCCTCCCACATCCTGGCTTGCTGGCTCTGCAGCCCAGAAACCTCCATAATGCTCTTCACAAATGGCTGGCTGGCTCTGAAACTCGGCCACCTCCCTGGAGCAGCAACGTGTTTGTGTCCAACACTATATGCCTCCTGAGCAACTCCAGGGAGGTGGATGGGATCCTTCACAGAGGTGATGCTGCTCCAACTCTGAGCAGAACCAATCCACTGAGCAGCCTCTACACACCTGGCTGGATGGCTGGCTTTGCAGCCTGGCCCCATGCCTAGAGCAACACCACCTCAGAGCTGGACCCCATACACACTGCGGCCTCTCCGCATCCTGGGTAGTTTGGTCTGCAGCCAAGCCACATCCATGAAGCTCTTCATCTTTGGCTTGCTTGCTTTGCAACCTGAACACATCCCTTCAGCAGCAACACTTCTGTGCTGGACCCGATCAACCATGTTAGCTCCTGTTTGGAGCTGCACCACCTCATAGCTGGACCCCATACACCATGTGGCCTCTCTGCTCCTGGATTTTTAGCTTTACAGTCAAGACACCTCTATGAAATAGAACCACCTCTGTGCAGGACACCTTCCCCCAAACAACCTTTCTGGCCCTATATGGCAGGCTCTACAGCCTGGCTTCCTCCCTGGAGCTCTGCAACCTGGGCTGGCAGCCTCTGCAAAACGGCCGCTTCCTGAAAACAGTACCACCTCCATGCAGGATTACATCTGCTGTGTGGCCTCCTCCATGGAGATGCACCACCTCAGAGCTGGACCCAATCAACCGTGTGACCTCTCCCATGGCTAGCTGACTCTGTAGCCTGGCATCCTACCTGCAGCAGAACAACTTATATGTAGTACCCCAACCACCATCAGGCCTCCTCCATGGAAATGTACGACCCCATAGCAGGTCACACTCCACTGCTCAACCTCTACACCCGAGGTATGGTTTGCCCTGCAAACCAGCCACCTCCCTGGAACAGCAACAACTCCATGCAGAACCCCATTGGCCACATTGCCTTCTGCATGGAGCAGCAACACCTCCGTGACGGACCCAATGCACCTCCTTGGAACTGCACTCCCTGTGAGTTGGACCCGATACACAGTGCGGCCTATCCACACCCTGCCTAGCTGGCTCTGCACCCCAGCCACATCCCTAGAACTGAAAAACCTTTATGCACAACTCTATCAGTCAAGTTGCCTCCTACCTGGAACTGCACCACCTCATAGCAATACACCGAGTGACCTGTCCACCCCTGTCTGGTTGGCTCTACAGCCCAGCCACCTCCATGGAACAGAACCACCTCTGTGTAGAACCTTATCCACTGAACAACCTTTCTGAACCTAGATGGCCTGCTCTGCAGCCTGGTTTCCTCCCTTGAGCTCTGCACTGTGGATTGGCAGCCTTTGCAACCCGGCCACTTCCCTGGAACAGCAACACTTCCATTTAGGTCCACATCTGCCTTATGGCTTCTTCCATGGAGCTACACCACCTCAGAACTGGACCACATCCAAAATTCAGCCTCTCCTACCCTCATTGGCTGACTCTGTGGCCTGACCCTCTACCTGCAGCAGCACCACTTACGTGTAGGACCCCAACCACCACCAGGTCTCCTCCATGGAAATGTAACACCTTAGAGCTGAACATTTTCCACCAAGCAGCCACTCTGCCCCTGCATGGATGGATAAGATGCCAATTTTCCACCATGGAGCATCACCACCTCCTTGCAGGACACAATCTGCTGCATGGCCTCCTCCATGTTGCTGCACCACATCTGAGCTTGACCCCTGCCACTGCACAGCCACTCTGGACTCATGGACAGGCTGGCTCTAGAACCTAGCTGCCTCACTGAAGCTGTACCACCTCTGTGCAGGACCCCATCCACCAACCTATATCTGTAACACCTTATAGATGTACCCCATCACTGCACAATCTCTCGACCCCTGTGCTTTCTGGCTTTGCAACCTGGCCTACTCCCTGAAGCAGTAACACCTCCATGTAAGACCCTATTTGTCACGTTGCCTATTGCCTCGAGCAGCACCACAGCCATGAAAGATCCCATCCTCCTGCCTGGAGCTGCATCATCAACGATCAGGACCGAATCCACAGAGCAGCTTCTCCGCCCAAGGCTGAATGTTTGTGCTGCTAGAGGGAAGGTGACCGGGCTGCAGAGCCATCCAGCCTAGGGTGTACAGCTCCAGAGAGAAGGCCAGTCTGCAGAGCTAGCCTGCCATATATAGAGAGTCTGTGAAAAGAATGGGGTCCAGCCTAGATGTGGTGCAGTTCCATAGAGGAGGTTATGAGGAAGATGGGGTCCTACAAGGATGTGGTGCTGCTCCAGGGTGGCGGCTGGGCTGCAGATTCATCCAACCAGGGGCAGGGAGGCTATACCATTGATGTTGTCCAGAAGTGAGGTGGTGCAATTCTTGTGAAGAGGCCTGGCGGCGGATGGGGTCCTGCACAGAGGTGGTGTTGCTCCAAGTTGGCGGCCGGGCTGCATAGCCAGCCTGCTTAGGGAGGTGAGGCACATTCAATGAGGCACATTGAATGTGGTCCATCACTGAGGGATGTAGCACCGTGGAGGAGGCAAAGCGACAAATTTTATACTGCGCGGAAGTAGCGCTGCTTCAGGAATGTGTGAATCCCAAGTTGCATAGCTCCAAGGAGGAGGCCAGGCTGCAGAGCTGGCTATGTAGGGGCAGAAAGTTTTTGCAGTGGATTGGGTCTTGTACAAATGGGATTGTTCAATGGAGGCGGCATGGCTGCAGAGCCAACAGACAGGGACGGAGAGGATGCACGATGAATGGTTTCCAGCTATGAGTTGGTGAAGCTCGAAGCAGGACCTTCAAGGCAGATATGGTTCTGCATAGAAAGTGTTGCAGCTCTAGCAAGCCCAGGGCACAGAGCTCCAAGGTGCAAGCCAGCTTTGGGCAGAGAGGCTTTACTGATTTGCTCATATTTGTTGCAGCTCCATGAAGCAGGACACATGACAGATTCTGTCCTATTGTGCATGTGCACAATAGGACAGAATCTGTCGTGTGTACAAGCCTGAAACTCTGCTGTCCCTTTTATACTCATATCCTTGAGACACTGTAAATTTGAACCAGCCTGCTTCTTTCTGATGGAAGTTAAAAGTCTTTAAAATTGAATATTGATTTTCTTTTTTGGGTGTGCACAGTGTCTTTGGCCTTTTTCCTTTGCGTAGCAAGGTCTGAGGCAAGTGATGTTGGTACCATTGAAAAGGTCACATTGGAATGAGTCAAATTAGCTCTGCCATATAGTTGTCAAATTCTCCTACGAGCCCAAAAAAGGACGAGGAATGAGTTGCTTGTGACCGCTATTTCAACGATTAGCCCATAACAGATATGGCCAGTGCCTTCATATGTATATACTTAAGAAACCCTGTAAATTAAAACAGCTTACCTCATTCTGACGCAAGTAAGAAGGCTATGAATTTAAATCCTGTCTTGATTTTTGCATGTGGAAAGAGCATTTTTGGCCCTGCAGATTTTGGCATTTGATATGATTTTTCTATGTTTTTACAGCTTTCCTTTCACAAATTTTGGATTTTAGCTGACATTTTATGTGTTTTTGCAGGTTGATAACCTGCAAGAACATAGAATTGTAATCCAAAGTCCAAAAGAAGAGCAAGTGGAAAAACCTACAAAAACCAGGAAATGTCTGCCAAAATACAAACTTTGTGTAATGGAAGTTATAAACTGTGAAAACACGGAAAATGTCTTCCAAAGTCCAAAATCAGCAGAACTGATGCAAAAACCTGTAAAAGCCAGAAAAATGTCACTAATGTGCCTAAAGTGAATGAAATGAAACTGACACACAAACAAGAGGAATTACATTCAAATTCCAAAAAACGAGAAACTATGGCAAAATGGTGTGAAGATAATGAAATTGCTACCCAATGTCAAAATGTTGTGAGACCAGCAAAAATCAGCAAAAGCATGGAAATAGCAATCAAATATCAAAAAGCAAAGAAACAATATATTTGCAAGTTTTTTGATCCATTTTGTCTACTTTTGCTTCCATTTTTAATAATTTTGTGTTCAATTTTCTCTGTTTCATTATTATTGCTGTTCGTGGCGATTACAGGTTTTTATGACATTGCTGCTGATTTTGGACTTTGGTAGACATTTTCCATGTTGTTAACATTTTTAGCTCTCATTTCCTAACTTTTTGGAGTTTAGCTGACTTTTTTATGCTTTTGCAGTTTTCCCAACTACAAAAACATTCCTACCTGTAGCTCTTTACCCTGGGATGGACAGCTCTGAAGCCTGGCTTCCTCCCTGGAAAAGGATCCCATATACTGCGAGGCCTCTTCCCTGAAGCTGAAAAACTTCTGAGTTAGACCCCATCCAGAACAGGGTCCCTACAACCCTGGCTGGGTGACTCTGCAGCCCGGCTGCCTCACAAGAGCAGCTCCTCCTCTGAGCATGACCAAATCCACCATGTGTCCTCATTCCAGGAGCCGCACGGCATATATGTTATAATAATAATAATAATAATCATTTTATTTAAAAGCGCATTTCATAACGCCCAAGGACACTTTACAGTAAAAACAAAGATCAACAGGAATAAATTACATAAAGAATATAAAATACATAAAGTTGGCTGTTTTGATTCCCCGATGTAAGACTGATCACAGCCCTCCTGACACAGAGATTCTTGCCAGGGGACTGAACTTTGCGGTTGCACCAAGTAGAATTCCTCTGGTGGAGATGATCACAGCTACTGAGTCAGCCATCCGCAACATCAAAATTAAAGAGGCTGAAGCAGAACAGCTCAGAATCAAAGTTTCAGCCTGCCTCAGCAATGCCAAACCACCACCTTCCAACATCAGTAGAGAGGAGAGGGACGCACTCACCACTCTTAGCAAGGACAAAAACATTATCATTTTGCCAGAAGACAAAGGAAGGTGCACAGTGATTTTGAACCAGAAATACTATCATGAGAAAGATATGACAATCCTTAGTGACTTAAACACTTATGAACCTCTGAAAAGAGATCCAGGAAGTGGTTACAAGAAGAAATTGATAGATTGCCTGAAAATTTTAGAGCAGGACAAGGCTATTGACCGTTTTCTGTACCACAGACTGTACCCAGGGGAGGCCACACCTAGTCTGTATGGTTTACCTAAAATCCACAAACAGGGTGTACCTTTAAGACCAATTGTTAGCATGATTAACTCTGTCACTTACAATGTTTCCAAATATCTGGCGTCTGTACTCATCCCTTTAGATGGCAGCTCAGAACACCACATACAGAACACCATGGACTTTGTGGATAAGGTGAGGGATGTCATCATAGAGACTGATGAAACAATGGTCTCTTTTGATGTCACATCACTCTTTACGTGCATTCCTGTTGATGATGCAGTAGAGGTGGTCAGTTTAAAATTAAAATCAGACACCACTCTGAGCAGCAGGACCACACTTTCCACAAAACAACTGTGTCAACTCTTGAAACTGTGCCTGCAGTCAACCTACTTCACATATGGGGAGCAATATTATAGGCAGAAACATGGGTGTGCTATGGGGTCTACAATTTATCCTATTGTTGCCAACCTGTACATGGAGGAGGTAGAAAAGAGAGCCTTGACGTCCTTTTCAGGGACACCACCAAGTCATTGTTTCAGGTATGTTGACGACACCTGGGTTAAAATTAAATCTCAGGAAGTCCAACATTTTACTGACCACATCAACTCTGTGGATAAATACATCACGTTCACACGAGAAGATGTAAAAAATGGCAGGTTGGCTTTCTTGGACTGTGAGGTCTTAGTCTCTGATAGAGGACTTTTGCAAACCGAGGTGTACCACAAACCCACCCACACAGACCAGTATTTGCAGTTTGACTCCCATCACCCTTTGGAGCACAAGTTAGGAGTCATCAGGACTCTGTATCACAGAGCAGACAGCGTCCCCACTAGCTCAGGAGCCAGGCAGAAGGAGAAATCCCACACAAGACAGGCTCTAGAGCAATGTGGATATCCTAACTGGGCCTTCCTGAAAGCAGAGAAGAAACCCAAACAGGACTCCAGTCAGCCAACAGGTGAAAAGGAGGAACCCAGACCTAGACCAGTGGTCATTCCATATGTTGAGGGAGTATCAGAGAAACTGAGACGTTTATTTTCTAAACATAACGTCCCAGTGGCTTTTAAACCCCAAAATACATTACAGCAAAGACTGGTTCATCCCAAAGATCCAGTTCCCCGGCACAAACAGAGCAATGTTGTGTATGCTGTTCAGTGTCAGGAGGGCTGTGATCGGTCTTACATCGGGGAAACAAAACAGCCACTGGCCAAAAGGATGGCCTAGCACAGAAGATCAACATCATCAGGCCAGGACTCTGCGGTCTACACTCATCTCCAGGCCAGCGGTCACTCTTTCAGGGATGAAGATGTTCACATCTTGGACAGAGAGGAACGGAACAGCAGGTTTGAAACATCAAACCTGCAGTTATTGATCCACATCAGGTCCCCTGCAAGAATAAATGGTCAAATCATGACATCAATTAAGCCACACCCCCTAACAACAGGAAGTGCAAAGTTTTACATTTAACATCCCAAGCTGACCTCTGTGATCTAATCAGCATGAGTGTGTCCAGTGACCGAAGACATGTTGGTGTAACTTGCTTTCTAACACTGACAGTTTTGGGCGGAGCATGTGGGTGGCGTGGCGAAGTAAACCGTAACGCCGTCGCAATACGTTTGGCTCTAAAATCCACAGATTTGAGCCGAGGTGCCTCAAAATCAATATGATTGATCATTATCCACCCCTTGAACAGGCATCCATGATAAATTGCCAATAGCCTCCACAGTGCCCACAAGCGCCACCTGCCACTTTTCAAACTACCCTACATTAAACTTAGTTTATCGTATAAACACGAAATTTGGTACACTTCCCCAATTCCACAAGATGCACAAAAAACTCTCTGGCACCAATGTTGTACGATAAACAGAAAAGGTGGCCATTTTGGAATCCTGACCAAATTTTCACACCTATTTGGCGGTTTATAGCCTGCCCATTTTTCACTCAATCCTTTTCAAACTTAATCATTTTGGTCAAGTGGCATGGGGGACAAAGACTTAACAACAGGTGTGTTTCTGAGCATGCTGAAGGGGCGGGGCCAGACCTCAAAGTTTGACATCTCGCCATGAAAAACTAGAAGCTAATAAATCCTACACGAAAACTGTCTGAGACATGAAACCTTCAGTAATTGATCCACAGTCCGTCCCCTGCAAGACTGATTGGTTACATAATGACATCACTTAAGCCACGCCCCTGACAACAGGAAGTGTAAAGTTTTACGTTGAATGTCCCAAGCTGACACCTGTGATCTAATCAGCATGATAGTGTGTCCAGTGACCGAACATGTTGGTGTAACTTGCTTTCCAACACTGACAGTTCTGTGTGGAGCATGTGGGTGGTGTGGCGTGGCCTGGCGAAGTAAAACGTAATGCAGTCGCAATACTTTTGGCTCCAAATTCCACAGATTTGAGCCGATGTGCACCAAAATCAGTATGATCATCCACCCCTTGAACAGAAATCCATGATAAGTGGCCAATAGCCTCTATAGCGCCCCCTACGTTATACTTACATTTATATCTTGGTCATACATCATACGATCTGTACCAGATTTTTTGTGCTTGATCAGTGAGCAATTATAGACGCATTTGTATTTTTGTTTAACGTTTGACTTAAATGCGCCCCCTAGATTATTCAAAAAGTTATATCTCAGTGACATATCATTTGATATGCGCCAGATTTTTTGTGCATGATGTGTGATCACTTGTACACACATTCTACAGACCTTTTTGTTTTCGTTTAACATTTGACTCGAGTGCGCCACCTACAATATTCCAGTAGTTATATCTCAGTGATACATCATCCGATCTGAACGGAATTTTTTATGCTTGGTCAGTGAACACCTACAGAAACTTTGGTATTGTTGATTCATGACATTACTTAAGGCCCACCCACTCACAGAATAAACTCAGTTATTGAGTGACTCTTCCAGCTTGACCCTGTGTAATTTATAAAAACGAAACTGTAACTGTTGATGACGACACAACATGTGGAAAAGCATATATGAAGTGCTTGTCATACGTTCGCAACAAAACAGGAAGTCACAATAACTTTTAACTGGAAAGTCGGATTTCACATATACTTGTAAGAACTGGAGCTGTACTAGTACTGAAATGGACAAAAGGCGATGTCAAACATTTGCTGGGAGGGCCTTAAATGGCATTCACACGTGCATTTTCGAAGGAAATGCAAATTCTCTAGTTGTGTGAATGCCATCAAGGCATTCACACTATTGCTTTTCTGTTTATATTTATTATTTTTATTATTATTATTATAGTTGTTTTTATGATTCCATATGTTTTTTGGAAGCTCACTACTCACACAGGATTAGTGCTATATGAACATATCATATATCAAACCGTTCAGTTATTTCAGGACAAAATAGCTATGACTTTTTTTATTGATGCAACTTTGGCTTTTGGAGATATTTAGCCTTTTCTTCCATTTTGGCTGTCATTGAAAATGAATGGAGCTCTCTATAAACAGACCAAGAGCGCCATCTGGCAGTTTGCAAAATACACTACGCATTACCCTTACTTTGGCCTAGAAGCATGACACTTGGTACACTTGTCCAAATGTCCAAGATGCAATGATGAAGGGGCGGGGCCAGACCTGAAAGTTTGACCTCTCGCATTAAAAAATGAAATGCTAATAGTTCATAAATGAAAACTGTCTGAAACATCAAACCTGCTGTTATTGATCCACATCAGGTACCCTGCAAGACTAAATGGTCAAATCATGACATCACTTAAGCCACAACCCCTAACAACAGGAAGTGCAAAGTTTTACATTTAACATCCCAAGCTGACCCCTGTGATCTAATCAGCATGACAGTGTGTCCAGTGACCGAAGACATGTTGGTTTAACTTGCTTTCTAACACTGACAGTTTTGGGTGCAGCATGTGGGCGGCGTGGGGTGGCAAAGTAAAATGTAACACCGCCTCAATACGTTTGGCTCTAAAATCCACAGATTTCAGCCGAGGTGCCTCAAAATCAGTATGATCGATCATTATCCACCCCTTGAACAGACATCCATGATAAATTGCCAATAGCATCCACAGCGCGCACTAGCGCCACCTGCCACTTTTTAATATACCCTACATTAACCTTAGTTTATCGTAGAAACAAGAAATTTGGTAAACTTCCCCAATTCCACAAGATGCACAAAAAACCCTCTGGCACCAATGTTGTACAATAAACAGAAAAGGTGGCCATTTTGGAATCCTGACCAAATTTTCACACCTATTTGTTGGTTTATAGCCTGCACATTTTTCGCTCAATCTTTTTCAACCTTAGTCATTTTGGTAAAGACACATGGGGGACCAAAACTTATCTAAACGGTGCGTTTCTGAGCATGCTGAAGGGGCGGGGCCAGACCTCAACTTTTGACATCTCGCGATGAAAAACGAAAAGCTAATAACTCCTAAAGGAAAACTGCCTGAGACATGAAACCTTCAGTGATTGATCCACGTTCCGTCCCCTGCAAGACTGAATGGTCAAATAATGACATCCCTTAAGTCACGCCCCTGACAACAGGAAGTGTAAAGTTTTACTTTGAACGCCCCAAGCTGACCCCTATGATCTAATCAGCATGATAGTGTGTCCAGTGACCGAACATGTTGGTGTAACTTGCTTTCCAACACTGACAGTTCTGGGTGGTGCATGTGGGCGGCGTGGCGTGGCGAAGTAAAACGTAACGCCATCGCAATACGTTTGGCTCTAAATTCCACAGATTTGAGCCGATGTGTGCCAAAATCAGTATGATCGATCATTATCCACCCCTTGAACAGGAATCTATGTTAAGTGGCCAATAGCCTCTATAGCGCCCCCTACGTTATACTTACATCTATATCTCGGTCATACATAATCCGATCTGTACCAGATTTTTTGTGCTTGATCAGTGAGCAATTATACACGCATAACTGGATTATTGAGCATGCATCAGGATATACACGCATTTGTATTGTTGTTTATCATTTGACTCAAGTGCGCCCCCTACATTTTTCAAAATGTTATATCTCAGTAACATATCATCTAATATGCAACAGATTTTTTGTGCATGATGTGTGAGCACTTGTACACACATTCTACAGACTTTTTTGTTTTTGTTTAACATTTGACTCCAGTGCGCCCCCTACAATATTCCAGTAGTTATAGCTCAGTGATACATCATCCGATCTGAACGGAATTTTTTGTGCTTGATCAGTGAACACCTACAGACACTTTGGTATTGTTGATTCATGACATTACTTAAGGCCCACCCACTCACAGAATAAACTGTCAGTTATTGAGTGACTCTTCCAGCTTGACCCTGTGTAATTTATAAAAAGGAAACTAACTGTTTATTATGACACGACATGTGGAAAATCATATTTGAAATGCTCGTCAAACATTCGCAACAAAACAGGAAGTCACAATAACTCCTGTCTGGAAAGTCGGATTTCACATATACTTGTAAGACCTTTAGCTGTACTAGTACTGAAATGGACAGAAGGCCATGTCAAACATTCAGGAGATGCACATCGTGGTGAACGTGTGGGGGACTGGCATGACAGCGTTCGCGATGGCGACTGGGTAGAGGGGCTGAAGCTCCTGCGGTCGCGGCATGGCCGGAGAGGGGCTTTGCTGGAAGGGCCTTAAATGGCATTCACACGCGCATTTTCGAAGGAAATGCAACTTGTCTAGTTTTTATTATTCTAGTTCTTTTTATGATTCCGTACGTTTTTTGGACGCTCACTACTCACACAGGATTAGTGCTATATGAACATATCATATATCAACCCGTTCAGCTTTTTCAGGACAATATGGCTAATAGTTTAATTATTCATGCAACTTCAACTTTTGGATATATTTAGACTTTTCTTCCATTTTGGCTGTCATTGAAAATGAATGGAGTTCTCTATAAACAGACCAAGATCGCCATCTGGCAGTTTGCAAAATACACTACGCATTACCCTTACTTTGGCCTAGAAGCATGACACTTGGTACACTTGTCCAAATGTCCAAGATGGAGCATGCTGAAGGGGCGGGGCCAGACCTGAAAGTTTGACCTCTCGCCATAAAAAATGAAATGCTAATAGTTCATAAACGAAAACTGTCTGAGACATGAAACCTTCAGTGATTGATCCACATCAGGTCCCCTGCAATACGGAATGGTCAAATCATGACATCACTTAAGCCACACCCCCTAACAACAGGAAGTGCAAAATTTTACGTTGAAAGCCCCAAGCTGACCCCTGTTATCTAATCAGCATGAGAGTTTGTCCAGTTTCCGAAGACATGTTGGTGTAACTTGCTTTCTAACACTGACAGTTTTGGGCGGAGCATGTGGGTGGCGTGGCGAAGTAAACCGTAACGCCGTCGCAATACGTTTGGCTCTAAAATCCACAGATTTGAGCTGAGGTGCCTCAAAATCAGTATGATCGATCATTATCCACCCCTTGAACAGGCATCCATGATCAATTGCCAATAGCCTCCACAGCGCCCACTAGCGTCACCTGCCACTTTTCAAAATACCCTACATTAACCTTAGTTTATCGTAGAAACACGAAATTTGGTACACTTCCCCATTTCAACAAGATGCACAAAAAAACCTCCGGCACCAACATTGTACAATAAACAGAAAAGGTGGCCATTTTGGAATCCTGACCAAATTTTCACACCTATTTGGCGGTTTATAGCCTGCCCATTTTTCACTCAATCCTTTTCAAACTTAGTTATTTTGGTCAAGAGGCATGGGGGATGAAAAAATATCTCAACGGCGCGTTTCTGAGCATGCTGAAGGGGCAGGGCTAGACCTCAAAATTTATCATCTTGCCATGAAAAACGAAAAGCTAATAACTCCTACACGAAAACTATCTGAGACATGAAACCTTCAGTGATTGATCCACATCCCGTCCCATGTAAGACTTAATGGTCAAATAATGACATCACTTAAGCCACGCCCCAGACAACAGGAAGTGTAAAGTTTTACGTTGAACGCCCCAAGCTGACCCCTGTGATCTAATCACCATGAGAGTGGGTCTACTGACCGAACATGTTGGTGTAACTTGCTTTCCAACACTGACAGTTTTGGGTGGAGCATGTGGGCGGCGTGGCGTGGCAAAGTAAAACGTAATGCTGTCGCAATATGTTTGGCTCTAAATTCCACAGATTTGAGCCGAGGTGCACCAAAATCACTATGATCGATCATTATCCACCCCTTGAACAGGAATCGATGATAAGTGGCCAATAGCCTCTATAGCGCCCCCTACGTTATACTTACATTTATATCTCGGTCATACATCATCCGATCTGCACCAGATGTTTTGTGCTTGATCATTGACCAATTATACACGCATTTGTTTTGTTGTTTAACTTTTGACTCAAATGTGCCACCTAGATTATTCAAACAGTTATATCTCAGTGACATATCATCTTTTTTGCAACAGATTTTTGGTGCATGATGTGTGAGTACTTGTAGACACATTCTTGACACTTTTTTGTTTTTGTTTATTATTTGTCTCGAGTGTGCCCCCTACATTATTCCAGTAGTAATATCTCAGTGACACATCATCCGATCTGAACAGATTTTTTTGTGCTTGATCAGTGAACACCTACAGACACTTTGGTATTGTAGATTCATGACATTACTTAAGGCCCACCCACTCAGAGAATAAACTGTCAGTTATTGAGTGACTCTTCCAGCTAGAGCTTGTGTAATTTATAAAAAGGAAACTAACTGTTTATTATGACACGACATGTGGAAAAGCATATTTGAAGTGCTCGTCAAACGTTCGCAACAAAACAGGAAGTCACAATAACTGCAACAAAACAGGAAGTCACAATAACTCCTGTCTGCACTGTCGGATTTCACGTATACTTGTAAGACCTGTTGCTGTACTAGTACTGAAATGGACAGAAGTCCATGTCAAACATTAAGAAAATGCGCATCGTGGTGAATGTGTGGGGGACTGGCATGACAGCATTCGTGATGGCGACTGGGTGGAGGGGCTGAATCTCCAGCAGCTGCGGCATGGCTGGAGCGGTGCTTTGCTGGGAGGGCCTTAAATGGCATTCACACGTGCATTTTCGAAGGAAATGCAAATTCTCTAGTTAATATTATCCTTGTTGCTATCATTATTACGTACATATTTTGGAAGCTCACTACTACCAAAGGATTAGTGCTATATGAACAGATCATATATCTGGAGCTCTGTACTCTGGGCTGGCTGACTCTGCAGATTGGCCGCATCCCTGGAGCAGCACCACTTCTGTACAAGGCCACATCCACCACGTGGCCTCCTCCCTGGAACTGCACCACCAAAAAGGGTCCTGTGCGGCCCCTCCACATAATGGCTAGCTGGCTTTGCAGCAAGGCCACCTCCATGAATCTCTTCACCTTGGGCTGGTTGGCTCTTTACCCAGGCCACCTTCCTAAATAAGTAACACCTTTGTGCAGGACCCTCTCAGCCACATTGTCTCCTGCCTGGAGCTGCACCACCTCATAGATAGACCCCATACACCATGTGGCATCTCTGCCCCTTGCTGGATTTCTATAAAGCAAAGCCACCGCCATGGAACAGAACCACCTCTGTGCAGAAACCCATCCATTGCATGACCTTTCTGACCCTAGTTGGCCATATATGCAGACTGGCTTCCTCTCTGGTGCTCAGCACCATTGGCTGGCAGTCTCTGCAACAAGGCCGCCTCCCAGGAACAGCACAACATCCATGTAGGACCACATCTGCCATGTGTCCTCCTCCCTGGAAATGTACCACTTCAGAGCTGGACACCTTCAAAAGTGCAGCCTCTCTGAGGCTTGCTGATTATGTATTATGCCAAGACTCGACCCTGCAGCATCATCAACTACTTGCAGGACCCCATCTGCTACGTTGCCTACAATTTGCTAAACATATGGGCTGGATCCCATCCACTTCATGGCCTCTACTCCCATGAATGGCTGGCTCTGCAAAATGGCTGCAAACCTAGTTGAAGGATCCCATCCACCCTACTTGAAGGATGCCATCCATCTGCCTGGAGCTGTAACACCTCGTAGCAGTACCTCATACACCTTGTGGACTCTTTGCACCTGGATAGCTGGCTCTGCATCCAGAATGCTTCCATGGTTTAGCAGCATCTCCGTGAAGGACTTTATCCATATCCTTGGTGCTGCACCAAATCAGACCCAATCCACTGAGCGGCCTCTATGCCAATGGCTGGATTGCTGGCTCTGCAGCCCAGCTGCATGCCTAGAGCTGCAAAACCTTTATGCATGACTCTATTCACTTTCTTTTTTAAGCAGACTGACAATAACAGAATCATCTGCGTACTTTATAATAAGCCTGCTGTCATGTCTGCTCTGACACATGTTTGTGTAAAAAATAAAAAGCAGAGGTGACAGTACACACCCTTGAGGTGACCTGGTGGAAGGGTGCTTAAAACAGTGAGACAATTATTCAATCTTACTCTCTGTGTCCTGTTACTTAAAAAATCCAAGATCCAGCCCATCACATTATTAACCAGAGGAAACTGTTCAACAAGTCCCTCGATTAGTATTTGACGTAGGATTATGTTAAAGGTTGAGGAAAAATCCACAAACATGTGTCCCATTAGATTCTAGGTGTTTAAAAAGAAGATTGAGCAGAGTGAGTGTTGCGTCCTCTACCCCTCTCTGAGGCCGATAGGGAAACTGCATAGGATCTAAAAGATGTTGAATATGCTTTAGAATCTCACCTCTGATTAGTCTTTGGCCTTTCTCTGAGGCGTAGGAAGGTCAGATGCAGATGATCTTGGCAAGGTCCAAATGAAGTGAAACGGACATAAAAATTTGAAACATGACAGCCAAAAGTAGAAAACTCAAGCAAAAATCTGCAGATATTTGAATTACCACCCAACGTCAAAAATATGTGAAACAGAAGCAAAAACCTGCAATGTTGAGTATGCTTTAGAATCTCACCTCTGATTAGTCTTTGGCCTTTCTCTGAGGCGTAGGAAGGTCAGATGCAGGTGATCTTGGCAAGGTCCAAATGAAGTGAAACGGACATAAAAATTTGAAACATGACAGCCAAAAGTAGAAAACTCAAGCAAAAATCTGCAGATATTTGAATTACCACCCAACGTCAAAAATATCTGAAACAGAAGCAAAAACTTGCAAAAACGTGGAAATTTATATCCAATGTCAAAGAGCAGAGAAACATTATTTTTAAAAGTTTTTGCTACAATTTATCTACATTTGGAATTTGGCTGGTATTTTACATGTTGTGTCCGTTTTATTCCAATTGGACAATAGTGGCGTTCTACATGCTTTTACAGTTTTTCCTCATGTCTGCAGATTTTGGCATTTGATATGCTTTTTCTATTTTTTTCAGCTTTCATTTCACAAATTTTGGATTTTTGCTTACATTTTATGTGTTTTCGCAGGTTCATAACCTGCAAGAACATAGAATTGTAATCCAAAGTCCAAAAATAAGAACAAGTGGAAAAACCTACAAAAACCAGGAAATGTCTGCCAAAATACAAACTTTGTGAAATGGGAGCTATAAACTGTAAAAACACGGAAAATGCCTTCCAACGTCCAAAATCAGCAGAACTCACGCAAAAGCCTGTAAAAGCCAAAAAATATATATAATGTGCCTGAAGTGAATGAAGTGAAACTGACACACAAACATGAGAAATTACATTTAAATTCCAAATGAAGAGAAACTGGGGCAAAAAGGTGCAATGATAATGAAATTGCTACCCAATGTCAAAATGTTGTGAGAAATGCAAAATCCTGCAAAAGCATGGAAATTGCAATCCAATATCAAAACAAAGAAACATTTCTTTGCAAAATGTTCTCCAATTTTTTTACTTTTGTAATTTTGGCTTCCTTTTTTAAATATTTTGTGCGCAATTTTGTCTGTTTCATTATTATTGTTGTTGGTGGCGATTACAGGTTTTTATGACATTGCTGCTGATTTTGGACTTTGGTAGAAATTTTCCATGTTGTTAACATCTACCAAAGTCCAAAATCAGCAGCAATGTCATAAAAACCTGTGATTGCCACTAGCACCAATCATAACGACACTGACAAAATTGCGCACAAAATATTTAAAAAGGAAGCCAAAATTACAAAAGTAAAAAAATTGGAGAAGATTTTGCAAAGAAATCCAAAAAAGTTCAATCTGGTCCTCTGGACATTCAAAAAAACAAAACAAAGCAAAACAACAAAAAAATGTAGAAACGTTTCGTCTCTCATCCGGTCCAGAGGACCAGATTCAACTTTTTTTTATTTTTCTACCTGGATTATTGAGCATGCATCAGGATATTTGCAAAGAAATGTTTCTTTGCTTTTTGATATTGGATTGCAATTTCCATGCTTTTGTAGGATTTTGCATGTTTCACACTATTTTGACATTGGGTAGTAATTTTATTATCTTCGCACCTTTTTGTCCCAGTTTATCTTTTTTGGAATTTGAATGTAATTTTTCATTTTTGAGTGTCCGTTTCACTTCATTCACTCTAAGTACATTAGTGACATTTTTCTGGCGTTTACAGGTTTTTGCATCAGTTCTGCTAATTTTGGACTTGGAAACACATTTTTTTGTGTTTTTACAGTTTATAGCTCCCATTTCAGAAAGTTTGTTACTTTGGCAGACATTTACTGGTTTTTGTAGGTTTTTCCACTTGTTCTTCTTTTGGACTTTGGATAACAATTCTATTTTTTTGCAGGTTTTAAACCTGCAAAAACACATAAAATGACAGCTAAAATCCAAAATTTGTGAAATGAAGTTTGTAAAAACAGAAAAAGCAAATCAAATGCCAAAATATGCAGAAATGAGATTGTAAATTGTAAAAGCATGAAAAACGACACTATTGTCCAATAAAACAGACACATTATGTAAAATGCCAGCCAAATTCCAAATGTAGATAAAATCTAGCAAAAACGTTTAAAATAATGTTTCTCTGCTCTTTGACATTGGATATAAATGTCCACGTTTTTGCAGGGTTTTGCTTCTGAATCACATCTTTTTTGGCGTTGGGTGGTAATATCAATATCTGCAGATTTTTGCCTGAGTTTTCTACTTTTGGCTGTCATTTTTCAAATTTTTATGTCTGTTTCACTTCATTTGGACCTTGCCAAGATCACCTGCATCCGACCTTCCTACGCCTCAGAGAAAGGCCAAAAACGCACCTTGCAAGTACAAAAATCAAGACAGGATTCAAATTCATACCCTTATTACTTGCATCAGAATGAAGCAAGCTGCTTTAATTTACAGGGTTTCTTAAGTATATACCTATGAAGGCACTGGCCACGTCTGTTATGTGCTCATCGTTGATATAGCTGTCTCAAGCAACTCAGTCTGCGTCCTTTTATGGGCTTGTAGGAGAATTCGACAAATAATACCGTCTCTGAGCAGATCAAAACCATAGGACCAGTCTCAATTAAAAAATATCTTAACATATGGGAGAGCTAATTTGACTCATTCCAATGTGACCTTTTCAATGGTATCAACATCACTTGCCTCAGACCTTGCTACACAAAGGAGGAAGGCCAAAAACACTGTGCACACCCAAAAAAAAAAAACCAATATTCAACTTTAAAGACGTTTAACTTCCATCAGAAATAGCAGGAGAAGGAGAAGGTCCTGCTGGACACCATTCACCGTGTTTCCTGTCTGTTGGCTCTGCAGCCATGCCGCTTTCATTGAACAGCCATATCTGTGCAATATATATATCCCAATCCACTGCACAAACGTTCTGCCCCTAAATGGCCAACTCTGCAGCCTTGAAGCTATGCACACTGGGATGGAGACAGTGAGGCAGCCAGGCCGTAGAGCCAGATTGCCATCTTATCCATCCATCCAGGGGAAGAGAGGCTGTTTGGTGGATGGTGTTCAGCTCTGAGGTGTTACGTTTCCATGTACGAGGCCTGGTGGTGGTTGGGGTCCAACACGTAAGTGCTGCAGGTAGGGGGTCAGGCCGCAGAGTCAGCCAAAGAGGGGAGGACAGGCGGCAATTTGGATGGGGTCCAATTCTGAGGTGGTGCAGCTCCGTGGAGAAAGCCACACGGCAGATGTGGTAATACATGGAAGTGTTGCTGTTCCATGGAAGTGGCCGGGTTGCAGAGGCTGCCAATCCACAGTGTAGAGCTCAAGGGAGGAAACCAGGCTGCAGAGCAGGCCATCTTGGTTCAGAAAGGTTGTTCGGTGGATAGGGTCCTGCACTGAGGTGGTAATGTTCCATGGAGGTAGCTTGGCTGTAGAGCAAACCAGCCAGGGGCGGAGAGGTCACTCGGTGTATTGCATCCATCTATGAGGTGGTGTAATTCCAGGTAGGAGGCAACGTGGCTGATAGAGTTGTGCATAAAGGTGTTGCAGCTCTAGGGATGTGGTCGGGGTGCAGAGCAATCTAGCCAGGGTGTGGATAGGCTGCACTGTGTATCGGGTCCAACTTGTAGGTGGTGCAGTTCCAAGGAGGTGCATGGGGTCCATTACGGAGGTGGTACTGCTCCATGCAGAAGACAACGTGGCCAATAGGGTTTTGCACAGAGGTGTTGCTGCTCCAGGGAGGTGGCTGGTTTGCAGTGCCAACCATACCTCGGGTATAGAGGTTGAGTGGTGGAGTGTGACCTGCTCTGCGGTTGTGCATTTCCATGGAGGAGGCCTGGTGGTGGTTGGGGTACTACATATAAGTTGTGCTGCTGCAGGTAGGATGCCAGGCTACAGAGTCAGCCAGCCATGGGAGAGGTCACACCTTCGATTGAGTCCAGCTCTGAGATGGTGAATCTCCGAGGAGGCCACACAGCAGATGTAATCCTGCATGGAGGTGGTGCTGTTTCAGATAGGCAGACATTTTGCAGAGGCTATCAGCCCAGTTTGCATAGCTCCAGGGAGAAAGCCAGGCTGCAGAGCTAGCCATCTAGGGCCAGAAAGATTGTTTGTGGGAAGGTGTCCTGCACACAGGTGGTTCTGTTCCATGGAGGTGTCTTGGCTGTAAAGCTAACCAACCAGGGGCAGAGAGGCCGCATGGTATATGGGGTCCAGCTATGAGGTTGTGCATCTCCAAACAGGAGCTAACATGGCTGATAGGGTCCGGCACAGAAGTGTTGCTACTGTGGGGACGTGTTCAGGATGCAGAATCTGCCAGCCAAAGGTAAAGAGCTTCATGGATGTGGCTTGGCTGCAGAGCCAACTAGCCAGGATGCGGAGAGGCCGCAGAGTGTGTGGGGTCCAGCTCTGAGAATCTGCTGCTCTAGGGATGTGGCCGGACTGCAAAGCCAGCCATCTAGCCAGAGTGTTGAGGATGTTCAGTGGATTGGTTCTGCTCATAGATGGCGTAACTAAAGGGAGGTGGATGGAGTCCTTCACGGAGGTGATGCTGCAACAAGCAGGAGGCATATAGGGTACTACATAAAGGCGTTGATGCTCCAGGGAGGTGGCCGGGATTCAGAGCCAGCCAGCCTTTTGTGGAGAGCTTCATGGAGGTGTCTGGGCTGTAGGGCAAGCAAGCCAGGATGTGGGATGAGACATATGTATGGGGTCCAGCTCAGAGCTGGTACAATTCTAGGGAGGACACCACACAGAATATGTGGTCTGCACACAGTTGGTGCTGGTCCAGGGATGTGGCCAGGTTGAAGAGCCAGCCATCTATCCATGGGCGAAGAGTCCGTTCAGTGGATTGGGTCCTGCTCAGTGTTTTTCAGCTTCAGTGAGGTGGATGGGTTCTTTCACAGAGGTGGTGCTTCTCCAGGAATGTGGCCGGGTTGCAGAGCCATCCAGCCGAGGGGTGGAAAGGCTGTGTGGCGATGGGATACATCTAGGAGGTGTTGCAGCTCCCGGTAGGAGGCCATGTGGTGGATGTGGACCTGCACTAAGACGTACAGCTCTGCAGAGGTGGCCGGGTTGAAATACCTGCCTGTGTAACATGCAAAGCGTACAGGAGGAGGCTGGGCTACAGAGCCTGCTAGCTAGTATGAGGAGAGGCCTCATGCTATATGTGGTCCAGCTCGTAGGTGGTGCTGCTCAAGGGAGGAGGCCACGTGACTGAGGCATTCCTGCACCTAGGTAGTGTTGCTCCAGGCATGCAGCTGGGCTGCAGAGCCAGAAATACAACCATGGGCATAGAAGATGTTCAGTGGATTAGGTCCTGTTCAGATTTGGTGCAGCACCAAGGATTTGGATAAGGTCCTTCACGGATGTGATGTTAAACCAAGGAGGAATTATGGCTGCAGAGTCAGTTAGCCAGGTGTGGAGAGTCTGCAAGGTGTATGAGGTACTACTAGGAGGTGGTGCCGCTCCAGGCAGATGGATGGCCTCCATCAACTAGGTTTGCAGCTCCAGGGAGGTAGCCGGTTGGCAGAGACAGCTATTCAGTGGTGTAGAGGCCATGCAGTGAATGTGGTCCAGCTAATATGTTTAGTAGCTCTAGGGAAGATGCCACGCAGCAGATGGGGTCCAACTCAGAGTTGATTCTTCTCGAGGAAGGAGGCCACAAAACATGGGGGTCAGGCACTGACATAGTGCAGCTCTAGTGAGGAGTCCACACAGCAGATGGGGTCTTGCTCAGAGGTGCAGCTGTTCCATGGAGGCGTCCAGGCTCAAGAGCCACACAGCCTTGTGTAAAGAGCTCGAGGTAGAAGGACAGGATGTGGAGCCAGCCAGCCAGGTTTAAGAGTGATTGTGTCATTTATGGGGTCGACCTCAGAGGTTTTACAGCTCCAAGGAGGAGGCCACGTGTGATTATGGGTCATGAGTTTAGGTGGTGCTTCTCAATAGAATCGGCCATGGCTGCAGAGCCAGCCACTCCAGAGTGCAGAGATTTAGGGAGGTGGCCAGGCTGTAAAGCCAGCCAGCAAGAGGAAGAGAGGCTGTGTGGTGGATGAAGTCCAGCTTGGATGTGGTGCAGCACCAGAGAAGTGGCCACACAGCTGAACTAGCCAAGCAGCAGCATAGGGGCTGTGAGGTGGATTTGGTCCAGTTCAGATGTGGCACAGCTAATGCAGATGGCGACACAGCAGATGGGGCCCTACTCCTACTCCTAGAGCATCACCAAAATTGATGATGCTCCATTGTGAATGCTTGGCATCAGACACAACCAGCCAGGTGCAGAGAGACTGGACTTTGGATGGTGTCCAGCTCTGAGGTGGTACATTTCCATGGAGGAGGCCACACAGCAGATGTTTTCCTGCATGGAGGTGGTACTGTTCTAGGGAGGCGGTAGGGTTGCATAGTCTGCCTGCCTAGGCTGCAGAGCTCTAGGGAAGAAGCCAGGCTGCTTAGCTAGCCATCTAGGGCCAGAAAGGTTAGGAGAGGTATGTGGTTCTGCACAGAGGTGGTTTTGTTCCATGAAGGTGGCTTGGCTGTAGAGCCAAACAGCCAGGGGCGGAGAGGCTGCATGGTGTATGGTGTTCAGCTATGAGGTGGTGCAGCTCCAAGCAAGAGGTAATGTGACTGATAGGGTCCAGCACAGAGGTGTTGCTGCTTAGGAACGTGGTCAGGCTGTAGCGTCAGCCAGCCTAAGGTGAAGAACTTCATGGAGGTGGCTGGACTGCAGAGCCAGCAAGCCAGGATGCGGAGAGGCCACAGAGTGTATAGTGTCCAGCTAGGAGATGGTACATTTCTGAGGGAGAGGCCATGGTTCATATGTGCTCTTACACATATGTGGTACTTCAGGGATGTGGCCAGGCTGCAGAGCCATGGGCATAGAGGCTGCTCAATGGATTAGGTCCTGTTCAGAGTTGGTGCTGCTCCAGGGAGGTGGATGGGGTCATGGACTGAGGAGTTGGTGCTCCTGGGATGTGGCCGGGTTGCAGAGCCATCAAACTGAGGGGCGGAAAGAGTGTGCGGTGATGGGGTACAGCTAGAATGTGGTACAGGTCCCTGTAGGAGGCCAAGTGGTGGATGTTGACCTGGACTATGATTCTTTGCCGGGTTGCACAGCCATCCAGCTGAGGGGTGGAGTGGCTGTGTGGCGATGTGGATGTGTTCCAGCTCGGAGGTGGTGTCGCTTCTCGGAGGACGCCACATAATTAATTCGGTCCTAAATGGAGGTAATGCTGGTCCAGGCAAGCGGTACGTGCTGCAGAGCCAGCAATCCAGCCATGGGAATAGAGGCTGCTCAGTGGATTGTGTCTGATTTGGTGCAGCACCAAGGATTTGGATAGGGTCCTTCACAGAGATGCTGCTAAACCGTTGAGGCAGTCTGGCTGCAGAGCCAGCTAGGCAGATGCGGAGAGTCCGCAAGGTGTATGAGGTACTGCTAAGAGGTGTTGCAGATCCAGGCAGATGGATGGCATCCTTCAAGAAGGGTGGATGGGATCCTTCAACTAGGTTTGCAGCTCTAGGGAGGTAGCCATTCTGTTGAGCCAGCCATTCGGGGGTGTAGAGGCCATGCAGTGGATGGATTCCAGCCAATATGTTTAGCAACTCTAAGGAGGAGGCCACACAGTGGAAAGATTCCAAATCAGAGTTGATTCAGCTCGAGGGAGGAGGCCATACAGCAAATGGTTTCTTGTACAGAGGTGTAGCTGCTCCAGGGAGGCAGCCAGGCTGCAGTCACATCCAGACCATTGTAACGAGCTCCAGGTCAGAGGATAGGCTGAGGAGCCATCCAGCCAGGGTTAAGAATTGTTGTGTCCTTTATGTGAGAGGTTATGCAGCTCCATTGAGGAGGCCACATGCAATTATGGGTCTTGAGTTGAGGTGAAGCTTCTCAAGAGAGACGATCATGGCAGCTGAGCCAGCAATTCTACTGTGCATCTTCATGGAGGAGGCCACTTGCGATCTTAGGTATTGAGTCAAGGTGATGTTTCTCAGGATAGGTGGCCCTGGCTACAGAGCCAGCCACTCTAGAGCACAGAGATGCAGGGAGGAGGCCAGGATGCAATTCCATACAGCCACTGGTAGAAGGTTGTGTATTGGATGAGTCCCAGCTTGGATGTGGTGCATCACCAGGGAGGAGGCCACACAGCAGAACTAGCCAGGCAGTAGTGTAGAGCCTGTGACGTGGATGTGGTCCAGCTCAGATGTGGCGTAGCATCATGCAGAAGGCCACATAGCAGATGGGGTCCTTCAAGTAGTTGGTGATACTGCAGGGTCGAGGCTTGGCATTAGACAAAACCAGACAGCTGCAGAGAGGCTGCGCTTTGGAAGGTGTCCAGCTCTGAAGTGGTGCATTTCCAGAGAGGAGGCCACATGGCAGATGTGGTCCTACATGGATGTTGTACTGTTCCAGGGAGATGGCCTTGTTGCAGAGTTTGTCAGCCTACGGTGCAGAGCAGAGAGGAAGCCAGTCTGCAGAGATGGCCATCTATGGCCAGAAAGGTCATGCAATGGATGGGGTTCTGCACAGAGGTGGTTCTGTTCCATGGAAGTGTCTTTGCTTTATAGCCATCCAGCCAGGGTCGGATAAGCATCATGGTGGATGGTGTCCAGCTATGAGGTGGTGTAGCTCCAAGCAGGAGACAATGTGGCTGAGAGGGTCCTACACAAAGGTGTTACTTATTTACGAAGGTGGCCTGCTTGAAGAGCCAAACAGCTCAAGGTGAAGAGCTTCATGGAGGTGGCCGGGCTGCAAAGCAAGCTAGCCATCCTGCGGACAGGCCTCACAGGACCCTTTTTGGTTGTGCAAGTTCCAGGGAGGAGGCCACGTGGTGGATGTGGTCCTACACAGAGGTGGTGCTGCTCCAGGGATATGGCCAGGCTGCAGAGCCAGCCAGCCCAGAGTACAGAGCTCCATGGAGGAGGACAGGCTGAGAAGGAGGGATAACTGGGTCCTTGGTCATTTCCAACATGGAAGTCTTTCAGGTCCAAGAAGGAGGGCATGACACAGAAATGATCCTGCATTGAGGCAGTGATGCTCAAGATAAGCTGCCAGGCTGCAGTCCCAGCCAGCATGGGGCAGAGCTCCAGGGAGGATGCCAGGCAGCAGAACTAGCCAGGCAGCTGCAGTTACGCCTTATGGTGGATAGGGTCCAGCTCAGATGTGGTGTAGCACCATGGTGGTAGACACATGACAGATGGTGTCATGCAAGGAGGAGGTGATGCTCCACATCAGAAGGTGGCATCACACCTAGCCAGCCAGGGGCAGACAGGCCGCTCAAGTTGTTGTGTCCTACTTGGATTTAGTGCAGTTCCAGGGAGTTGTATAATGTCCTTCATCTAGATGGGGCTGCTCAAGGCAGGAGGCAATGTGGCAAAAAATGTCCTGCACACAAGTCTTAAAGATCAATGGAGGTGAATGGGTTCCAGAGTCAGCCAGCACAAGGGTGTGGCAAGGCTGCAGAGCCAGCCAGCTCATGGGTGTAGAAGCTGGGCAGTGATGAGGTACACCTAGGAGGTGGTGAAACTACAGCTAGGTGGATGCAGTCCTGCACAGAGGTGGTGCCACTCCAGTGAGGCATCTGGGTTGCAAAGACAACAAGCTAGCGTCAGAGAGATGGATAAGGTTCTTCATGGAGTTGGTGCTGCTCAAGCCAGGAGGCAACGTGGCAAAAAGTGTCCTACACACAGTTGTTGAAAATCAAAGGATTTGAATGGGTTCAAGAGCCGGCCAGCATAAGGTGTATAGCTCCAATGTGTGGCCAGGCTGCAGAGCCAGCCAGCACATGGGTGGAGAAGCTGTTTGGTGATTAGGTAGACCTAGGAGGTGGTGCAACTCCAGCTACATAGATGTAGTACTGCACGGAGGTGGTGCTGCTCCAGTGAGGCAACTGGGCTGCAGAGCGAGCAAGCGAGAGTTTGAGAGACCGTTTCCTGGATTGGGTCCAGCTCAGAAGTGTTTCAGTTCCAAGGAAGAGACCATGTGGCACATGGGATCCTAAACATACGTGGTGCTGCTCTAACAATGAGGCTGGGCTGCAGAGCCAGCCATCCAGCCAGGGGTGTAGAAGCTGCTCAGTGGATTGGGTTCTGCTTGGAGTTGGTGCAAATCCAGGGAGGTGGATTGGGTCCTTCACGGAGGTGGTGCTTTTCCAGGAAGATGGCCATGTTGCAGAATCAGCCAGCTGAGAGGTGGAGAGGCTCTGTGGTGATGGGGTACATCTTGGATGTGGTGCAACTCCTGGTAGTAGGCCATGTGGTGGATGTGGACCTGCACTAAGATTGTACAGCTCCACGGAGATGGCCGGGCTGAAACACCTGCCTGTCCAATGTGCAAAGCTCCCAGGAGGAGGCTGGGCAACAGAGCCTGTTAGCCAGGATGAGGAGAGGCCTCACACTGTATGTGGTCCAGCTCGTAGGTGGGGCCATTCAAGGGAGGAGGCCACATAATGGATGCGGTCCTACGTGGAGGTTGTACTGCTCCAGGCATGCAGCTGGGCTGCAGAGCCAGCAATACAGCCAGGGGTTTAGAAGCTGCTCAGTGGATGGGTTTCTGCTCGGAGTTAGCGCAACTCCAGGGAGGTGGATGGGTTCCTTCACCCAGGTGGTGCTGCTCCAAGCATGAAGCAATGTGGCAAATAGGGTACTGCACAAAGGCGTTGCTGTTCCAGGGAGGTGGCTGTATTTCATAGCCAGCAAGCTCTGAAACATGAGTGAGGATGACATGCAGCAGAACTAGCCAGGCAGCAGTGTAGCGGCTGTGTGGTAGATTTGGTCCAGCTAAGATGTGGCACTGCATAATGCAACAAGCCACGCAGCAGATGGGGTCCTGCAAGTAGTTGGTGATGCTCCTTGGTGGAATCTTGGCATCAGACCAACTAGCCAGTTGCAGAGAGACTGCACTTTTGAAGGTGTCCAGCTCTGAGGTGGTGCATTTCCCGGGAGGAGGCCACACGGCAGATGTAGTCCTGCATGGAAGTAGTACTTTTCTAGGGAGGCGGCCCTTTTTATATAGGTTGCCAGCCCAGGTTGCATAGCTCCAGGGAGGAAGCCAGGCTGCCTAGCCTGCCATCTAGGGCCAGAAAGGTTGTGCGAGGTATGGGGTTCTTCACAGAGGTGGTTCTGTTCCATGAAAGTGGCTTGGCTGTAGAGCCAACTAGCCAGGGGTGGAGAGGACTCACGGTGTATGGGGTCCAGCTATGAGGTGGTGCAGGTTCATGCAGGATGTAATGTGGCTGATAGGGTACAGCACAGAAGGGGGTTGCTGCTGCAGGGACGTGGTCAGGCAGCAGAGCCAGGCAGCCCAAGGTGAAGAGCTTCATGGAGGTTGTTGGGCTGTAGAGCCAGCTAGTGATGATATGAAGAGGCCACAGAGTATATCGGGTCCAACTCAGAGTTGGTGCAATTCCAGGGGGGAGGCCACATGGCATATGTGGTCCTGCACATATGTGGTGCTTCTCCACGGATGTGTCCAGGCTGTAGTTCAAGCCATCCAGCCAGGGACAGAGAGGCTGCTCAGTGGATTGGGTCTTGCGTGAAGTTGGTGCAACTCCAGGGAGGTGGGTGGGGTCATTCACGGAGGTAGTGATGCTCCAGGCAGGGGCCTACGTGGCAAGTAGTGTTTTTTTTTTCTTTTTTTCCTTCTATTCTCCGGTGGAACAAGACATATCCCCCCCCGCACCCGCTTCCTTGTTGCGCTCTTTTGTCCTGTGAACCTTTTAAAAGCCTCTTATTTTTGCATACCTCTTAATTCGAAGGATCAGCTTGTCTCTCAACAAACTCGATCAACTTCTCCAGACAGGAGTCAGGGTAAGGAGGACCCTCTTATCTCGACGGAAACAATTGGACTCATGATGACAACTGTTTTTTTGCTGTTTGGGTTGGTGAAATCTGGATTGTCTACAAATTTGTGTGGATGAGTTGAAGCTCGACAGTGCTCAGACTGAATGTGGGAAGCTGTGACAGGGAGTTGGAGCAGCTGTTATCAGGACTGTAATCTTCCTGGCAGCACTCATGAATAGTGGGAATAATCTGGAGAAGCTGTGAGCTCGACTTTTGGAGAAAATGATCAATTCGGCTGTTTTGGAGTTTCCATCAGAAGAATATATTCCAGCAAGACTTTCAAAGCCAGAAAGAACAATTCACGAGTTCTGCCTGACCCAAACTGTGGCCTTGATGCTGGACTTATCTCAACTCCTCCTGGAATGTTTTGAAAACAACAAAGATGCTTTGACAGTTTCCTCACCCCTCCCTTCCCCAAGGCCATGGACATGTAACAGAACCTCAACTGAGCTGAAGATGAATGCCACCTTTTATCTTGACAATGGCTGAGGGGGAGCTCTGGACTATGCTACGACTTCCCCTTAAAAATTTAATGTCTTCACCAGCCTATATGTACATGTATAACGTCTGTTTAAGTTGCTTTGCTGTGGTAGGTTTTTTTGATGCCTCAAATCGTGCCCTGTCTAGGACACGGTGTGAGATTTCTATTTTTTATACTGTCTCTCCTGGTGTTTTCTATCCTTTTTCTCATCTAAGCAAAAAAAATTTCTGAATAAGAATAGGAGGGTCGCGCTAATTATTTATAGCCGCAGTTTTGTGCACTCCGCCCATCTTCGGACGACTGTACGTACATATTTGCGTTGTATCTCGGTGCAATGCCAATAAAGTTTATTCTTATTCTGATTCTGATTCTACATGGAGGAGTTGCTGCTCCATGGATGTGGCCAGGATGCAGAGCCATCCAGCCAATGGGTGGAGAGGCTTGCTTTGATGGGGTATAGCTAGAAGATGGTGCAGCTCTCAGTAGGAGGCCACTCAGTGGATGTGGACCTGCACTAAGATTGTACATCCCCACGTAGGTGGCCAGGCTCAAAAACCTGCCTGTCCAACATGCAAAGCTCCCAGGACAAGCTGGGCAACAGAGACAGTTAGTCAGGATGAGGAGAGTCCTCACAGTGCATGTGTTCCAGCTCCAAGGTGGTGCCGCTCCTTGGGAGGACGCCATGTAATTGATTCGGTCCTGCACGGAGGCAATGTTGGGCCAGGCATGTAGCTGGGCTGCAGAGCCAGCAATCTAGCCATGGGCATAGAGGCCGCTCAGTGGATTGTGTCTGATTTGGTGCAGCACCAAGGATTTGGACTAGGTCCTTCACGGAGATGCTACTAAACCATGGAGGCAGTCTGGCTGCAGAGCCAGCTAGCCAGGTGCGGAGAGTCTGCAAGGTGTATGCAGTACTACAGCCAGGCTCCTTCACAGGAGCAGCACCACCTTCGTGCAAGACCGCGTCCACCTATCTGGAGTTGCACCACCTCCTAGGTGTAGCTCATCACCGCCCAGCTTCTCCACCCATGAGCTGGCAAACTCTGGAACCCATTCACCTCCCTTGATCTTCAGCACCTGTGTGCAGGACACTTTTTTCCATGTTGCCTCCTGCCTTGAGCAGCACCAACTCCGTGAAGGACCTTATCCAACTCCCTATAACTGCACTAAATCCAAGCAGGACACAACACCTTGAGCGGCCTCTCTGCCCCTGGCATGTGATGCCACCTTCCAATGTGGAGCATCACCACCTCCTTGTTGGACACCATCTGTCATGTGTCTACCACCCTGATGCTGCACCACATCTGAGCTGGACTCTATCCACCATAAGGCATAACTGCAGCTGTCTGGCTAGTTCTGCTGCCTGGCATCTTCCCTGGAGCTCTGCCCCATGCTGGCTGGGACTGCAGCCTGGCAGCTTTTTTCGAGCATCACTGCCTCTGTGCAGGATCCCATCTGCATCGTGCCCTCCTTCTTGGATCAGAAACACTTCCGTGCTGGACACCACCAAGGACACGGTCTTTTACTCCTTCTCAGCCTGTCCTCCTCCATGGAACTTTGTACTCTGGGCTGGCTGTCTCTGCAGCCTGGCCACATCCCTGGAGCAGCACCACCTCTGTGTAGGACCACGTCCACCATGTGGCCTCCTCCCTGGAACTGTTAAACCAAAAAGGGTCCTGTGTGGCCTCTCTGCATAATGGCTAGCTGGCTTTGCAGCCCGGCCATCTCCATGAAGCTTTTCACCTTGGGCTGTTTGGCTCTTCAAGCAGGCCACCTTTGTAAATAAGTAACACCTTTGTGCAGGACCCTCTCAGCCACATTGTCTCCTGCCTGGAGCTGCATCACCTCATAGCTGGACACCATCTACCATGTGGTTTCTCCACCCCTGGCTGGATAAAGCAAAGCCACCTCCATGGAACATAACCACCTCTGTGCAGAACTCCATCCATTGCATGACCTTTTTGGCCCTAGATGGCCATCTCTGCAGACTGGCTTCCTCTCTGGAGCTCTGTACTGTAGGCTGGCAAACTCTACAACAAGGCCACCTCCCTTGAACAGCCCAACATCCATGTAGGACCACATCTGCCATGTGGCCTCCTCCTTGGAAATGCACCACTTCAGAGCTGGACACCTTCCAATGCACAGCCTCTCTGAGGCTGGCTGGTTGTGTCTGATCCCAATCCTTGACCCTGCAGCATCATCAACTACTTGCAGGACCCCATCTGCTACGTGGCCTTCTGCAAGATGTAGTACCACATCTGAGCTGGATCACATCCATGTCACAGGCTCTAAGCTACTGGCTGGCTAGTTCTGCTGTGTGGCCTCATCCCTGGTGCTGTACCACATCCAAGCTGGAACTCATTCACTACACAGCCTTCTACCACTGGCTGGATGGCATTGCATCCTGGCCTCCTCCCTGGATCTCTGTTGTTGCTACAACACTTTCTAGCAGTACCTCATACACCTTGTGGGCTCTCCGCACCTGGCTAGCTGGCTCTGCAGCCAAACTGCCTCCATGGTTTAACAGCATCTCCTTGAAGGACCTTATCAAAATCCTTGGTGATGCACCAAATCAGACCAAATCCAATGAGCAGCCTCTATGCCCATGGCTGGATTGCTGGCTCTGCAGCCCAGCCTCATGCCAGGACCAGCATTACCTCCGTGCAGGACCAAATCAAATATGTGGCATACTCCCAGGAACGGCACCACCTACGAGCTGGAACACATACATTGTGAGGGCTCTCTTCATCCTGGCTATCTGGCTTTGTTGCCCAGCCTCCTCCTGGGAGCTTTGCACATTGGACAGGCAGGCTTTTCAGCCCGGCCAACTCCGTGGATCTGTACAATCTTAGTGCAGGTCCACTTCCACCATGTAGCCTCCTACCAGTTGCTGTACCATCTTCTAGCTTACCCCATCGCCGCACAGCCTCTCCACCCCTCGACTGGATGGCTCTGCAACCTGGCCACCTTCCTCGAGAAGCACCTCCTCTGTGAAGGAACCCATCCACCTCAATATAGCTGAAAAACTCTGAGTAGGACCCAATCCACTGAGCGGACTCTTTGCCCATGGACAGATGGCTGGCTCTGCAACCTGGCCACATCCCGGGAGCAGCACCACGTATGTACAGACCACATATTCTGTGTGGTGTCCTACCTGGAATTTTACCAACTTTGAGCTGGACTTCATACATATGGTGCCTCCCGTATCCTGGCCCGGACACCTCCATGAAGCTCTTCACAAATGGCTGGCTGGCTCTGAAACCCATCTACCTCCGTGGAGTAGCAATGCCTTTGTGTAGTACCCTATATGCCTCTTGCTTGGACAGTATCACCTCCGTGAAGGACCCCATCCACCTTCCTGGAGTTGCACCAACTCTGAGCAGAACCTATCCACTGAACAGCCTCTACACCCCTGGCTGGATGGCTGGCATTGCAGCAAGGCCACATCCCTAGAGCAGCACCACCTCAGAGCTGGACCCCATACACTCTGCGGCCTCTCCACATCCTGGCTAGTTGGCGCTGCAGCCAAGCCACATCCATGTAGCTCTTCACCTTTAGCTGGCTGGATCTGCAACCTGAACTCATCCCTACGGGAGCAACAATTCTGTGCTGGACCTGATCAGTCTTACTAGCTCCTGTTTGGAGCTGCACCACCTGCTGTCCACCAGCTGGACCCCATGCACCATGTGGCCTCTCTGCCCCTAGCTTTTTAGCTTTACAGCCAAGACACCTCCATGAAACAGAACCTCCTCTGTGCAGGACACCTTCCTCAAAACAACATTTCTGGCCCTATATGGCAGGCTCTGCAAACTGGCTTCCTCCCTGGAGCTCTGCAACCTGGGCTGGCAACCTCTGCAAAACGGCCACCTCCCTGAAACAGCACTACCTCCATGCAGGATTACATCTGCCATGTGGCCTCCTCCATGTAGATACACCACCTCAGAGCTGGATTCAATCAACCGTTTGGCCTCCCCCATTGCTTGTTGACTCTGTAGCCTGGCATCCTACCTGCAGCAGCACAACTTATATGTAGTACCCCAACCACCACCAGGCCTCCTCCATGGAAATGTACGACCGCAGATTAGTCACACTCCACCTCTCAACCTCTACACCAAAGGTAAGGTTGGCTCTGCAAACCAGCTACCTCCCTGGAGCAGCAACACCTCTGTGCAGAATCCCATGCACCTCCTTGGAACTGCACCACCTGTGAGTTGGACCTGATACACAGTGAGGCCTATCCACACCCTGCCTAGCTTGCTCTGCACCCCAGCCACATCCCTAGAGCTGCAAAACCTTTATGTACGACTCAATCAGTCACGTTGCCTCCTACCTGGAACTGCACCACCTCATAGATGGATGCAATACACCGAGTGACCTCTCTGCCCCATGCTAGTTGGCTCTACAGCCAATCCACCTCCATGGAACAGAACCAACTCTGTGCAGGACCTAATCCACCCAACAACCTTTTTGAACCTAAATGGCCTACTCTGCAGCCTTGTGCTCTGTACTGTGGATTGGCATCCTCTACAACCTGGCCACTTCCCTGGAACATCAACACTTCCATGTAGGACCACATCTGCCGTGTGGCTTCCTCCATGGAGCTGCACCACCTCAGAACTGGACCCCAGCCAAATTGCAGCCTCTCCTCCACCTGCAGTAGCACCATTTACATGTAGGACCCCAACCACCACCAGGCCTCCTCCATGGAAATGTAACACCTTAGAGATGAACACCATCCACCAAGCAGCCTCTCTGACCCTGGATGGATGGATAAGATGCCAATCTTCCACCGTGGAGCATCACCGCCTCCTTACAGGACACCATCTGCTGCGTGGCCTCCTCCATGTTGCTGTACCACATCTTAGCTGGACCCCAGCCACTGCACAGCCACTCTGGACTCATGGACAGGCTGGCTCTACAGCCTGGCTGCCTCACTGGAGCTGCACCACCTCTGTGCAAGACCCCATCCACCTATAGTTGTAACACCTTATAGATGTACCCCATCACTGCACAGTCTCTTCACCTCTGTGCTTTCTGGCTTTTCAACCCGGCCACCTCCCTGAAGCAGTAACACCTCCACGCAGGACCCTATTTGTCATGTTGCCTCTTGCCTTGAGCAACACCACTTCCGTGAAGGACCCCATCCTCCTTCGTGGAGCTGTACCATCAATGAGCAGGACCAAATCCACAGAGCAGCCTCTCCGCCCATGTTTGTATGTTGGTGCTGCTAGAGGGAAGGTGACCGGGCTGCAGAGCCAGCTAGCCTAGGGTGTAGAGCTCCAGAGAGAAGGCCAGTCTGCAGAGCTAGCCTGCCAGGTTCAGAGAGTTTGTGAAAAGAATGGGGTCCAGCCTAGATAATGTGCAGTTCCATGTAGGAGGTTACGAGGAAGATGGGGTCCTGCAAGGATGTGGTGTGTTTTGCTTACCCGAGTGAGGTAGACATAGGACATGTGCCACGCCCTCACCGCAGCCTTCTCTTCTAATGGGTCTCTGAACTAATCTCAAGGCTCAGGTATTACCCACAGCTGTTTCCCAGGACAGTTCTTAGTCTAAGGCTGTGTTGAGATAATTCACCCAGACTGTTAACTACCTAGGATCCTTGCACCACACCCAAAGTCTCACTTCTTGCCTCGCCTGACCTAGCAGCAGGAGTGGGGACGTTTAGCAGACGAGGAAGCGCAAGTTAACGGTAGCTCATCTCCTGATTTAGCGTTACAACTGTTATCTGATCTAGCCTTGTTTAGAATCTAGGCATAAGACTCTTGGATGTTGTTTTATAATCAAAAACTAGGAAACCTTTTAAAACCTCCCGTGCTTCTGTTGTTTCTCTGAACCAAGTCTTCCACTTCCATGAACAAAGGGGTGTTGAAATAAGAATCCAGAATTTTACGTTTTGCTTTGCTTTAATCAATGATTTTTGCAGGGGAACAGTGGTATGCACAGTAATGATTACATTTGATTAAAAAAGGTTACAAAATGAATAATATTCATTCCTTAGTCTTTTTCCAGTTGTTGACCTTTCCTGGACAAGGTGGATCTCTGTCCTTATGGAGGGCTTGAAGATAGCTTGTGGACTTCACTCTGTCCGGCCTCAGATGTGTTCCTCCTGGCTGGCCATGCCCTGACTCACTCAGGCACACCAGAACCCACACAGTTACCCAAACTCTCCACCTGACCCAATACGTTATCTCTCACTACAATGACAATCTTTCTGTAACGCTGAGCAACCAGATTTATAATATAATTGATCTTTCTGCCTGCCAATTTATGTGCCATCGCCTTAATTTGAAATAAAGTTTTATTAAGGACAATATTGGTGAAACGTCTTCTTACCATTGCCTTATTTGTGGAATTCCTCGAAATTCTGGCTCAGCAAGGAGCAAATTTCCCCATTCACACTTGAATGCGGGCTGTTTCTGGTCCTTACAGCTGGTCTGAATTTGAAGAATAGGTGTTAGGCATATAATCCGGGCTGAAGGTATAAAAATTACTCCAAATGAAACTTATTCCAACGGATTCGCCCCGATCTTCTTTCAGCTGGAACCGTTCAAAAACGTCCTATTAATTCACACACGTCCGTGGTCCAAACATTCCTGTTTGTTACATCCACACGAGTTAGTGGTCCCCAACAGCAATGGTTTCACAGAGTCATCTGTATTTATAGCGTGAGGTTTGACTGACACTCCCAAAAAGATATGGTATGGTATGGTATGGTATTGTATTGTATAAAGTTTATTCATTTTAAAAAAGTACAAAACAATTCCATAACAATATAAAAAAAGATACAAAAGATTTAAAATGAAAGGCAGAGGAAAGAAGAAAACATCTTATTATATCTGCCCCTTTTTTCAAACAATTGTTTCAATCATAATCATTTTCAAGTAACAGAACAACATGAATAACTCTTTCTAATTTTTCTAATTCGAATAAAAAAAACACACTAAGCTACTTCATATATGTATTTTTAATAATCCAGTTTTGATCTTTTTCTTTAATGTACACATTGACTTGGCATTTTTAACATCACTCTCTAGACCATTCCACAATCCAACTCCTTGGACTGAGGTAGACCTTCCCTTCAGACTAGTTCTGAATTTTGGTTTGACAAATATCTCTATCCCCTTAAGATTATAACAACTTTGTCTCTTAACTAAATTTCTTTGAATATTTAACAGTAATGTATTATTTTGAGCCCTATACATAACTGATAAAATACTATAATCTACCAAATCATGGAACTTCAATAACTTCAGTTGATAAAATAGTGTGCTTGATGGGTGATGTTGTGAAATAAGATTGTGTTCCTTGTTGAAATCTGACTCCCACTTCTTGTTTTACTTTGAAATTGGCCCATTTCCTGTTTTACTTTGAAGAGGCTCCCACAGATTGATTTCTGTTCCGGTTTACATCATGTAACACGATGTCTCACATTTTTGATTGGATTGAAACTGGCCAATCCCATGACAGCAGGCTCAGAACGCGCGGTGAAAAGTTAGTTTTGCTGTGTGAAGGAACGCCCTGTTTTTAGACAAAGAAAGTGCAGTTTTCTGCTCGAAGGAAAAGCAGACGAAGCGGCAGCCAGATGAAGCAGAGTGACGGTCGTCTTCAGATTCCTCCTTAATAAGGTTGTATCGTATAGATTAATGGATGCATCCAATTAATAATATGTTAAAATAATGACTGCATTTAACTAATCCACTGTTTATGCTTGTGAATCTATGACTTCTGACTTTCTTTGCTTATTAAATATTCGTAAACTTGAAGGTGCGTGTGTCATATTCTGAGAGCGTGTCCTGACTCCTGCAGGATTGACCGGTAACACCAGAGCTTGGGTGGAGAAGTAAGAGAAAAAACACAACAGTGACTGTAATGCTTTCTAGTGATAATTCTTATAGCTCTTTTCTGTAAAATAAAAATAGGTTTTGTAAATGTTTTACACGCTTTCCCCCAAACATCAATGCAATAGATTAAATGTGGAACAATGATTATGTTATATAACATGTACAAAGCTTTATCATTTAATAATTCTCTGACTTTGTATAGTATTGCAATAGATTTAGCTATTTTTGTTCTTACAGAATTTATGTGATTTTTCCATGTTAGCTGTTCATCAATGATTACACCCATGTCATCTCATTAACTCTACAAATCTCAACACCCTCAATTTTAAATGGATTATCAACAGTTCTCTTTTTGTTACTAAATATCATGTATTTAGTTTTATCTAAATTTAATGATAATTTATTAAGTTTAAACCAAGTTTGTATTTTATCAAATTCTGTCTTCATCAATTCCAACATCTGTTTTACATCTTTACCCAAACAGAAAAATGTGGTGTCATCTGCAAAAAGGACACATTTGAAGAGTCCTGATACATTCACTAAGTCATTCACATATAAAATAAATAACTTTGTTCCAAGTACAGAGCCTTGAGGAACTCCACAAGTGATATTGCAGAGGTCAGATCTTACACCATTTATTTGTACAAACTGTTTCCTATCTTTTAAATAGCTAGATACCCAGTGTAATGCTGGTCCTCTTATACCATATTTATTTAATTTTCCAAGGAGAATAATGTAGTCAATAGTATTGAATGCTTTTTTTAAATCAACAAAAATACTAACACAATATTGTTTTTGATCGACAGCAGTAGTTATTTGTTCTATTAATTCGATGAGAGCCATAGATGTAGAGTTTTTTGCTCTAAACCCATACTGACTGTTACTTAGGTCGTTTTCACACTAGATAGTCTGGTAGACTCGGTTCGGTTCGGGACCAATATTCATGAGCTTTTGTTTACATTTGAGCTGGTGAGTTTGCATTCACATTGCACTGTACAGTCGAGTCAACCTGTTGAACCAACCTATTCCCCCGCTCGCCTGTGGGGGCGCTGCACCAAGAACTGCTGAAAGAAACGACACAAAAACCCCTGAAGACATGTCTTCTTCTTCTTCTGTAAATAAAAATAAAAACGAAGTGGCATCAAGTTTTAGCAGTTTTAGGAGTTATATTTTGTCATTTTTCAACAATGGACTTAGCATGAGCAGAAGATGAGACAGAAGACCATGGAGAATATTGTTTTTTCACACAAGGCAGCTGACGGCTCCATATAAGGTCAGAGCAATGCGTGTTTGTTTACCCTGCGGAGCGGGGCTCAGTCTGTTTACATTCACACTGCACTCGAACCGGGCTGGAGTTAGTTTCTACCAGACCGAGACCTAGGTTTTAGCCCGGGCCAGAGTTCGCCTTTTTGTTCCGTGACAGAGTTCGATGGTGCGTTCACACCTCCCTGAACAAATCGGACTTTCTAAGAAAACGAGCTAGAGTTCGATTAAAGCGGACTAAACAGGGCTAGTGTGAATGCACCCTTAGAATGCTTTGTTTAGTAATAAATGTATCTAATCTGGTCACAAATAGTTTTTCTAGAATTTTTGAGAACTGTGGTAAAAAGGATATTGGTCTATAATTATTGAACACACATTTATCACGATTTTTAGAGGAACTACCTTAGCTACTTTCATATTGTCTGGAAATATTCCTTTTGACAATGATAAATTACAAATATATGTAAACGGCTCGATAACATAACTCATTATGTCCTTTACAAACATCATATCCATGTCCACCCAGTCTTTTGATCTCTTATCTGTAAGATTCTTTACAACATTCATTATTTCTTCTTTGTCAGTTCCATTAAGAAAAATACCGTTGTCACAACCTATAACTGAATGGTTCACATCAGAGCCCTGTAAAGAGAGAGTTGCGACACTCCCATAGACTCCCATAGAAAGAATGGAATGCGGAAGTCACGTGGGTCATGCAGCGGCAAAGAGTTCCAAACAGCAGCGGGTTCAGCATTGAACGTAGTTCATTTTCCGTGTTTTTCCGGTAAGTTAATGCAAATGCGACACTTTTTTGCCATTGTGAAGCGTTATCTGACTGTTCTGTACCACAATTTATCAACATTAATACTTCATGTCGCCAGTTTTAGTTAATGAAACATGTTAAATTGCAAGTTGTGTTTTAACTGCAGCTGCTCTGCAACATGACGGTTTAAACGGGTCTATTTCTAATTCAACGTTTTAAAATATCTATTACTGCTTACATTTTGAAAGGTGGTCTTTTTTAATTTGTGGTAATTCCAGTTACTGAACTCAACTAGAAAATATTTGGCCTTTTTTTCCAGAGAGATTCATTCAACCTTTATTTCTACAGGTAAATCCCATTGAGCCTCGAGGACTCATTTACAAGAGAGACCTGATTTAACAAAGAATGATGACAACAAGACTGACGTAATTTAGTTCAAGTTATAGATCATTTGTCAAAGACTGCAGCATAAATTGTGACATTATCATTAAATTAAAACGTGATTGTGGAGATGAGTCAGTTTTTTTTCATGTTTTCCAGGTAAACCAGAGGAGAATGACTTCATGAACTAAATGTTGCATTCAAAGTATCACAAAGGTACAAGATCTCATTTTCTGTCTTCTATTAATCAATAACAGCTGAATCAAGATGTTTGAATAAAATTACTTTAACACCATAACCTTCACAAAGTTAGTATTTACTGCAGGACTGTTCATTTACATTAGTTTTATATTATTAGTTTAGTGTTTGGTAATCATGGGTCAATTTGAGATGAGACTCTTTCAAGACAGAACAAGAAATAAGAATTATTACAAGAATATATCAGCATCAATAAACTGTAGAACAGTAACAAAACACATTAAACTATCACAGGTACATTGAGATGGAGCTGGAAGTTATTCTTCATGCCAGTTGTCTTTATCTGATCTTTTGTAAAAATATGCCAATTTATTTTCCATTGTTAACATTTTTCTTGGCAGGACTGAGTTAATTTTCTTGTCTGTGAGTTTCTTCTGTCCTGCTTATGTATTTTTTGTGTTCTAATTGTTCCCTCAGGTTTTTCATCTCTGTTCCATGACTGCCTGTTTATCCATCCTCCTGGTCCTGTTGATCCTGGATCATCAGATCCTGACATGTCCCCGTCCTCTGAGGACACATTTTCATCTTTCCATCATCTCACTCGCCTCATTTCTGTTTCTTCCTTATTCAGTCTCTGAAATTACAACGTAACTGTTAGAATGAAGATTATTGTTCAATAAAAATATGACATGAATTATTTAACACTGTTCGTACCAAAGTTTAATTTAGAACAACATGTGTGATCACTGGTCAGGTCACTGGTCAGATCACTGGTCAGGTCACTGGTCAGATCACTGGTCAGTGGAAGTTCTGCTGTTCTTCTCATCTGGTTCTGGTCCATGAACCAATGGTTGAACCTCCTTCAGTCTCACACGTCCTCACTGTGTCTCTGTGAACTGTCCTCTCTCTAAATGTGCCTGTAGAGTGACATTAGTTTATTTTCTTGCACATTTCTTTGACAGTTAAACATTTTGAGCCCTGATTGAAAATGTTTGTGCAGATTAAATTTACAGCTCTCACTTTGTGTTGTTGTGATGATGTTGATGGTGCTCCTGCTGACTTGAGATGATGTCATTAATAAACAGTATAAATAGTAGTAAAAGTACTTTATTAAAGCTTGTTTTACATTTTACATATTTTATAATTGTTTGGAAATTTATTTTTGCACAGTTAACACTTATTTGTTATGATTTTAACTAGAAACAGTTTCATTTAAATTAACATTTTAATCAATGAATTACAATTTTACAATAGTTGTCAGGCTACAATCAACTCAGTTATCCAGGTACTTGGTTGCCATAAAAAAAAACGAGAAATACAACAATTATATTCAGGTCTCTCTTGTAAATGAGTCCTCGTGGCTCAATGGGACGAACCTGTTTAAATAAAGGTTGAATTAGTATCTTCTATAGAAATCAAGAATTCATCCAGATGATCTGAGGTAAGCTGGAGCAGATCTGAACTACATGGAGGACAAAGTGGAGCATTCTCATGCAAAGAACATCAGAAACAGCTTTATAACAGGTGTTACTCTGATCTTTTATTTATCGTGTGTAACGTTATAAAACACTGATATGGCTATATTGATCACTGTATTGCATATAAATTTTTTTTCTAACAAATATGTGTTTGCAATCTCGTTTCCTTCTAAAATTTAATGATAAATGTATCAGCCGCTTCTAAAAATGCTTTGATAAAATGCATAGTTTGTGAAATAATCAATAATCGGTTAAGTAATCAGTTCGTTACTGCTCAGCAATTACTGAAAGACGCCAGGTAAAGTAAGAAAAGTCGATTTTTGTGTTATATTGTGCCAGCAGCCGCTCAAACTGACTGACAGCGATGAGCTGTTTGGAACTATTGGGAGCTGCATGAACCACGTGACCGCGTATCGGCGAGTTCAAAGAGTGTCGCAACTCTCTCTTTACAGGGCTCTGGTTCACATTATTGTCTACTTTTGGTATTTTAGCAGCAAGGCTTGATCCAACATTCTCAAAATAATGATTAAATCCATTTACAATTTCATTTTCATCATGAATTTCATTGTCAGCCTTCAAAAAATATTGTAAAATACCTGTTTTTGCTTTATGACTTTTCAGAACACTATTTATTACTCACCATGTTGCTTTCATATCACCATTACTTTTATTTAATAAATCATTATAATATTCCTTCTTGTGATTCCTTATAATCGCTTCTAATTTACTTTTTATACTTCTTATATTTCTCTTCAGCCTCTTGTATTCTCAATTTCAAGAAGCATGTATACAAATAATTATTTTTTTACAAGCATTTCTCAACCCGTTCATCATCCATGGTTGATCAACAACATCTCTCTTTGTATAATTATTTTGCACACAATTCTTTTCATACAGAGCTCCTAAAAAATTCATAAACTCATCATATGATCTGTTCACATCATCAACATACACGTCTTTCCAGCTTTGTTTATGTAAATCATCTTTTAATTTGTCCATTGCTTTTTTTATGTGTTTATTGTTTCTTTCTTAATTGTAATTTCTTTTGTAATGATTGATCATTTTTGTAAATCGTGAAAACTGGTAAGTGATCACTCAAATCACTCATTAAAATACCTCCCATCACATCCCCATTTGTTACATTTGTGAAAATATTATTGTAGATGAACAGATGCTCAGATATATTCATCAATTAACACGGATTCCTCATTTTTCTGGACTGAATAAAACGTGCATTGAATTTAATGAAATGCAAACGTGAGACGTCATGTATCTTTGACCCATCAAAATGAATGCGGTCATTTATTTACAGAATCAAAGTTTAACATCAAACATTTACATTAATTTGGCAAAATATGAAAATAACACATAATCAATCAGGAAAACCATACGGCCATGATTTTCCGTTGCTTCACCACAGACATTTATGAAAACTGTACAATTATGTTCAATTATCCACACGGTGGTGGATGAGCACTTTACACAGACATTTCTAAATTATCTGGAAGGATTTCTACTTTAGAGAAGAATTTAAAGATGAAAAGATGAAGTTTAAAGGGGGTGAAAGATGGTGTTTGAGGGAGAGTGTTGAACAGAACGGCACTCTCCGGGCTTTCTTCAGCTTCTTCCTTACAGTACACTTAGGTGGTGAAATCGACTCTTTTACCTGGAGATGTCTCAGGCGAGATTCCGTTTAACGCACCCTTTCAGCGTCTCCGTAGGATGGCTGTGAATCGTCCGGAGTAATGGCGAGATTCTGTCCGACACAAGCTCACCTCAGTGGAAAATGTTATAATCCCATGAAACTCGGAAGAGCTCTGTGGTCATGTCAGGGTCTTCCCGGCTCCCACAGCAACTGCCAGCACTAGGACATATCAGCACTGTCCGCACCGCCGAACTTCTCCAAACCCACAGAACTTGTTGGTTTTGATATTAACGGATAAAGATTTAAACTATACAATGAATTTGTAAATGTACTGATGTTATTTGAATCTGTTTTATTTCTCAGGTCAATATTAAAGTCTCCACACAAAAAAATGCTTTTATTAAAACTCTTGTCCAATAGTTGTACAATTTTATTGGTGAATATTTCTATATTTGATCCTGGAGATTGATATACACAACTTATCAATATGTTTTTATCATTCTTGTTTATTATTTCTATTGTTAATATTTCCATGATATTATCAACAATTATTGACATTTCATTAATTAACTTACATTTTATTTCATTTTTAACAAATAGAGGCACTCTACCACCCCTTTTGTTGCTTCTGTTCACATGATATAATTCATACCCTTCCATGTGAACATTAGTTGTGTTTTCATCGTTGAGCCATGTCTCTGACAGTGCTATTATTGTAAAAGTTCTTTTTTAGCTCTTTTTAAATAATCTGTTATTTTGGATATATTTGCATTTATTCTTCTACTGTTACAGTGAATAATAGAGAAACCTCCATTTGTCTTATTGATGTCATTAAACTGTTCTTCATTGTAATATCCACAGTCTTTTATTACAGGGAAAAATTTTGTATCAATCACATCTTCAACATTGTATATTTTAAACTTTAAGTCTTCGTATGTTGCCATGTTTTAATGTTCATTTTATATTTTGTTAATTTCTTGTTTGTGAAGTTATGTCAATGATTTATCATCTGTCCTCTCCTGATCTCATTTTAGTCTTTCCAGATCCTTCAGGTCTTTTATTAGTTTAGCCTGAGATCCTTCCTGTATTTTGATCCAAATGTTTCCATTTCTTGTCCAAGTTGATGCTATTTTTTTCTGTTTTTTCAACAACCTTGTTTCACGTGCAATATTTCCATTTTTTTTTGTTAGATGTTCGTTTATATAAACATTTGTTCCCTTCAGTTTTTTTGCTTGCATTATTACATTGTTTCTTGATTTTCTGCTAATGAATTTAATGACTATGGATGGCTTGGCTTTATCAGATTTGCTGGGCAGGGTGTGACAGATTGAAATGTCCTCATGTTCTATGTCAATGTCTTTGTTTTGCAAAAAATTCACTACTTGCTCCTCCAGAGTCTGTAGTTCTTCCTGTGGTGCGTCTTCTGTAGTGCTAGTACCAGCAACAACTCTTGCATAAGTCCGGTTCCTAACTTCCAGTCCAGTGATCACCAAGTTGTCTATTTTTGTCTATTGTTCCATGTCGTCTACTTTCTGTTCCAGTTCAGCTATTTTTCTGTCTTTATTAGTCATCAGTTCTTTCAATTGTCTCACTTCTTCAAACAGCCCTGTCAGTAATTCACATTTAGCTGATAATTTAGTCACATCAGCACTCAATTTAGTCAGGTCAGCACTCAAAAAGTTCAAAGATTTTTTAACTTCTTCCATATCTTCTGAATTATTTTCCGACACTTGTCTCCTATCTCTGTGTTTACCCAGCATTACTCATGATACTTCTGGATTATTGGGCTCAACTCTTAGAAGCACAGGATCTAGCCATGAGGTTCACAGGCTTATGTTGTTAGCCGAGGCCTAGCAAGGCCTAGCCGAGGCTTAGCGGCAACAACCCCCAGGTCCCATGCAGTCTCACGATTCACTCGATCCAGCACCTCGCAGGCCCAAATGGTGGCAGACCAGGTCCCGGTTGCAACAGCTCCCAGATCCAACAGCTGTAGTCTAGCTACCTCGGCTTCAGCGGCTCGCAGGTCATATCGGCGGCGGACCGGGTCTCCTCCGTAAACAGCTCGGCTTCAGTGGCTCGCAGGTCTAATCGGCGGCGGACCGGGTCTCCGCCATAAACAGCTCGGCTTCAGCAACTCGGCTTCAGCGGCTCGCAGGTCCAATCGGCGGCGGACTGGGTCTCCTCCGTAAACAGCTCGGCTTCAGCGGCTCGCAGGTCCAAATGGCGGCGGACCGGGTCTCCTCCGTAAACAGCTCGGCTTCAGCGGCTCGCAGATCCAAACGGCGGCAGACCAGGTCTCCTCCGTAAACAACTCGGCTTCAGCGGCTCGGCTTCAGCGGCTCGGCTTCAGCGGCTCGCAGGTCCAAACGGCGGCGGACCGGGTCTCCTCCATGAACAGCTCGGCTTCAGCGGCTCGCAGGTCCAAACGGCGGCGGACCGGGTCTCCTCC
>NC_056504.1:23802057-23818823 GCF_014905685.2 Nematolebias whitei
GCTTCAGCGGCTCGCAGGTCCAAACGGCGGCGGACCGGGTCTCCTCCGGTAGCGAGAATACATTTATAAAAATTAATTTTCCATCAGGAGCTCTCCGAGACGCAGCCTACATCATGGGTGCCATCTTGAAAGATCATGCCACCGGCACAAATCCAACCTTTTTTGGGCTGGCTTAGTTTCGATTTATAGGCATGTCTATGAGGATTTGCCATATCATTCCTCATATATATTAAAATCTGGGTGTACCTCAGTCGAATATGCCTGAGTCATTCTGAGTTGCATTTTCTGGTCTGCTCATAGCCGTTTTTGAAGGCCTTGTCATTGCAAAATACTTCTACTTGTGTAACTTTTTCACTCACAACATACTTCTGAAAACATTTCTTGAGAACACAGTGTTCTTTTCCTAAATTTCCAACATCATGAGCAAACTTAAAACAGAATACATTTTAAAATCACAAAGGTTATAGTATCACTTGATTATTTACTTGTTTTTTGATGATAATAAACACATCATTTTTATTCATCTGAGAACTGACAATTTTATTAGAAAGAAAAATCTAGTTCTTCCTCCTTCTTCTCAGCACCTCTCTCTGCCTGTGTGTGTCCAGGCATGACTGCATGTGTGAGCGTGTGCATGCATGTGTGTTTATGCAGTGTGTGAATGTGTGAATACATGTCTCTTCATGTGTGTGTGTATATGCATGTGTGTTTGTGTAGGGTGTAAGACTGTAAGTCTATATGTTCCTTTAGCATATGGTCCCCATTATCTCAGACTTCGAGGCCTTTCCACCTGGGCCTTGGAACGAGACATGTCGAGACTTGTCCATCTCAGGAACAGGCTGGTCTCCATCTAGCGGTCTCCTCGAAAGGTGCTGCTCCAGGGTGGTGGCTGGGCTGCAGATTCTTCCAACCTGGAGCAGGGAGGATGCACCATTGATGTTGTCCAGAAGTGAGGTGGTACATTTATTTGTGAGCAGGCTGGTGGCGAATGGGGTCCTGCACAGAGTTGGTGTTGCTCCAAGTAGGCGGCCGGGCTACATAGCAAACCTGCTTTGGGAGGTGAGGACGCACAATGAATGTGGTCCTTCACTGAGGGATGTAGTACCATGGAGGAGGACAAGTGTCAAATCTTATCCTGTGCAGAAGGTGCTGCTTTAGGAATGCGGCCGGGCTACACAGCCATCCAACCCAGGGTGCATAGCTCCAAGGAGGAGGCCAGGCTGCTGAGCTGGCCATTTAGGGTAAGAAAGTGGATTGGGTCTTGCACTGATAGGGCTGTTCAATGGAGGCGACATGGCTGCAGAGCCAACAGACAGGGGCAGAGAGGATGCACGTTGAATGGTGTCCAGCTATGAGCTGGTACAGCTCGAAGCAGGACCTTCAAGGCAGATATGGTTCTGCATAGAAAGTGTTGCAGCTCTAGCAAGCCCAGAGCGCAGAGCTCCAAGGTGCAATCCAGCTTTGGGCAGAGAGGCTTTACCGATTTGCTCATATTTGTTGCAGCTCCACGAAGCAGGACACACAACAGATTCTGTCCTATTGTGCACATGCACAATAGGACAGAATCTGTCGTGTGTACAAGCCTGAAACTCTGCTGTCCCTTGGTTCAAACCCCAGTCCAGGGGCCTTTCTGGGTGGAGTTCGCATGTTCTCTCCGTGCATGCGTGGGTTTTCTTCGGGTGCTCCTGTTTCCTCCCACAGACCAAAAACATGCATGTTAGGCTAATTGGTAACTCTAAATTGTCCCTAGGTGTGAGTGAGAGAGTGAATGGTTGTTTGTGTTGTTTGTCTCTATGTGGCCCTGTGATGGACTTGCGACCCGTCCAGGGTGTACCCCGCCCCTCGCACAGTGATTGCTGGACATGGGCGTCAGCGAACCCCGTGACCCAAAATGGAATAAGCGGGTAAAGATAATGGATGGATGGATGGATGGGTGTTTACCGTGTTTTTGGCCTTCCTCCTTCGCATAGCAAGGTCTTAGGCAAGTGATGTCGGTACCATTAAAAAGGTCACATTGAAATGAGTCACATTAGCTCTCCCATATATTTGTCAAATTCTCCTACAAACCCAAAAAAGGACGCGGACTGAGTTGCTTGTGACTGCTATATCATTGATGAGCACATAACAGACTTGGCCTGTGCCTTCTTATGTATATATTTAAGAAACCCTGTAAATTAAAACAGCTTGCCTCATTCTGACACAAGTAATAAGGCTATGAATTTGAATCCTCTCTTGACTTTTGTATGTGGAAAGTGCGATTTTGGCCCTGCATATTTTGGCAATTGATTTGCTTTTTCTATGTTTTACAGCTTTCATTTCACAAATTTTGGATTTTAGCTGACATTTTATGTGTTTTTGCAGGTGCAACGTACCCCAACAAGACACAAAAAAGAACAATAATAGCCAGAGGAGGGACCAAAAGTTTGAACAGCACCTGACTCCAAGAACCACTCGTGTACCATGACAAAAACCCCAGTGACCCTGCAGGAGGATCCTCTGCCTTAGCCTCCCAGAGCCCTCTCAGCTACGACAGGGCCTCTGTCACCCTGGCCTGGGGGTCGGCACTACTCTCATCAGGGATGTAAGTACAACATGCATCCTTACCAATAATCTCACACACTCTACCCCTAGACACAGTTAACAGATCCAAAACCATTCTATTCTGTAAAACCATCACCCCCAAGGCGGACAACTCGGCTGAAATGCCCTCCAGTGCCTTAATTGCTGAATTAATGAAAATTCCAAAACGGTAATCTAATGTTTCCACCTGTAAAAGTTTACCAACCCCAGCCCACGGAAAAAGTGAAAGCATGACCTTCTCCCCGTTGTCCAGTGTTTAAATTTTTCTGGCACGTCTGAACCCCAAATCGAGTCGTGCGGCCTGATGCCCACAGCCCTCCGTTGCCTGACATAATGGGAGCAGTTACTTAAAGACACCAGAAACGATTCATCTGTGACCGCCAAAGGGCGCAGATACCTGTCCAGTTAGTGGGAAGAGTTAAAAGCACCGCATGCCCACACAACCAAGCTAGATCCTCAACGGGAAATGTTCCATTCTTCCCAGGTACCCCAATGTGATGATTACCAGGGTGATACACCGCCTGACACTTCTCAGGGGACAGCATGCCCACTGCCACCTGAAAAGCGTCCTGCCGATGCTGTCGGTGCACGCAAATGGGAAACTGCTCACTCGAGGTCCACTCCACATACTGACAACACCACCACCTGTGCTGCCTGCGTCAGATCGTACCGCTTGGCCTTACACCAGTGTGGCTCCCTACTATGTCCACTGGAACTGTATTGCAGAAGACAAAACGATCGCCCCCGATCCAGGGGTTTAACACGTAGGTGCAAGTGTGAAGCTGTGACCGGAAGTTTGGTGCAGACATAACATTCAGAATCATGACGCCCCCTGGCTAAAAACAGCATAACGATACCAACTATTCATCTGAAAAGCATGGGACAAATTCAACGGTAACTGATCAATATCTCGAACCGGGACCACGCCCCCCTCCTAGGGATCTCTCTCTTGACCTTCACAGGTATGGTACGACATCGACTGAGACCTGGAATAACACAGAAAAACTCCCAACACCAAAACAAGAGAAACCATTATCACCCCTATTACTCCCCCCGCAGTCAACAGCTTATTTGATATGAGAACCATGATTGGTACCCCACCACACTGAAAATGAAAATTGATTATGATGTGTAAACCTAGAATTCAACAGTACATGCAACAAAATGTCAACCTAACATAACCTGAAAGAATAATAATATCACAGAGCGAGTGGAGAAAGTCCACCCACTTGACACACACAGTACACACCATGATTGTATACAAGAAATATTCTTTTTTTTTTTTTTAGTTCAACTGGACCCAGGAATCGATCACTGTAAACCTGCGAAGCAAAAATACTCCAACATGCATGCACAGTAAAAAGTTAAAAGTCTAACCCTATAAAAGTAACTCTATCTCAACTATTAAAGTGATAAAATACTTGAAAATTGTAAGTGGATGTATTATCAGTTATAATCTACCTGTGGAAAAGAAACACCTACACACAATCATCTACCACCCTTTGAAAATCACAGTCGTGCTTTTCACAGAATTTAGATGGATGTCTCGCTGCAGCTCCTCTTGTTGAAACCACGGTAGATCTCCTCGTCCGTGGTAGCTCCCTCCGTAACTCCGGCCACTGCTCCTGAGGCCTCCAAGAACACTGCTGCTCGACTCCTCTTGCTGCTTATCAGGTCAAACAGGGGGACTTCATTCCCAACGTTTGTGCTGCCTTTTATTTCACAAGAACATCAATGGGTTAAGGAAAACTTGCTGCTTGTCGGCCAAACATGGGGACTTCACTCCCAACGTTTCTGCTGCCTTTTATTTCACAAAACCTCAATGGGTTTAAAATGACGCGTCTTCCACTCTTTACACGCCCACTCTACACCTCTTGACAAGAGATGATTACCCTGCTCAACTTCTACCTCGTGCAGGACACTTACTCCAGACGTCAGGTGTTCGACTCCGCCTCTACTGATGTTGCAGATCTGCCCGGACCTGCTGCAGCGATCATTGCGGTTCGACAGCAGGTGCACACTGGCTAAGATGAAACCACGTGGATCCTTTACCTCTCAAGCGTACTGCATATGATGTGCGTTCCGTCACTTCATATGGGCCCGTCCACCGTGGCTCCGCCCACTTTCATTTAGTGACTCTCAGCAGTACCCAATCTGAGAGTGGACACGTGGGGCTCACTCCGTCCGTAGTACTGGATTCAGGAATCTGTATATGGAAACTAGACAACATACCTGTTAATGTATCAAAGTACATTTTGTGTGTCATTTTAGATACCTGTTCTGTGGGCCACTCAATATTTTGCTGGGGCCCTGGGAACAACCTTCCTGTGGTCAGTTCATAAGGGGTGAAACCTGTACTCCTGTTAACAGACGCCCTCACCGCCATAAGGGCAATCGGTAACGCATCCAGCCAATTAGAATTTGTCTGTGCACAGATTTTTGATAATTTTTGTTTCAGGTTTCCATTCAGTTTCCATTGGAACAGTTTACCACCCCCTTGCGATTGGGGGTGGTAAACTGTTCCAAAAGTATGCTTCAAACCCAAGGCCTTTTCAACTTTCTGCAGATCTGCATTTATGGAATGAGTCCCATTATCGGACCTAATTGTAGTAGGGAACCCATGTCTGGGGATGTAATGATTTATTAAACACTTGATTACAGTTTGACTATCCTCCTTTTTAGTGGGTCAGGCTTCTGGCCATCCGGTGAACGCGTCAACGCAAACCAGTAGGTATCTGAAACCTCGTACTGGTTGAATCATATCAGTGTAGTCAATTATTACCTCACGACCCGGTGTCATGTCCGTAGGAAACGTTCCTTGTTAACGCGGTTTAAAAGCTGGCTTGGAGTTATACAAATTGCATAACGTGCATTCTTTGACAAACGCTCTGATCAAAGAGTTCATATATGGGTGCCACCAGTTGAGGACATTCCTCTTCATCTGATGTACCCCTACATGAGCCAACCCGTGGGCCTCCTCGAAAATTCTCCGTACCCCTACATGAGCCAACCCGTGGGCCTCCTCGAAAATTCTCCTCTTCAGACTCAGCGGGAGCATCCATCTTCCATCCTCAGGGTTTATCCACAATCCATCCGGTCTTTTTTCAGCTCCTCTTTCACTCCACACTGCCTTTTCTTCTGGACCCGCACCTTGTTGGCAACAGACGATGGTTTCTTCATCCCATCTGATCACATCTTCTTCCTCTGGTGTTATCATAACCGTCTGACTCCAGCTGATAAATCCTGAGGCCTTTTTCGCCTCCAGATCAGCTTGACAGTTTCCTTTTGCTGTGTTTGATGAATCCGAATCATGTCCTCGGCATTTCACGATGGCAACTTCTGCTGGTAACATCAGGGCTGTTTCTAATTCTCTCATGTCTGCCTCATGTTTAATAGGTTTCCCGTTAGCTGTCCGAAAACCTCCTCTCCTCCACTGTGCAAGTTCAACATGCGCTGCCCCAAGGCATAAGCTGAGTCTGTGAAAATAGTCACTTTCTTGCTTTCCGCCCACGTTAGTGCTGAAATTAAGGCTCTCACTTCTGCTCTCTGCGCCGACTGAGAACCCTGTAATTTCTCGCTAACTACAGTGTGATAGCCCTGGTCTGTCTGAAGCACCACCGCAAAACCTGCACTGAGCTGTCCATCCTGTGCCCTGAAATAACTCCCATCACAAAACATCACCTGTCCCTCTCCAAGAGGTGCAGCTTTTAAGTCTGGCCTGACTCTGTCATCAACTTCCACTCTTTTTTCACAGATGTGTGATTCACCCCCTCCTATCCTGTCTGCCATGTTGATTCCCTCATGTGTGAATAACAAGTTAGGTGCTTCCAGGACCTTGTTTATTCTCTGTTGTCTTAATGGTGACATGGTGAAGTTATGTGAATTCACAAAGGCAACCACACTATGAGATGTCAAAACATGCAGTGTATGTCCCATCACCAAGTGAGCCATCTTCTGAACCAGCTTCGCTACACCTGCTGCGTGTTGCGTGCACGGGGGATGTCTCCTCTCTGTGTTGTCCAATAAACAGCTGACATACATTAAAACTTTCCTTCCCCCCTCATGTTTCTGAAACAGAACACCGTTAATCACCCCTTCTGTTTCAGAAACATCCAGATGGAAGGGTCGACCATAGTCCGGCAGAGCCAACTCTGTAGCCCTACTCATTTGTTGTTTCAGCTCAATGAAAATCCTCTTAGCCTCCTCATTCCAAACCAGTCTGGCAGTGGGGTGTCTCATTCCCTGTTCTTTAACTAAAGCGCGTAAAATCTGGGTTTGGCCTGCATAATTTGGAATGTAATTTCTGCTGTACCCCGTCAGTCCGAGGAATGAGAGCATTTCTTTAACTGTCTGTGGTTTTGGATGATGTAAAATTGTGTCGCGGTGAGAAGAAGAGAGTCCTGCCCCTTTCTGCGAGATCATTCTCCCCAAAAAAGACACTTGACGCCTCGTCACCTGTAGTTTGTTTTTACTGACCTGCCGCATATAGGTGTTCTAAAACCTTTTGAGTCGCTTCTACTGAGTCTTGTACAGTGGGACTAGCGATGAGCAAATCGTCTACATACTGTACAAGCACCGTGTCTGGTGGGAGCATTACCTCGCGCAAAACTTGTTTTAACATTTGATTGAAGATCCCTGGCGACAGCGCAAACCCCTGAGGTAGTCTGGTGCATCGCAACTGCTCACCACGAAAGGTGAATGAAAAAATGTCCCTGCATTCTTCAGCTAAAGGAAGACAGAAAAATGCGTTTGCAAGGTCCAGACAGCTGAACCATTCATGTTTTGGGGTCAGATTATTCAATGCCACGTATGGGTTGGGAACCGGCACGATCTGAGTGATCAATAATTTATTGACAGCCCTTAGATCGTGTGCCATAAGGAATTTATCTGTACCTGGTTTTTGCACTGGTAGAATTGGTGTGTTCCACTCAGCATAGGAGGGCTCAAGTACGCCGCTTTTTTTTAAACCCTGGATTGTTTCTGCGATGCCTGCCTTTGCAGCCGGTTTGTGTGGATACTGTGTGATCCAAATTGGGTGTGTGCTCCATCTGGAACGTTATGGGAGGGCAGTGTATTAGTCCCACATCGGTGGGCCCCTCTGACCATAATGACCCTGGCATACTGTCAATTAAAGGACCTGCCAGCGGGTGGTCCGTCAGTTCACGACCGTGCTCTCTGGGGAGCACATCATATTGCATCAAAACTACATCATGTGCCACAGAGTCGATTGAATAACACTCACAGCTGGGGGAATACCAGACGTATGTTAAAGGTGTTTGTACCCAATCTGAGGCCTCTGAGGCCCTCTTTACCATAGGCCCTAAGTCTTTAGCCTGAAATTTTGGATTCAACGCTAGTGAAATATGAGGTGCTGCTTCGGTGCTCATCCTGTACCACCCTTCCTGTTCTGGTGTTAAGTTAACAATCGCTGCCACCCCCTCTCGACCCACAAAAATATTCCCAGTAGCAATAGGCCATATTTTCCCTGCCAGCTGTTCTGCAAAGTGGTCTTGAAACACCTCATCTCCTCTTCGGTCATAAAAGAGAGTGACATGTGGGGGGTCTGGAGGAGCGGAGTACGGATGCAAAGTCAGGAGCCACGGCTTCCACGCCAGGTAAGCAGAATAGATACCCCCTCCACCCATGACCTCAGGTTCAAGCAGTCCCCAGTAGATGTCAACATATTCCTCGTGGACGGGTTGGATCACACACTGCGAGTGGGTAGCGGTGACCAGGCCACACTCCAGGGAGGTGCCATCCAGTAGCCTCACCACAAGTCCATCGGAAGAGCACAAAATGGAGGCTCCCAGTCTGATGAGAAGATCTCTCCCTAAAAGGTTTGCTGATACATTTTCAGCCACCACAAAGGGATGTAACAGAGTCTGTGTGCCCACTTTTGTGACAAGTGGACGCGTCACCGGCAGTCTTTGTTTAGCCCCAGAAAATCCAACCACCTCCACCGACCTTGGCAATAGTTCACAGTCTTGTGGGATGGGAGTGATTGTTGAAAATGTCGCTCCTGTATCAACTAGAAACGGCAACCTTTCCGTTCTAACTGTCACCTCAAGTGTTGGGTCTGCCCCTCCTCCAACACTTAGTATTTTCTGTGGGGTGTCTCATTGTTGCTGGAACTCTGTCCCCTCTGTCCCAAGAGGAAGATGCCCGGCTTGTGGTTGTTGTTGTTGCTGGACCGGTGGTGGACCTGCCATCAGGTGAAAGAAGGGTGGTGGTGGGCCCATGTGTTGTTGGAATGGCCGCTGCTGCCCCCCTCTTGACATGTTTGTTGGTGTGGCCAGGTAGTAACAATCCCTCGCCCAGTGTCCCTGTTGTCCACAGATGAAACAGGCATCCCCCCGCTGTCCCCATTGTGGAGTACCCCAACCCCATGACATCGGCCTCGGCCTCGCGCCCCCTCTTCCCCGTCCGACTACCCTCGCCAGATGTCCCCCTCTGACCCTCCGGCCTGTTGTTTCCGACCACTGTTGCAGAGCAACTGTTCCAGAGGATACTGCCTCCTCATTGCCCTCTATTACTGACTGTACAGACAATTGTTTTTTATCCTTGTTCTTTTTATCATCAGTCTGGCATCCGACAACTGTAATTTAAGCAGTTGCGTCCGCATAGTCTCTAATTCAGCCGCCTCTTTGTCTCCCTGTTTTTTCTCATATTTTAAATGGTGTACTACGTGTTTCTCCCAGCGTTCAGGAGATGCTGTGAGCAAATCAACATTCTTCTCCAACTCGTCTACTACTTCTCTAGGCAGGGAGTCAAGAATGGCTTTTCTGAAATACGGGCGCTGTTGGATGGATTGTGCATGTACACCTGTGACCCTCTCCCAAGTGTCTTTACTTTGTTCCATAAACTCCCACAGGTCTATATTCCTATCCCATCTGAATTCGGGGACCGCTACTCCAGCTGGCAATGGGTACAGCGTTCTTATGATCGGCGCGATTTGCACAAACACCTCGCACAACGGAGACTCATCAGGTAGTTCTAAGATCCTATACTGGCCCCGAGCAGTCGCTATAGGAGAGTTCAGGTATGTCCGGACGGTGGCGTGATTAGCACAGCGAGCAAAAATGGCGTTCAGATCCACCACTGCCAGGGTCACTCCTAAAGTAAGGGCATTAAATTTTTCCAACCAGCGGCCTCCTCCCTGTACCAACGGTGGCAAATTCTCTGTTATCGACTCCAAATCACGTATATGAAACGGCTTATAGCGTGATACCTCACCTGTCACTCCCTGAGTACTCAGTAATGGAAGTTGGGAAACAACAGTGTAACACCTATCCGCATCTGATACTGACTCCTCTTCCTCCTCAACCTGAGCTGATGTCACCTCTGGTTTACCTGGACCAACATATCCCCACCTGTCGGGCAGCTTCCTTAACCTGCCTGATGTTGTCCCCCGTGTCAGCACCCTCTCCAATTCCTCTACTATTCCTGTCAATGAACCCTCAATAAACAGTGTGGTTTGTTTATCCATCGGGCTACTGGTGTCCCTGCTCTCTCTCTGGTGTTTAGTCTTACAGCTGCGTTTCACACTAGTCCCTGGACCATCTGTCCATCCTTCTCCTCTCTCATTTCCATGTGGAGTGTGTTTCCACCGAGCATGTCTATCTTCCTCCTCCTCACGTACAGCTAACTCATTAAGATACCGCTGTCACCTCTGTGCAGTCATTCTGCTTCTAATTTCCCCTAACTCACTATCCTGAGTACCACCTTCCTCAGAATCGGTCTCTTCAAAAGAGAGTCTGCCTTTATGCACCTGCAACACTGGATAATTTCCAGCAGGTGGCGCTGTTGGTAAAGTCATGTCCGTTACATAAGGCGGCGGGTCACTCTTGTCTGTCTCACCCAAGTTTTGTACACTCTGACACAATAATGCTAATTGTTTATACATACCCTGTATTTGTCTGTGTTTCTCTAATTTCTTCTGTAGCTTCTGACATGTTATAAATGATTTGCAGGTCAGCAAATCTTCGTTAAGCTCCTGAATTTGTTTGTTTTGATCTTTAACCTTGTCCCAAGCTTGTTGTGTGAGTGTATCTGATGATTTCTCCTCAGCCTGGACCAGCTGACTCAGAAGACTGTCCAGTTCCTTACATTTTCTTGCATTTGCTGCGTGTATAACATTAATTACAGCTTTTACCCTTTTTGATTGCTCCTGTAGAGTCTCCACAGGAGTTACAGATGTCTTGTTTATAAGCTCCATATCTGCTGACACAATTCACACAACCTGGCGTTCAAATCTTTTTATTCTCATTCACTTCTGGCCCCTGTTGTGACAAAACAACTCACAAGTCTGTGGTATGAAAACCCAGTGAGGTAAGACTTGTATTTGCCTTATACAACAGCGCCCCCTTGCGGTCAGGATATGGATGCTCCACTCACCCCATGTCACCTAACACCTACAGAAAAATAACCCTTCACACACACAGTTTCACAGAGAAGAAAAAAGAAAACTCACCCTTCACACGCACACAGTTTCTACCACGACACCCTCACACCGAGTCACGCACAGCACACACACACCCAGTCAGACTCACTGCCCCTCCTTCTCCTATTTTTTTACGACAACAAACAAAGTATGCAAAACATGGCACAAACAATAGTTATTACAACGTCCTAACCCTAATGTGATCCCTGACCACATGAAATTTGGCGTAACTAAATAGAAGTCCCAGACTTCACATCTCCCTTCGGTCTAAACTATTAATGGCGTCAATTTAGTGGGCAGTCCACACTCCACAATGTAGACACTAACGCAGTTACGAATCCCAGACTCGCTTCCCGACCCTCTCGTCAGAGGGAAGGTGTGCCCGCCACAGCCGCTGAAAAAGAGAGATGCTATACCGGCAGGTCCCAGACCACCCTCCGTCATGATTCTAGATCGTGTAACTATCTACGAAATACACTTAAATGTTAAACTAAGCCGTGCAAAGGACATGCACGCACACGCACGCAGCGTGTAACGCCCAACGTATCTGAATACGCGTACCCCGTTTGTCAGAAGTACCACTAATCACCTTAAATTAGCTTAACAACCATCTTTATTTCCGGAGATGGTATTAAACACCCACAGAGGAAGATTGAATTTGGTTTACGGCCGAATAGTGGAGTTTTGGGGCCTTTCGGCCAACTTAGGTAACCCGTTTACCTGTTAGTAGAATATGACGGGCCCAGTTCTCTCTGCGGGTGTCCAAAGCACCAACTCGTTCCAATCCGTGTGTCCGCCAGCTGCACGTCGGGGTCACCATCTGTTGTGGCTGTTACTACAATCGTGTTCGAGACAGCTGAGACGGTCACCTTAGCTCAAAAGATTTATTTGACAAAGGGTTACAAGTATTCAGAGAACATATGATCAAAATAACAATGTATGCATACAAGGAGCATTTACCGAACCAACCTGATCAGATGAGTTCTCCCAAGCAAATGCTGCTCCCCCTCGTTGTTTCTGGTTTTTATCAAAGTTTGAGAAGGCTAGTTTTCTGATTGGTTTAGACCCTAGGTTGACATGGATATGGTGCTACTCTGCTCTGCCAAGGACATTAATGTCCACATTCCACAGATAAGAAGTTTATGACTCTCTGAAATCGGTTCTTTGTTTAAAGTTAACTTGCTATTATACCGTAATGATACCAAATGATTTGTGTTGAACTTGTTTCTTTCTAGGACTAATTAATAAATATTAATTATTAACTAACATGTTTATGTGTTCTTACTTGATAAATCATATTATAATTGTGCTTCAGTTCAGGTGAAGCCACCCTGCCCCCATCTTGCTTAGTCTAACATCTGGTACTATTCACTGTGAAGATTAAACCTGTGTCCTCTCATCTAAACTGAAACCTGTGTCAAACAATGATTAAAACGATTAAATGTTAATTGTAATTAAACATAAGGACCTGAGGGTTTTAGGTATTCTACCCGTACTCTATTTACTCAGTTAACAGAAAGAAGACTTCTCTCTCCTATGTAGTCAGTTTATTACCTGCTTCCTGGCCCGCTGTGATTCGCTTGTAATTATATCAAAATGTAAATTTATAAGATTGTCTCTAACTAGTGTAAGATTATATATAAAGTAGATACTCATGCAAAGTAATTGATTAACATTTAAATGATTTTAGGGCTATAAGTGTAGTGAAACCCTTTTAAAAAATGACACGTGCACACATTGTATAACGTGACATTTCAAGCTTGACAAAAATAATAAAAGATAAAACATGAAATCCAACACTTCCAATGTCTAAAATCAGCAGAACTGATGCAAAAACCTGTAAAAGCCAGAAAAATGTCACTAATGTGCCTGAACTGAATGAAGTGAAACTGACACACAAACATGAGAAATTACATTCAAATTCCAAAAGAAGAGAAACTGGGTCAAAAAGGTGTGAAGATAATGAAATTGCTACCCAATGTCAAAATGTGAGACAAGCAAAAACATGCAAAAGCATGGAAATTGCAATTGAAGGATTTGGGGTGTTCAAAATGACCCGAGCACAGAATTTTAGGAGCACTTCACCTTAGTATAAAAGATTTAATTGAGACAAAGTTAATGTATGCAGATATTACATGTAATCAGAGTGCAGTCTGAGGAACAAAATCAGAGTAAACCTTGCCTGGTCAATCAGCCCGATGTTTGTTCAACCAAACTTTGTGTCTGAGCGAGATTTATAGGTTTGTCATGTCCCTCCCTTTCAGGTTCAGACAGCCTTGTGATTGGATGTCCAAATCTCTTGATAGTCCGAGTGACACCATGTTCAGCCACTCAGGAACAGATTTTATCTCCAGGGTTACTCCGAAAGCCCCAGACGGCCTCGCTCATTCTTCTACTGATAAGGGTTGATTTACGAGCTTTGTTTTGGAACGCAGGACACTTACTCTGGCTCTCGTCTGAGTAAAGCTTTAAAACACGTTTTCTGTGTGTCTGAATTATTATTAATGTGAGAGCATAAATACTCAACCTGTGTTAAGTATAAAGTATATGAATGTTGTGATTTAGTGTTATTTATGTTTAATCAATGTGTACGCAGTGTGTCACATTGGTGGGCCCTCACTCTCAGCTGCTCTGCTCAGATGAACAAAGAAGGATCGTTTCCTGCTGCACGAATAAATATCTTACCTGTCTCTGTTTCCCTCAGAGTTATATCAAATGTGAACTTGTATGATTATCCTTAGCACTTGTAAGATTATATATAACATGAAGTAATTAGTGTATGATTATACACGCACACACCTTGTAGAAAATGCATCATTTCACATCATCAAAGAAATATCAAGGCTTGTCAAAAGATATAAAAAGATATAAAATATATCAAATCCAACACACCCTCTTTTGGTCTCCCCATATTTATGGGAGACCACACCACGTATGATTTGATTTTACAGATATTTTGATTCTGTCCACTCCAGGTGGCTCTGATCATCTGCGAAGGTGTCACCTGAGTGTTCCATCAGGGTCATGAATTAGCAGTTTCAGTCTCACCCTGAATCATTCTACGAACCATCATTTTTGTACAAGGTATAATAACAATCATCAAAACACAAAAAAATAATAAGAATTACAGTCAGGGGGGAGGGGGCATTAACTTTATCACAATCTGGCTCCAGAGCCGCTCGTGAACCAAGACAGAAACTTCCAGGATCCTGGAGAAGGATCCTCACTCTTAGCCTTCTGCAGCGCATTAAGTTGGTTCAAGGCATTGGTCACCCTGGCCTGGGAGTCTTGTCCGATCTCATCCGGGACATAGGTGCAACAGGTGTCTAAAACGTGATGAATATACAGCTTGACACTTGTCAGGAGGCAGTGAGCTCACTGCCCTCTGAGAAGCGTCCTGCAGGTGGCGGTAGACACAAATAGGAATTGTTCCTCTGGGGTTCATTCTACTAATTGACTCAGCACCACTACCTGAGATGATTGTATCAGGGAGTACCTGCGAGTTTTACAACGATGTGGATCTTTAACATAACGGTACCCATGGTTCATTTGAAAACTATGAGACAGATTCAACGACAGATGATCCACCTCATTCACTTGAGACCAGGCCATGAGTTTAGGGTCGCTGCGTTTGACCCTTAGTTGTTGCTGCTGGCAGCGGGAGTAACCTGGAATTACACAGTAATATTCACACAGAAAAATTATGGAAGTGAGTAACACTGTCACCACCCGCAATATTATTGTAATCCTCCAGGGGTTCTGGAACAGACCCATGGTGTTACACTAAAAATACCAAATGAGGAAGTTAATTAAAATACTACCAAACTACTGGAAGATTAAATTCAAAATGAGTAAACGATTAAAACAACTCATAAAACACTCAAAAATAGCCAAAATTGACCCCTGAAAATTGAGAAATACCAAAAGATTGACCTCTCTTTAAAATACCTCGAAGAATTTTAGAATGATTATGTTGTTCAATTGAATAAAGTAAAATTTTGAATATTTAGAGTTCTCAATTGAATTCACCGACCCTTTTAAAAGCTCTGGTTTGTTTCCTCAGAATGACTGAAAGAAAAGATAAACACTCATATTAAACACTCCTAGCTAGCCGGTCTTCTGTGCTTGAGCTTGCACTGGGAGGCCTTGTTCGTCCACAAGGGTCCTTTTGGTGCTCAGCGGGATTCGGCTCGTGGAGATGTCTTCATGTAAAGTCCTCAGAAACTTTATCAGTCTGAGCAGACGTTCTAAATGATGTGTGTGCAGATGGGTCAAACCTATATCAGTGTGTCGCGTCTTCGTTTCTTCACGGTCAGGGCAGGGAATCTTCTTTCCTTCCCCGTTCCACCTGTCTGACCGACTTAGGCAGAGCGGAGACTTCTCCAAATTTTGCTGCTGCCTTTTTCAACAAGGGGCAAAGAATGAACTCCCATGAAGTTCAGATCACCTCCTCCAGATGCCGTGGGGATCTCTATTCCTGCAATCCCAGCAGGTCTGCTTCAACTTCTTTCAGCGAGCGGTGGGGTTCTTCAGCAGGTGCACATTGGTTGAGATGAAACCACGTGGAGCCTTTTCCTTTCAGACATACTGCGTGTGAGGTACGGTCTTTGATCTCGTACAGCCCCGTCCACCTTGGTTCCGTCCACTTACGTTTCACCACTCTCAGCAGGACCCAGTTTGAAGTGAGACTCGCCGGCTCCTCCTCCTGAGGAGTACTGGAATCTGGAATCTGTTGAGCAAAACTGGACAACAAAGCTCTGAATCTCCTATAATACATCTTGCGTGACATGTTCATTACCCGTTCCGAGGGCCACTCGAGATTTTGCTGAGGCCCAGGGAAAGACCTTCCTGTTGTTAATTCATAAGGGGTGAAACCTGTACCCATATAAAGTAAAGTAAAGTCAAGTTAATATATCTAAAAACATAGATCCACCACATTTTCATTGTTCTCCTGGGTCTAAAAAAGGTATAAAAAAATCTACCAAAAGCCTACAAAGGTCTCAGAAAAGTCTACAGAGGTCTCAGAAAAGGCTTCTCAGAAAAATGGGCGTCCCCCTAAGAGAACTGTCCTGTACACATAAAAGTGAGATTCTTTGGTTATCAAGATCTCTAATTTACACAAATGATGAAGCATCCTTCAATTTTCTCAAAAAGCATCCTTATTGTTTTGTTGTAAAGTTGATAATATTTGTATATTAGCATCTCTTTTTAATTTTCTAGCAAGGCAAATCTATAAAATGTCGTAACCACGGGGAACCCAGATTTGTATGAGACCCGGAACGAGACAGACTCAGGTGGAATACAAAAGAAACGGTGTTTATTTACAAGTGCAAAAGATAACAGTTCTGGTACAGCTTCTCTGCAGCTCAGTTTGGTCCAGAGGTGGGTTCCAATCCTCCGGGGAGCTCCAGAGAGAGAGTCCAGCAGCTGGCAGGGCAGGCACTGGCTGGATTAGAAGCATCAGGCAAGGGGAATCCAGGCACAAGAGAGGTCGAACCAAGGAGGGACCCAAGGGGGTCTGCAAACCAAGAACAGGTCACGAGGGAGTCCGAGGGACCAGGAACAGGACACGAGGAGGTCCAAGGAACCAAGAACAGGACACGAGGAGTCAGGAACCAAAGGATCACAAGGGGTCCTTTAAACAAGCCGAGGAACCAGGAGAACTGGAAACAAGAGAGCAAGGTTAGTACTGGAGAGTATAAGCCTAAAAGGCTTGAAGCACAACTACCATGGAAGGTGATATGCT
>NC_056504.1:23828823-23830991 GCF_014905685.2 Nematolebias whitei
CAGACAGCATCCCCACTAGCTCAGGAGCCAGGCAGAAGGAGAAATCCTACACAAAACAGGCTTTAGAGCAATGTGGATATCCTAACTGGGCCTTCCTGAAAGCAGAGAAGAAACCCAAATAGGACTCCAGTCAGCCATCAGGTGAAAAGGAGGAACCCAGACCAGTGGTCATTCCGTATGTTGAGGGGGTATCAGAGAAACTGAGACGTTTATTTTCTAAACATAACGTCCCAGTGGCTTTTAAACCCCAAAATACATTACGGCAAAGACTGGTTCATCCCAAAGATCCAGTCCCCCGGCACAAACAGAGTAATGTTGTGTATGCTGTTCAGTGTCAGGAGGGCTGTGATCAGTCTTACATCGGGGAAACTAAACAGCCACTGGCCAAAAGGATGGCCCAGCACAGAAGATCAACATCATCAGGCCAGGATTCTGCGGTCTACACTCATCTCCAGGCCAGCGGTCACTCTTTCAAGGATGAAGATGTTCACATCCTGGACAGAGAAAAACGATGGTTTGAGAGAGGAGTAAAGGAGGCCATCTTTGTGAAAAGAAATCGTCCATCATTAAACAGGGGTGGAGGCCTCCGGGTTCAACTGTCCCCCTCTTACAATGCTGTGATTGCTAGTATCACTCAGCCCTCTGTGAGTAGTAAACAGCCAACAGTGTGCTAATGACCCATTCTTAGGCTGATGGTCCTTCTTGAGCATGTGATCAGCTGGTTTTGGTTGTCAGCAGCAAACTGGTTGATCCACTCTGAGAAGGTGCTATTTCAGAGACTGAGCTGAAAACAGCACCTCAGACTGAGGAAGTCTCTTGGATGAGAGACGAAACGTTTCTAGATTTTTTTGCTTTGTTTTGTTTTTTGTTTTTTTGAATGTCCAGAGGACCAGATTGAACTTTTTTGGAATATCTTTGCAAGTTTTTTGCTCCATTTTGTCTCCTTTTGTCATTTTTGCTTCCATTTTTAATAATTTTGTTCGCAATTTTGTCTGTTTCATTATTATTGCTGTTCGTGGCGATTACAGGTTTTTATGACATTCCTACTGATTTTGGACTTTGCTAGACATTTTCCATGTTGTTGTAAGGGTCCCACTGCCTGCAGCCTGCCTTGCTGATGGCCGCTGATTACCAACACCTGGCGGCCATCAGCCTGATGAGCCTCTCCATCTACAAAAGGCTGCAGCCTAGTGTGACTCATCGTATAGTACTGTTAAGCTAGATATGTCGAGGTGAAAAGAATTTGTTCACCTGTGTTTTCTTTTCCAGTTTCCTGGTTCCTCGTGTTTTTTGGATTCTCCTCGTGACCTGATCTGGATCCCTCGGCCTGTCAGGTATTCCTCGTGCCATTTTTGCCTCCAGTTGCCAGCCTTCCTCGTGCCCTTGGACCCTCGTTGGTTTCCCCTCTGCTGCTCTCTCCCTGGACTGAAGGACCAGCTCCCCTCCTTCGGGTTTGGACTGTAAGGACAAGAACCTCCTTCAAACAACCACTCAGGTCTTCCCCTTGGACCAACACTAACCTGTCGTCCCTTTTTCCAGGAGTGCTGAGTTCCAGCGTGTGAAACATTCACTGTACATAATAAACACTGTTCTTTTGTATTTCCCCTGTGTCTGCCTCGTTCTGGGTCTCAAACTATCTGGGTACTCTGCGTAATCCTAACAGAAGTTAACATTTTTAGCTCTCGTTTCATAACTTTTTTGGAGTTTAGCTGGCCTGTCAGTATGTTTTTGTATGTTTTTGCAGTTTTCCTAACTGCATTATAATTGAATACTCCATCTGTACTGTTTTCTAAGCTTTCTTTTATTGTTTTCTATTGTATGGGTGTACATATGGTTATGTTATGTTTTTAATTTTACTTTATTTGTGGGTGTACACAGGCTTATGTCTTACGTAATGTTCTCATTTTTACTTTATTTTTACTTTGCGAGCTGCTGAACCGGGCTGTTTACGTCAGTGACCCGGTCCGCCGTCGTTTGGACCTGCGAGCCGCTGAACCGGGCTGTTTACGTCGGTGACCCGGTCCGCCGCTGTTGGACCTGCGAGCCCTGAACCGGGCTGTTTACGGAGGAGACCCGGTCCACCGCTGTTGGACCTGCGAGCCGCTGAACCGGGCTGTTTACGGAGGAGACCCGGTCCGCCGCTGTTGGACCTGCGAGCCGCTGAACCG
>NC_056504.1:23831001-23838476 GCF_014905685.2 Nematolebias whitei
GGAGGAGACCCGGTCCGCCGCTGTTGGACCTGCGAGCCGCTGAACCGGGCTGTTTACGGAGGAGACCCGGTCCGCCGCTGTTGGACCTGCGAGCCGCGGAAACCGAGGAAGCTAAACTACAGCTGTGGGATTTGGGAGCTGTTGCAACCGGGACCTAGTCTGTCACCGTTGGGACTGCGAACTTTGGGACCGAGAGAATCGTGGGACCGCGTGGGACCTGGAAGTTGTTGCCGCTAGTCCTCGGCTAGACCTGGCTAGGCCTCGGCTAACAACATAAGCTAACATCATAAGCCTGTGAACCTCGTGGCTAACAACAATAGCCTGTGAACCTCGTGGCTAACAACAATAGCCTGTGAACCTCGTGGCTGGATCCTGTGCTTCTGAGAGTTGAGACCAATAATCCAGAAGTATCGTGAGTAATGCAGAGCAAACACAGAGATAAGAGACAAGTGTCGGAAAATAATTCTGAAGATATGGAGGAAGTTAAAAAATCTTTGAACTAGAGTGCTGAACTGACTTAATTATCAGCTAAGTGTGATTTACTGACAGAATCTCTGTCGGGCCGACCACATGCACCATCTACCTGACAGCGACCACAGGCCGGCCCCAGCCCAAGGGGCAGAGCAGCAGGGAGCCGCAGCTGAGGAGGGCCGGCTCTCACATCAAGAGCTCCGTACCATAGGCCCGGAGACGCCCCAGCACGCCACCTACGCACCCCCCCACACACACAGCACCCCCACCGCAAATGCCACACAGGAAGACCAGCCAGTGCCCTGATGAGGCGAAGCCATGCCCCCAACCGCCGCCCTACACCACCAATGACCACACGTACACTACCATAGCCGACCCCCTGCCGAAAGCCGGCAGCCACCCCAGTCAAAGTGCCGGCCATCGCAACCAGGAACCTAGATTAAAAGAATCGGAACAGCCCAGGAGGAACCGAAGCACCGGCCCCATCACTAACCGCCCCCAAGGCCCAAAGCCCACCCACAGCCCAGACCCCAACAATGCGCCCCCCCTTCCATCCCCGACCCCTAGTGTCACACGGAGAAAGGAGGTGTTTGTGAAAAAAATAAAATAAAATCTATATATGCATAAATAAATTATGAACAGACCCACTTCCTCCTCCTCCCACTCGAATATGGTGTTGATGCATGTTGTTATACAGTGCGTTTAAAATGGGGGGATGAGGTGGCGACCGGCACAGACCCACCTCTTGCCCAGAGAGCAGGCGGTGCCCATTCACCCCTCATCTCCACCCAGAACCCTAAATGTCTACATGCTACATATGAGAGTGGGCACAGGTCCGGGGAGGTGGAAATGGTTGTACATCCCACCACCTAAGTGCGATCATGTGCCCACTCCAGATCCTATATATGCATTTGTCGTGAGAGTGTTATAAGTGAGTCTCTAGGTTGTATATTAAAATTAGGGCCCAGGCCACCTTCCTAAATAAGTAACAACTTTGTGCTGGACCCTCTCAGCCACATTGTCTCTTGCCTGGAGCTGCACCACCTCATAGCTGGACCCCATCCACCACGTGGCTTCTCTGCCCCTGGCTGGATGGCTATAAGCAAAGCCACCGCCATAGAACACAACCACCTCTGTGCAGAACCCCATCCATTGCTTGACCTTTCTGACCATACACGGCCATCTCTGCAGACTGGCTTCATCTCTGGAGCTCTGCACCATTGGCTGGCAGAATCTGCAACAAGGCTGCCTCCCTGGAACAGCACAACAACCATGTAGGACCACATCTGGCATGTGGCATCCTCCATGGAAATGCACCACTTCAGAGCTGTACACCTTCCAAAATGCAGCCTATCTGCAGCTGGCTGGTTGTGTCTGATGCTAAGCTACGACCCTACAGCATCACCAACTTCTTGCAGGACCCCATCTGCTACGTGGCCTAGGAGTTGCTAAACATATGGGCTGGAATCCATCCACTTCGTGGCCTCTACACCCCTGAATGGCTGGATCTGCAGAATGACTGCAACCCTAGTTGAAGGATCCCATCCACCCTACTTGAAGGATGCTATCCATCTGCCTGTAGTTGCAACACCTCCTAGCAGTAACACCTTGCAGACTCTCCGCACCTGGCTAACTGGCTCTGCATCCAGACTGCCTCCATGGTTTAGCAACATCTCCATGAAGGTCTTTATCCAAATCTTTGGTGATGCACCAAATCAGACGCAATCCACTGAGCGGCCTCCATGTCTGGATTGCTGACTCTGCAGCCCAGCTACATGCCTGTCCCAGCGTTACCTCCGTGCAGGACCGAATCAATTACGTGGTGTCCTCCCAGGAGCGGCACCTCCTATGAGCTGGAACACATACACTGTGAGGCCTCTCCTCATCCTGGCTAACTGGCTCTGTTGCCCAGCCTCCTCCTGTGATCTTTGCACATTGGACAGGAAGGTTTTTCAGCCCGGCCACCAACGTGGAGCAGTACAATCTTAGTACAGGTAAACATTCACCACATGGCCTCCTACCGGGAGCTGCACCACCTCCAAGATGTACCCCATCGCCACACAGCCTCTCCACCTCTCAGCTGGCTGGTTCTGCAACCCGGCCACCTTCCTAGAGAAGCACCACCTCCATGAAGGACCCCATCCACCTCCCTGGATTTGCACTAACTCTGAGCATAACCCAATCCACTGAGCAGCTTCTACACCCCTGGCTGGATGGCTGGCTCTGCAGCCTAGCCACCTTCTTAGAGCAGCACAACCTATGTACAGGACCACATATGCCACGTGGTCTCCTCCATGGAGCTGAAACACTTCTGAGCTGGGCCCAATCCAGGAAACGGTCTCTCAAACACTTGCTTGCTGTCTCTGCAGGCCAGCTGCCTCACTGGAGCAGCACCACCTCCGTGCAAGACCGCATCCACATAGCTGGAGTTGCACCACCTCCTAGGTGTACCTCATCACTGCCCAGCTTCTCCACCCATGTGCTGGCTGGCTCTGCAGCCTGGCCACACATTGGAACTATGCGCCTTGTGCTGGCTGGCTCTGGAACCCATTCAAATCATTTGATCTTCAACACCTGTGTGTAGGACCATTTTTGCCATGTTCCCTCCTGGCTTGAGCAGCACCAACTCCATGAAGAACCTTATCAATCTCTCTGACGCTAGATTGCTCTCTTTGCAGACCAGCTGCCTCACTGGAGCAGCACTACCTTTGTGTAGGACTGCATCCACCTAGCTGGAGTTACACCACCTCCTAAGTGTACCTCATCACCACCCAGCTTCGCCACCCATGAGCTGGCTGGCTCTGCAGCCTTGCCATACCCTTGTGGTGGCTGACTCTGGAACCCATTCACCTCCATTGATCTTCAACACCTGTGTGCAGGACACTTTTTGCCACATTGCCACCAAAAGGTGTAACTGCAGCTGCCTGTCTAGTTCTGCTGCCTGGCATCCTCCCTGGAGCTCAGCCCAATGCTGGCTGGGACTGTAGCCTGAGCTTATCTCGAACATAACTGCCTCCGTGCAGGATCCCATCTGCATCGTGCCCTCCTTCTTGGACCTGATGCACCTCCGTGCTGGACACCACCAAGGACATGGTCTTTCCCTCCTTCTCAGCCTGGCCTCCTCCATGGTGCTCTATACTCTGGGCTGGCTGGCTCTGCAGCCTGGCTGCATCCCTGGAGCAGCACCACCTCTGTGCAAGACCACATCCACCACCTGGCCTCCTCCCTGGAACTGCACAAACAAAAATGGTCCTGTGTGGCATCTCCGCATCAAGGCCAGCTGGCTTAGCAGCCTGGCCACCTCCATGAAGCTCTTCACCTTGGGCTGGTTGGCTCTTCAACCATGCCACCTTCCTAAATAAGTAACACCTTTGTGCAGGACCCTCTCAGCCACATTGTCTCCTGCCTGGAGCTGCACCACCTCATAGCTGGACCCATTCTACCATGTGGCTTCTCCAACCCTGGCTGGTTGGCTATAAAGCAAAGCCACCTCCATGGAACACAACCACTTCTGTGTAGAACCCCATCAATTGCATGACCTTTCTGCTTCTAGATGGCCATCTCTGCAGACTGGCTTCCTCTCTGGAGCTCTGCATCCTAGGCTGGCAGACTCTGCAACAAGGTTGCCTCCCTGGAACAGCACAACATCCATGTAGGACCACATCTGACATGTGGCATCCTCTCTGGAAATGCATCACTTCAGAGCTGGACAACTTCCAAAGTACAGCCTCTCTGCGGCTGGCTGGTTGTGTCTGATGCCAAGCCTCGACTATGCAGCATCACCAACTACTTGTAGGACCCCATCTGCTACGCGGCCTTATGCATGATGCTGGCCACATCTGAGATGGACCACATCCACGTCACAGGCTTTACACTACTGCCTGGCTAGTTCTGCTGTGTGGCCTGATCCCTGTTGCTGCACTACATCTGAGCTGGAACTCATCCAATACACAGTCTTTTACCACTGGCTGGAAGGCATTGCTTCCTAGCCTCCTCCCTGGATCTCTGTGCCATAGAGTGGCTGGCTCTGCAGCCAGGACAGACTCTCTTGAAAAGCTTCAACTCTGTGAAAAACCTGTAAGTGCCAGAAAAATATCACAAATGTGCTTGGAGTGAATGAAGTGAAACGGACACGCAAAAATGAAAAATTACATTCAAATTCCAAAAGAAGTGAAACTGGGGCAAAAAGGTGTGAAGATAATAAAATTACTAACAATGTCAAAATGTTGTGAAACATGTAAAAACCTGCAAAAGCATGGAAATTGCAATACAATATCAAAAAGTAAATAAACAATATCTTTGCAAAATTTTGCTCCGTTTTTTTTTTTACTTTTGTAATTTTGGCTTTCTTTTTTAAATAATTTTTCACGCAATTTTGTCTGTTTCATTATAATTGGTGCTAGTGGAGATTACAGGTTTTTATGACAGTGCTGCTGATTTTGGACTTTGGTAGATGTGAACAACATGGAAAATGTCTACCAAAGTCCAAAATCAGCAGCAATGTAAAAAAAAACTGTAATCGCCACCAATAGCAATAATAATGAAACAGACAAAATTGCGAACAAAATTATTAAAAATGGAAGCAAAAATGACAAAAGGAGACAAAATGGAGCAAAAAACTTGCAAAGATATTGTTTCTTTGATTTTTGATATTGGATTGCAATTTACATGCTTTTGCAGGTTTTTGCATGTCTCACAACATTTTGACATTGGGTAGCAATTTTATTATCTTTGCACCTTTTTGCCCCTGTTTCTCTTCTTATGGAATTTGAATGTAATTTCTCATGTTTGTGTGTCAGTTTCACTTCATTCAGTTCAGGCACATTAGTGACATTTTTCTGGCTTTTACAGGCTTTTGCGTGAGTTCTGCTGATTTTGGACGTTGGAAGGCATTTTCCGTGTTTTTACAGTTTAATAGCTCCCATTTCACAAAGTTTGTATTTTGGCAGACCTTTCCTGGATTTTGTAGGTTTTTCCACTTCTTCTTATTTTTGGACTTTGGATTACAATTCTATGTTTTTGCAGGTTATCAAACTGCAAAAACACATAAAATGTCTGCTAAAATCCAAAATTTGTGAAATGAAAGCTGTAAAAACATAGAAAAAGCATATCAAATGCCAAAATCTGTAGAAATTAGTAAAAACTGTAAAAGCATGTAAAACGCCACTATTGTCGAATTGGAATGAAACAGACACAACATGTAAAATACCAGCCAAATTCCAAATGTAGATAAATTGTAGGAAAAACTTTTAAAAATATTGTTTCTCTGCTCTTTGACATTGGATATAAATGTCCACATTTTTGCTTGTTTTTGCTTATGTTTCACATATTTTTGACGTTGGGTGGTAATTCAAATATCTGCAGATTTTTGCTTGGGTTTTCTACTTTAGGCTGTCATGTTTCAAATTTTTATGTCTGTTTCACTTCATTTGGAACTTGCAAAGATCACCTGCATCTGACCTTCCTACACAACAGAGAAAGGCCAAAGACTAATCAGAGGTGAGATTCTATAGCAGACTCAACATCTTTTAGATCCCATGCAGTTTCCCTATCGGCCTCAGAGAGGGACAGAGGATGCAACACTCACTCTGTTCAACCTTCTTTTTAAACACCTAGAATCTAATGGGACACATGTTTGTGGATTTTTCCTCAGCTTTTAATATAATCCAACCTCACTTACTAATCGAGAGACTTGTTGAACAGTTTCCTCTTGTTAACAATGTGATGGGCTGTATCTTTGATTTTTTTAAGTAACAGGACTCAGAGAATTAGATTGAATAATTGTCTCACTGTTTTAAGCACTCTTCCACCAGGTCACCTCAAGGATGTGTACTTTCACCTCTGCTTTTTTATTTTTTACACAAACATGTGTCAGAGCAGACATGACAGCAGGTCCATTATAAAGTATGCAGATGATTCAGTTATTGTCAGTCTGCTTAAAGGAAGAAAGTGGCCATGGGCAGGTGAAGTTGTGCATAAAGGTTTTGCAGCTCTAGGCATGCAGCTAGGCTGCAGAGCCAGCAATTCAGCCATGGGCATCGAGGCCGCTCAGTGTATTGGGTCTGATTTGGTGCAGCACCAAGGATTTGGATAGGGTCCTTCACGGAGATGCTGCTAAACCATGGAGGCAGTCTGGCTGCAGAGCCAGCTAGGCAGGTGCGGAGAGTCCGCAAGGTGTATGAGGTACTGCTAGGAGGTGTGGCAGCTCCAGGCAACGTGGCAAATAGGGCACTGCACAAAGGTGTTTCTGCTCTAGGGAGGGGGCCGCATTTCATAGCCAGCCAGTTCTGAAACATGAGGGAGGATGACATGCAGCAGAATGAGCCAGGCAGCAGCTTAGTGGCTGTGTGGTGTATTTGGTCCAGCTAAGATGTGGTACTGCATCATGCAAGACCCAAGCAACAAATGGGGTCCTGCAAGTAGTTGGTGATGCTCCATGGAGGAATTTTGGCATCAGACCAACCAGCCAGTTGCAGAGAGACTGCACTTTCGAAGGTATCCAGCTCTGAGGTGGTGCATTTCCAGGGAGGAGGCCACACAGAAGATGTATTCCTGCATGGAAGTGGTGCTGTTCTCGGGAGGCAGCCTTGTTGTAGAGTCTGCCAGACCACATTACAGAGCTCTAGAGAGGAAGCCAGGTTGCATTGCTGGCCATCTTGGGCCAGAAAGGTTGTGTGGGGTATTGTGTGTACAGAAGTGGTTCTGTTCCTTGGAGGTAGCTTGGCTGTAGAGCCAACTAGCCAGGGGCGGAGAGGATGCATGGTGTATGGGGTCAAGCTATGAGGCGGTGCAGGTTCATGCAGGAAGTAAAGTGGCTGATAGGGTCCAGCACAGAGGTGTTGCTACTGTAGGGACGTGGTCAGGCAACAGAGCCAGGCAGCCCAATGTGAAGAGCTTCATGGAGGTTGCTGGGCTGCAGAGCCAGCTAGCGATGATGCAAAGAGGCCACAGAGTATAAGGGGTCCAGTTCGGAAATGGTACAATTCGGGGGGGGGGGGGGGGGG
>NC_056504.1:23838576-23851551 GCF_014905685.2 Nematolebias whitei
GGGGGCACGTGGCATATGTGATGCTGCTCATATGTGGTACTTCTCCAGGGATGTGGCCAGGCTGCAGTTCAAGCCATTGAGCCAGGGACAGAGAAGCTGTTCAGTGGATTGGGTCCTGCTTGAAGTTGGTGCAACTCCATGGTGGTGGATGGGGTCATTCAAGGAGGTGGTGATGCTTCAGGTAGGAGCCAACATGGTAAGTAGTGTCCTACACCGAGGAGTTGCTGCTACACGGAGGTCAGGTTGAAGAGCCATCCACCCAAGGGGTTGAGAGGCTGCGCTTTGATGGGGTACAGCTAGAAGATATAGCAGCGCTCAGTATGAGGCCACCCGTTGGATGTGGACCTGCACTATGATTGTACAGCTCCACGTAGGTGGCTAGGCTGAAAAACCTGCCTGTGCAACATGTAACGCTCCCAGGAGGAGGCTGGGCAACAGAGCCAGTTAGCCAGGATGAAGAGAGGCCTCACAGTGTATGTGTTCCAGCTCGTAGGTTGTGCCGCTCCTGGGAGGATGCCATATAATTAATTCGGTCCTGAACGGAGGTAATGCTGGGCCAGGCAGCCCAGAGCACAGAGCTCCAAAGAGGAGGACAGGCTGAGATTGAGGGAAAGACCGTGTCCTTGGTGGTGTCCTACATGGAGGTGTTTCAGGTCCAAGAAAGAGAGCACGGCGCAGATGGGATCCTGCTCAGAGGCAGCGATGCTTGAGATAAGCTGCCAGGCTGCAGTCCCAGCCAGCATGGGGCAGAGCTCCAGGGACGATGCCAGGCAGCAGAACTAGACAGGTAGCTGCAGTTACGCCTTTCGGTGGATAGGGTCCAGCTCAGGTGTGGTGCAGCACCATGGGGGTAGACACATGACAGATGGTGTCATGCAAGGCGGTGGTGATGCTCCACATCAGAAGGTGGCATCACACCTAGCCAGCCAGGGGCAGAGAGGCCGCTTAAGTTGTTGTGTCCTGCTTGGATTTAGTACAGTTCCAGGGAGTTGAATAAGGTCCTTCACGGAGTTGGTACTGCTCAAGGCAGGAGGCAATGTGGCAAAATGTGTCCTGCACCAGTTCTTGAAGATCAATAGAGGTGATTGGGTTCCAGAGTCAGCCAGCACAAGCATGTGTCCAGGCTGCAGAGCCAGCCAGCTCATGAGTGGAGAAGCTGGGCGGTGATGAAGTACACCTAGGAGGTGGTGTAACTCCAGCTAGGTGGATGCAGTCCTGCATGGATGTGGTCCTGCTCCAGTGAGGCAGCTGGGCTGCAAAGAGAGCAAGCTAGTGTCAGAGAGATGGATAAGGATCTTCATGGAGTTGGTGCTGCTCAAGCCAGGAGGGAACATGGCAAAAATGGTCCTACACACAGGTGTTGAAGATCAAAGGATTTGAATATGTTCCAGAGCCAGCCAGCACAAGCCACATAGCTCCAGGGTGTGGCCAGGCTGCAGAGCCAGCCAGCACATGGGTGGAGAAGCTGGGCAGTGATGAGGTACACCTAGGAGGTGGTGCAACTCCAGCTACGTGGATGCGGTCCTGTACAGAGGTGGTGCTGCTCCAGTGAGGCAGCTGGCCTGCAGAGCCAGCAAGCGAGCATTTTTTTTCATTCAAACTTTATTTAAACAATCAGTATTAGCTCTTCTCTGACAGCATGGTGGGAGTATTTGAAAATGACAAAATCTTGACTACTCCCCTGTAGACATACACCCATCTGGAACAATCCTGACATCCTACAAGAAAATAATATGTTAAATTTCCCAGGTTGGAGAGTCAAGGGAATTGAACGTCTGGAACACATATATGAAGGTGTAGATTTTATTCCATTTAATAATTTAATAATACAATTTGGCATTGAGAATAAATACTTCTTAGAATATCAACAAATTAAGTCTATCATAAAAAAGAAATTTAAGCTTAATAAAACTTTGTTAGAAACATCAATATGTGTGTTAGAGTCCTTAATCTTTAATCCCCCAAATTATTATCTAAAATATACAAGAAATTGTCTAGAATCATCCATCCATCCATCCATTTTCTTTACCCGCTTATTCCATTTTGGGTCACGGGGGTCACTGGTGCCCATGTCCAGCAATCACTGTGCGAGGGGTGGGGTACACCCTGGACGGGTCGCAAGTCCATCACAGGGCCACATAGAGACAAACGAGACAAACAACCATTCACTCTCTTACTCACACCTAGGGACAATTTAGAGTTACCAATCAGCCTAACATGCATGTTTTTGGACTGTGGGAGGAAACCGGAGTACCCGGAGAAAACCCACACATGCACGGAGAGAACATGCAAACTCCACCCAGAAAGGCCCCTGGACCGGGGTTTGAACCAAGGACCTGCTCGCTGAGAGGCAGCAGCTCTACCAGTTGCGCCACCGTGCTGCCCTGTCTAGAATCAATGACTCCATAATGCTACCCGTTGCAAAATGGGAGTCAGATTTATCTATCAATTTTGACCAAAACACCTGGTCTCAAATATGTTTAAAAACATTTAAAATGACTAGAATCTCCAACTTACAATTAATACAGTATAAAGTTCTTTATAGAGTACATTATACAGGTCAGCGAATGTTGAGGATGGGATTTACATCATCTAACAACTGCTCACAGTGCACAGGCAATATTCCTGATGATTATATCCATGCACTCTGGTTCTGCCCACCCGTTCAGAGGTTCTGGGTCCAGGTTTGTGAAGACTTGTCTAAATGTCTGAAATGTAATATTCCACTCTCTCCGTCTGTTTGCTTATTGGCTATCTTGGAAGATGTTACCCTGGAAAAAAAATACATGTCGCATGATTTTCACTGCCTTATGCATCGCAAAGAAAACCATACTCCTGAATTGGAAAAATAAAAATAATCTTAGCATTAATCAGTATAAAAATCTTCTGTTAGATCATATTAGTCTTGAAACAGCATCTGCCGACATATTGGATCAATCTCTGTGGGCTCCTTTGATCGGCTCCGTTACATAGTGAGGGTGGGTAGTTTGGGATCTGACCTTGTGGGGCCTTGAGTTTGATGTGGAGGCGGTTGTATGGGTTTGGGGCGCCGGGGGGGGTTGCCGGGGGCTGGGCTCTTGGGGGTACCTGGGCAGGGGGGCACTGCTTTCCCTCTGGGGAGGGCCTGGGTGGTTCTGGGGGATGTCTGCTGGTGGCTGCATGCGGGCCCTCAGGTGGTCTGTGGCGGTGGTCGTGGGGTAGTTTGACCCAGCCTAGGTGTCTAGTGTGCTATGTGTTTTGAGAGATGTCCGAATGAGGGGTGGGTGTAGTATTTCTTCTGGGGTGGGGATGGGGTGGATGTCCTTGGGGGCGGCCCGGGACATGGCCGTCTGGCTGGCCCCTTTTCCTGTGGTGGGGGCTCGCTCCCGGTGCTTCCTGGCTCTGTCGGCAGTTTGGCGGGCGCTCTTGGCCAGGTCGTCCTGGTGGGGTTTGGCTTCATCTGGTGGTGGGCTGACTGTGGTTTGTGGGGGTCCTGGCGGCCCTCGGGTGTGTAGGCTGTTGGTACTGCTTCTGGCGGCCCTCGGGGTTCTGTCCCTCTCTGGTCTGGAGCTCAGCGGGCCTGGCGGTCGGTCCAGATGGAGAGGTGTCTTGGCCTCTATCCCTGGGTGGACCTTGGGGAACTGGAAGGGGGGGGGGCCTGTTGGGTCAATGGGGGAGCTGACTCCCTGTGGGAGCATTTGCTCTCACAGTTATTTCTCCCCATCCCTCACCATGCACCTCCACCCTCTTCATTTCAATTCCACACATTTAGGGTTGTTTGGGCTCGGGTGTGCTACAACAATTTTACATCTCTGTTGACCATAGCCACCTGGGACTCAATTTTATTGTACACCTTAGACATTCATTCATAACATCCTCATGACATTCACATATAGGAACTTGAGGTGGGCACATGGCTATGGGTGGTGGGATGACCTTACTCTCACCCCCTGTGCCTGTGCTCACTTACAACGGTTGCATTTAGACACTAGGGTTTGGATAGAGTTGGGGTGGAGGGGAAACTGGCATCATGCCAGCCTTTGCTCCTTCTTCTTTCCTTTTTAATGGCACTATACAACAACACACATCAACAGCACATCTAGGGGCGGGGGTGTATGTGTCGGGGTCTTATTTTTTTATTTTATTTTTTATTTTTTTCTCCTTCCCCCCTAGTTCCCTGACTGCCATTCTGGGGGTGGGGTCTGGGAGAAGGGCAGGCCGTCGGGTGTTGACCTGGACTATGTGGGGGTTCGGGGTCTGGGGGATTGCCGTGGGCGGTGCTGGTGCTGTGCTCTCCCTGGGGTTGTTTGGACCCCCTGAGCTTGGCTCTTGGGTGCCATGGTTGGCCAGCTGGCCGGGGTGGCTGCCGGGGCCTGGCGGGCGGTCGGCTGGGGGCGCGTGCTTGGTTGTTGGCGGTGTGTGGGGGTGGTCGGTGGCGTGTCCTCTTCATGGTGGGGGCTGTCCTGTCGGCTGGGCTGGGTCTGGGATATTGGCTCTTCTCCGCTCGAGAATGAATGGGTTTACCTCCTGGGTTTGGGCATGGGCTGCCCCCTGTAGAGGGCGGGTACATGTCTTGGACCTGGGGGGTATAGAGTGCGTATCGGGAATAAGAATGAAATGTATCGTTATTGTATGTCTTTGAGTGAGTGAGTGTGAGAATGAGGCTGGGACTGTGTGATTGTGTCTGTGTATGAATGGGTATTTGTTAGGCCGAGACTCGGACTGCCCCCTCTTTGATACAACTGCGGGTGCTTGGCATCGCGCCCCTATCGCGCGGCCCCCTGGTGGGGTGTGCCCTTGCCTGCCGGCACGCTTGGGGCCCTTGGAGTCGGGAGCTGGGCGCTTGGGCGTGTGTCGGCTCGGCCTGGTGTCTGCCTGGTGGGGCTCGGGTCCTCTGGCCCTGTCGGGCCTTGGCCTGGGTGGTGTGGGGCCTCCGTGACCGGGCCTGGACCTGCATCGGTGTGGCGGGTTCCGGCGGGTTCTGGCGGGGGCCCATGAGTTTGTCGCTGTTGGCCCCAGGGGGCACCTTATGTGGTCGCTGGTGGGGTTCTTCCGGTTCTCCCCTGTGGTCCGATCTGGGGGGTGGGCAAGTGGTTCGTCCTGTGTGGGTGGCCCTGGGGGCTCCGCGGTCGGGGTCCCTCCTGGGGTCTTGGGCTCTGATCCCCGCTTTTTTCATCTGCCTCTGGTCTTGGGGGTCGGGTCTCTGCTGCTTCACAGTTACTTTTAAATGTTCTATTAGAGAAGCCTTATACACTTATGCATGCTCACAACCACACACAAATAGAAGCAGGGATGCTTATGTAGGCTTTATATGTAGATATATAGATATGTATATGTATGTATATAGGCGTAGGTATGGGCATATATATTTATGGAAACTTACTGCAAAGCCATGAATATTTTAAGTTCTTTATACATATGTATTTTGTTCCTGTGTTTTGTCATGTTCTTTGCAGGTGAACAGACAGTGGCCAGGTGTTTTGCCGTGTGCTCTCTTTGTGTATATTTCTTATATTTTGGAGTCTTACTTTGTCTTTTCTTTCTTTCTATCCTATTAAAAAAAAAAAAAAAAAACTACACTAGATAGTCACTAGAATAAATATTTCATAATAATGGTGTGGAGAGGATGGCTGTAAGGGGAGAAGGGAGGCCATAAAAAAAAACTTTATTTAAACAGATAAATCACATTGAACCTCGAGGACTCTTAAAAGTGAGACCTGTTTGGACAAACAAAAAAACAGTGGTTAACTGCACACATGTAGGAGTTGGAAGCGAAAAAAATTTCCTATCAGACATTTTTTTCTTGCCTGAGAAAAAAACTCTCTAATATTAAATAATCACCTCGCATAAACAAGCACATATTTACGTAGACATTCTGCAATAGGAGATGAGAGCAGTCAGCAATGCTTACAGATGCTCTCGAGGTCACTGTAATCAGTCGATGTCCTCCAGTGAGATCCATAAACATTCTCGAGGTATGTCGAGAAATGGCCAAGAATAACATCTGAGAATCTAAGAGTCCTGAAATGATGACACAAAGGTCATTCAGCTGGTTTCATCTGGTTATCAGTTGGAAATTCCTCAGGGAGGGAGTATTGAGCGTCAGATCACATTTTCTCCAGGCAAATTCAGATAAGGTGGCCTTCAAGGCCAATCAAGTGGAGCCAACTTAGATAAACACACAGTTGTTTTGGGGACAGGCAGAACTTAATGACATCTACCTTGAGTCTATGTTGGTCAACTCGGTTCCGAAATGTCCAAAATAACATGGCCACACCGATGGAACGTGACTGAGTAAATTCCACGAGATCTTATCCATTCTGCCCAAAGCATTTGAGTCCGGGTACACGAGACACGAACCAAGCCATCAAAAAGGCAAGCAGCATGATCGGGTCCAAATTTGCTGCCAACGACTTTCTTGATTGTTGATAAAACCAGCAACCAGCCGAATCCAAAAAGTAGGAACTTGTTGTCAAAAATCCCATTAAATATGCGTCTTTAAAATCAACAGATGGGAGCAGAGATAGACACATCATCAAGTCTTCCGAGTCAATGAGATTTTCAGCTTCGTGCATGCCAACAGGGAAAATTGACTCGCCTATAGCCTGTCTTCTCTTTGAAAAAATGTTGTAAATTGAGTTCAGGGACCATCTGATCAAAACAATCCATAATCATGGCTCGGAAGAAATGCAAGAGAGTCTCACAGCAGTTTCACAGACAGACAGAGCAGTAAAGCAAAGCGGAGAGGGAGAGAGGGAAGCATCCAATCTCGGCTTAAGCAAGTGGTGAAGTGAGACCGTTTCCTGGATTGGGTCCAGCTCGGAAGTGTTTCAGCTCCATGGAGGAGACCACGTAGCATATGGGGTCCTGTAAATAGGTGGTGCTGCTCTAAGAAGGTGGTCGGGCTGCAGAGCCAGCCATTCAGCTAGGGGTGTAGAAGCTGCTCAGTGGATTGGGTTCTGCTCGGAGTTGGTAAAAATCTAGGGAGGTGGATGTGGTCGTTCACAGAGGTAGTGCTTCTCCAGGAAGGTGGCCAGGTTGCAGAGCCAGCCAGCTGAGAGGTGGAGAGGTGGAGAGGTGGAGAGATGGAGAGGCTGTGTGGCAATGGGGTACATCCAGGAGGTGGTGCATCTCCTAGTAGGAGGACATGTGGTGGATGTGGACCTGCACTAAGATTGTACAGCTACACAGGAGGTGGCCGGGCTGAAAAACCTGCCTGTCTAATGTACAAAGCTCACAGGAGGAGGCTGGTTAACAGAGCCTGCTAGCCAGGATGAGGAGAGGCCTCACACTGTATGTGGTCCAGCTCGTAGGTGGGGCCATTCAAGGGATGAGGCCATGTGACTGAGGCAGTCCTGCACCTAGTTAGTGCTGCTCCAGGCATGCAGCTGGGCTGCAGAACCAGCAATTCAGCCAGGGGTTTAGAAGATGCTCAGTGGGTGAGGTTCTGCTCGTAGTTAACGCAACTCCAGGGAGGTGGACGGGTTCCTTCACCCAGGTGCTGCTGCTCCAAGCAGGAGGCAATGTGGCAAATAGGTTACTACAAAAAGGTGTTGCTGCTCCAGGGGGGTGGCCGTATTTCATAGCCAGCCAGCTCTGAAACACTAGGGAGGATGCCATGCAGCAGAATGAGCCAGGCTGCAGCGTAGAGTCTGTGTGGTGGATTTGGTCCAGCTAAGATGTGGCACTGCATCATGCAAAAGGCCACGCAGCAGATGGGGTCCTGCAAGTAGTTGGTGATGTTCCATGGTAGAATCTTGGCATCAAACCAACCAGCCAGTTGCAGAGAGACTGCACTTTCTAAGGTATCCAGTTCTGAGGTGGTGCATTTCAGTGGAGGAGGCCACAAGGAAAAGATGTATTCCTACATGGAAGTGGTGCTTTTCTAGGGAGGCATCCTTGTTGTTGAGGCTGCCAGACCAGATTGCAGAGCTCCAGGGAGGAAGCCAGGCTGCAGAGCCAGCCAGCCCAAGGTGAAGAGCTTCATGGATGTTGCTGGGCTGCAGAGCCAACTAGCGATAATGCGAAGAGGCCGCAGAGTATATGGGGTCCAGCTCAGAGATGGTTCAATTTCAGGGGAGAGGCCACGTGGCATATGTGGTCCTGCACATATGTGGTACTTCTCTGGGGATGTAGCCAGGCTGCAGTTCCAGCCATCCAGCCAGGGGCAGAGAGGCTGCTCAGTGGATTGGGTCCTGCTTGAAGTTGATGCAACTCCAGGGAGGTGGAAGGGGTCGTTCACGGAGGTGGTGATGCTCCAGGCAGGGGCCAACGTGGCAAGTAGTGTCCTACACGGAGGAGTTGCTGCTACATGGAGGTGGCCAGGTTGAAGAGCCATCCAGCTATGGGGTGGAGAGGCTGTGATTCGATGGGGTACAGCAAGAAGATGGTGCAGCACTGAGTAGGAGGCCACTCGTGTATGTAGACCTGCACTATGATTGTACAGCTCCACGTTGGTGGCCGGGCTGAAAAAGCTGCTTGTCCAATGTGCAAAGCTCCCAGGAGGAGGCTGGGCAACAGAGCCAGTTAGCCAGGATGAGGAGAGGCCTCACAGTGTATGTGTTCCATCTCAGAGGTGGTGCCGCTCCTGAGAGGACGCCACGTAATTGATTCAGTAATTGATTCACTGAGGTAATGCTGGGCCAGGCATGCGGCTGGGCTGCAGAGCCAGTAATCCATACATCCATCCATGGGCATAGAGGCCGCTCATTAGATTGGGTCTGATTTGATGCAGCACCAAGGATTTGGATAAAGTCCTTCACGGAGATGCTGCTAAACCATGGAAGCAGTCTGGATGCAGAGCCAGCTAGCCAGGGGTAGAGAGTCCGCAAGGTGTATGAGGTACTGGATGGATGGCATCCTTCAAGTAGGTGGGATGGGATCCTTCTTCTAGGTTTGCAGCCATTCTGCAGAGCCAACCAGTCAGGGGTGTAGAGGCCATCAAGTGGATGCGTTCCAGCCCATATGTTTAGGAAATTGTAGGCCACGTAGCAGATGGGGTCCTGCAAGTAGTTGGTGATGCTACAGGGTCGAGTCTTGGCATCATACACAATCAGCAAGCCGCAGAGAGGGTGCACTTTTGAAGGTGTCCAGCTCTGAAGTGGTACATTTCCAGGGAGGAGGCCACATGGCAGATGTTGTCTTACATGAATGTTGTGCTGTTCCAGGGAGGCGGCCTTTTTGCAGAGTCTGCCAGCCAATGGTGCAGAGCTCCAGAGAGGAAGCCAGTCTGCAGAGATGGTCAACTAGGGTCAGAAAGGTCATGCAATGGATGGGGTTCTACACAGAAGTGGTTCTGTTCCTTGGAGGTGGCTTTGATTTACAGAAATCCAGCAAGGGGCAGAGAAGCCACATGGTGGATGGGGTCCAGCTATGAGGTAGTGCAGCTCCAGGCAGGAGACAATGTGGCTGAGAGGGTCCTGCACAAAGGTGTTACTTATTTAGGAAGGTGGCCTGGTTGTAGAGCCAACCAGCCCAAGGTGAAGAGATTCATGGAGGTGGACTGGAATGAGGACACACGGTAGATTTGGTCATGCTCAGAGGAGGTGCTGCTCTAGTGAGGCAGCCGGGCTGCAGATCTACCCAGTCAGGGTCGTTGGGACCCTGTTCTGGATGGGGTCCAACTCTAAAGTTTTTCAGCTTTAGGGAAGAGGCCTCGCAGCATATGGGATCCTTTTCCAGGGAGGAAGCCAGGATTCAGAGCTATCCATCCCAGTGTAAAGAGCTCCAGGTAGGAATGATTTTGCAGTTAGGAAAACTGCAAAAACATAAAAAGAAGTCAGCTAAACTCCAAAAAGTTATGAAATAAGAGCTAAAAATGTTAACAGCATGGAAAATGTCTGCCAAAGTCCAAAATCAGCAGCAATGTCATAAAAACCTGTAATAGCCACGAACAGCAATAATAATGAAACAGAGAAAATTGTGCACAAAAGTATTAAAAATGGAAGCAAAAGTAAACAAAATGGAGCAAAAAACTTGCAAAGATATTAAAAAACACAAAGTTTGTTTTCTTTCATTTTTGATATTGGATTGCAATTTCCATGCTGTTGCAGGTTTTTGCATGTCTCACAACATTTTGACATTGGGTAGCAATTTCATTATCTTCACACCTTTGTGCCCCAGTTTCTCGTCTTTTGGAATTTGTATGTAATTGCTCATGTTTGTGTCAGTTTCACTTCATTCACTTCATGCACATTAGTGACATTTTTTTGGCTTTTACAGGTTTTTGCATCAGTTCTGCTGATTTTGGACTTTGGAAGGCATTTTCTGTGTTTTCACAGTTTATAGCTCCGATTACAAAAAGTTTGTATTTTGGCAGACATGTCCTGGTTTTTGTAGGTTTTTCCACTTGTTCTTCTTTTGGACTTTGGATTACAATTCTATGTTCTTGCAGGTTATCAACCTGCAAAAACACATAAAATGTCAGCTAAAATCCAAAATTTGTGAAATGTTAGCTGTAATAACATAGAAAAAGCATATCAAATGCCAAAATCTGCAGGGCCAAAAATGCTCTTTCCACATACAAAAATCATGAGAGGATTCAAATTCGTAGCCTTCTTACTTGCTTCAGAATGAGGCAAGCTGTTTTAATTTTGTTCAAGCATAAGGGTGTCCATTTGTGCTCTTGGCACTAGGACACCCTAGGCCGCAGTTCGATGATCGACTTTGTCATCATCTCATCTGATCTGCAGCCACATGTCTTGGACACTTGGGTGAAGAGAGGGGCAGAGCTGTCCACTGATCACTACCTGGTGGTGAGTTGGCTCCGATGGTGGGGGAGGATGCCGGTCAGACCTGGCAGACCCAAACGTATTGTAAGGGTTTGCTGGGAACATCTGGCAGAGTCTCCTGTGAGACGGAGTTTTAACTCCCACCTCCGGGAAAACTTCGAACATGTTCCAAGGGAGGTGGGGGACATAGAGTCCGAGTGGACCATGTTTTATGCCTCTATTGTCGAGGCGGCTTACCGGAGCTGAGGTCGCAAGGTTGTCAGTGCTTGTCGCGGCAGCAACCCTCGAACCAGATGGTGGACACTGTCGGTGAGGGATGCTGTCAGGCTGAAGAAGGAGTCCTATCAGGCCTATTTGGCCTGTGGGACCCCGGAAGCAGCTGATGGGTACCGGCAGTCCAAGCGACATGCGGCTTGGGTGGTCGCTGAGGCAAAATCTCGGGCATGGGAGGAGTTCGCAGAGGCCATGGAGAATGCCTTCCGCATGGCTTCGAGGCGATTCTGGTCCACCATACGGCGTCTCGGGGGGGAAAGTGGTAAGCCACCAACACTGTTTATAGTAGGAGTGGTGTACTGCTGACCTCAACTCGGGATGTTGTGGGTCGGTGGGCGGAATACTTTGAAGACCTCCTCAATCTCACCGGCACGTCTTCCACTGAGGAAGCGGGTCCTGGGGACTCTGGGTCGGGGCCCTCCAATCTCTGGTGCTGAGGTCACCGAGGTGGTTAAAAAGCTCCTTGGTGGCAGGGCCCCAGGGGTGGATTAGATTCACCCGGAGTTCCTTAAGGCTCTGGATGTTGTAGGGTTGTGTTGGCTTACGCGACTCTGCAGTATTGCGTGGACATCGGGGGAAGTTCCCTTGGATTGGCAGACCAGGGTGGCAGTCCCCCTATTCAAAAAAGGGGACCGTAGAGTGTGTTCCAACTATGGGGAATCAGGCTCTTAGGCCTCCCTGGTAAGGTCTACTTGGGGGTGCTGGAGAGGAGGGTCCGTCGGATAGTCGAACCTCGGATTCAGGAGGAACAGTGTGGTTTTTGTCCTGGCCGTGGAACACTGGACTAGCTCTACACTCTCAGCAGGGCCTGGAGGGTGCGTGGGAATTTGCCCAACCGGTCTACATGTGCTTTGTGGACTTGGAGAAGGCGTTCGACCGCGTCCCTCGGGAAACCTTGTGGGGGGTACTCTGGGAGTATGGGGTACCGGGCCCTTTGATACGGGCTGTTAGGTCCCTGTATGACCGGTGTCAGAGCCTGGTCCGCATCGCCGGCAATAAGTCGGGCTTGTTCCCGGTGAGAGTCAGACTCTGCCAAGGTTGCCCTTTGTCACCGATTCTGTTCATAACTTTTATGGACAGAATTTCTAGGTGCAGCCAAGGTGTTGAGGGGATCTGTTTTGGTGGCCTTAGGATTGTATCTCTGGTTTTTGCAGATGATGTGGTCTTATTGGCTTCATCAGATCATGATCTACAGCTTTCGCTGGAGCGATTCACAGCCGAATGCGACGCGGCCGGGATGAAGATCAGTTCATCCAAATCCGAGGCCATGGTCTTGAGCCAGAAAAGGGTAAAGTGCCCTCTCTGGGTCAGGGAGGAGGTCCTACCCCAAGTGGAGGAGTTTAAGTATCTTGGGGTCTTGTTCACGAATGAGGGGAAAATGGAGCGTGAGATCGATAGGCAGATAGGTGCAGCATCAGCAGTGAAGCAGGCACTGTACAGGTATGTCGTGGTGAAGAGAAAGCTGAGTCAAAAGGCGAAGCTCTCAATTTACCGATCGATCTACGTTCCTACCCTCATCTATGGTCACAAGCTTCGGGTTGTGACCGAAAGAATGATATCTCGGATATAAGCGGCCGAAATGAGTTTTCTCCGCAGGGTGTCTGGGCTCTCCCTTAGAGATAGGGTGAGAAGCTCGATCATCCGGGAGAGACTCAGAGTAGAGCCGCTGCTTCTCCACGTCGAGAGGAGCCAGTTGAGGTGGCTTGGGCATCTGTTTAGGATGCCTTCTGGACGCCTCCCTGGTGAGGTGTTCCAGACACGTCCCACCAGAAGAAGGCCCAGAGGAAGACCCAGGACATGCTGGAGGGACTTTGTTTCTCGGCTGGCCTGGGAACGCCTCGGGATTCCCCTGGAAGAGCTGGCCCAAGTGGTTAGGGAGAGGGAAGTCTTGGCCTCCCTACTTAGGCTGCTACCCCCGCGACCCGACCCCGGATAAGCAGAAAAAAATGGATGGATGGATGGATGGATGGATGGATGGATGGATGGATGGATG
>NC_056504.1:23851561-23854052 GCF_014905685.2 Nematolebias whitei
ATGGATGGATGGATGGATGGATGGATGGATGGATGGATGGATGGATGCACCAGCATCTGATTCAGAGGAAGAAGATGATGAAACCCCACCAGTGCCCTCACTGAAGACCCCAGCTGATACTAATGCCCCTTTTCCATTAGTACCGGTACGGACCGGTACAGCACGACAATACTCTACTCGATACGGTACAGGTTGTGTTTCCATTATGCTTTCAGTACCGGTTCCAGTGGGCGGGGTCCAGAATCCAACATGCATTACCAGATGGTGGCGGTAGTGCGCCATTAAGCTATTGTACTAGCCACCACTTAAGTGTTAGAAGAAGACGACCATAAAACAAAATGGAGGATATCGTGGCTTTGTTCAACTTACTTCTCAGTCTGTGGCTTTTTGAACGCCGTCGAAGACAAGAGAGTCAGAAACGGCTTCAGGAAGCAAGGCAAAAAACTCTGGAGAAGTACAGGAGAGTGTGGGAAGCCCTAGAGCGTTACAAAAAAGAAGACAGGAGGCGAGCTAAACGACGTGTGCGGGTAAGCTAAAATGCTATTTTGCTATTGCATGCAATAACATTATAAAAGCAGAGCGTAAAAGTACATAAATGTTGATAAAAAACTGTTTAGTAATACATATGCCGTGTATGTGTTTCAGATGATTTGGCTGCTAAATAATAATCGCAGCAGACCTACAGTGTGGGCGCATAACAGAGCTACTCAGTGGTGGGACGTTATTGTACCTGGTTTCACAAACAGTCAGTGGTTGAGGAACTTCAGGATGTCAGAACAATCATTCATCTACCTGTGAAATAAACTACGACTGGCTCTGGAGCGACAACATTCAACTTTCTGCCAATGTGTGTCATTAAAGAAGAGGGTGGCAATTGCACTGTGGAAGCTGGCAACTGGATCCGAGTACAGGAGTGTCGGACATCTTTTTGGCGTCAGCATCACTACCGTGTGTAGATGTGTGCAGGAGTTTTGTGCTGTAGCAGAGACATTGTTGGTGCCACAACAGATCCGTTTTCCTGATGAAGAGAAGTTCAGAGAAATGGCCCTTTACATTGAGAACCGGTGGGGGCTCCCACACTGTGTGGGTGCTATTGATGGCAGTCATATTCCCATCATAGTACCACAGCACTATCACACTGATTATTTTAATCGAAAAGGTTGGCATTCCATTATCCTGCAAGCTGTTGTGGATGGAAGGGGACAGTTCTGGAACGTGTTTGCTGGATTGCCAGGGAGCCTGCATGATGCCAGGGTTCTGAGACTGTCCACGCTGTGGGAGTTAGCCACGAGAGGAAACCTATTCCCAGCTCATTTCAGGACCATTGGCACAGCGACTACTGGCTACTACGTCCTGGGTGACTCAGCTTATCCATTGTAGGACTGGCTGTTAAAACCATTTTCTGACACTGGAAGACTAACAGCAGAACAGCAGATGTACAACCAAAAATTTTGCAGTACACGGGTTGTTGTTGAAAATGCTTTTGGTAGGCTGAAGGGAAGATGGCGTTGCCTTCTTAAAAGGAATGACTGTGATGTTGAACTTGTGAAGTCCATGGTGCTGACCTGCTGTGCACTACATAACCTGTGTGAAAGTCACGGAGAGACGTACGAGACCGTATTGGATGAACCTGATGCAGAAGCAGCTGCCCAGCCACCCCGCATGGCTGTGACACAGGAAGTTGGGGAAGGAAGAGATGATGTCAGAAATGCTCTAATGGAGCATCTCATGATAAATCATCCATCCTCATTTGATTAAGTGTTTAAAGGAATCCCTAACTGTACACATTTTTTCTTTACCTGCATGCCTTTAACACATCTTTGTAACATGTAAGTGTCGTAGTTGATAATAAAAATGTATGACAATATCTTGTCTTTTGTTATGAACAGATGCACTACAACAAGGTTCAGTTTAAAAATGATAAACAAGTCCCAGTGTGCTGTCATCACAGAAACTGCTTTTAAGAGCAGCTGTAGATTTAAAGAACATTATTGTTGAATTTCTCCTTAAATCTTAAGTTTTGTGGTCCATAAGAAAAACCCATAAAATAATTGTACTTTCTATATACTAATTAATTTATATTTATATACCATTATATCTATATATATATTACTTTAATAAAATGCTGTATTTATTTAACATTAATGTGTATTATATTTAACTTTATATTACACATAAACTAATTACAAACAGCATTTTTTGTCTCACTTTTCATCTTTACAATACAGGTGGTCATATTTTCACTGGAAAAACTGAAGTAGAAAATTTTTGTGTGATGACTTCATCCTGGAACAAAAAAAGACTAATTTAATAACAGTAAACAAATTATAGAAATCTTTGCTTAGGAATCATGAAATCTTAAATGTATAAAAGGGATAAATATCAAATTTGCATAACCTTCACTATGAACGTAAAGAAAAATATTGTCAGCTTTTCACATTGACAATTATCATGCAGACACAGGACATAAGAAACAAGTCTTTTATTTGAA
>NC_056504.1:23854152-23856104 GCF_014905685.2 Nematolebias whitei
CACAATATCACTTAGTCCAGAAAAATGAAAGAATCCGTTTAAATTAAGTATAATATCATGTACTTGAACTAGTCCAGATATTATAAAATGTAAGAGAGCACCCTTGAGCTAAATCCATCTCTCGGCTCTCTCACTACATTACTGGTGGCACCGTACGTCTCATGGAATGGACTTTGTTATTTGTGTAATACTTGTACTGCATGTTGGCATAAAAAGTGCAGATTTCTGTTCGACTGTAAAAAGCATTGTTTTTCAGCTGTGGTGTTCAGTGAAAATACAGTGTGGGAAGGTGACTTGCCCTGTTTGAAACTGTTATCAGCTGTGTGGTTCTGGTACTGATCCAGTTCGGTTCTAGATAACGGCTCAGACGAGTCGGTGTTCTAAGAAAAACACTGTTTTTATAGCTGAAAGTAATGTCGATGTGTTCATTTTAAAGCTGAAATTTGTACATCTGTTGTGTAACTGAAGCTGTCATGCTGTGGTAAAACGCTTTATTCTGTTTAAATTGTGGCAGAGAGGGGGGTTCTGACCGGTTCTGCTGTCGGACTCGGTTCAGATTCGTTGAACGAGTCGTGATTTGAATGGATAAAACGCTGTTTTGGAGCTGGGCGCCATCTCAGACCACTGTTGAAAGTGCTTCGTTACATTTGTAGCAGTAAAACCGTACATTTTGAAGGTTAATGGACGAAAGTTGACCGGACTTTTTCAGGCTAACAGGCTAGCTAGAATAACGAGCTGTGATTGGTCGAAAACCGCTGTTTGGGTCGCTCTGATTCGCTGAGAAATGGGTGACGTGTCTGCGTTCACTCCCTCTGATGTCAGATTGTAAAACCTACCCCGTTGCTCATTGGTTGATTCAATCACGTGACCCCGGAAATGAATCTCGGTTCAACTGAAGCCTCTTCTGTGTTTAAAATCGCTAGATGGAGCTGCCACTGTTCCCAAAAACTCATGTTTCATGCAAAAAGTCGTGCTTGTTGAAACGACACCACGTTTAAGCTTTAAACCCGTTCAGAAACGCTGATGTGACCATGTTCGGCCGATGCTAATTCTAGCTAAAGGCTAACAACCGGATGTCAACGGAACGATCCACAGGAAGTTGTCATAGACTCCTGCTGGTACAAATAAGCTTACACCGCCACCTGCTGTTGAAAGGGGAGTATAACAGTTTTCCTTAAAGGGAGACTGATAATTCCTCTCATTTTTTTTCTTTTCTTTTTGTTCATACAGCCCGGTTTATGAGTTACTGTTTTAGATAGCAAATTCTGGTAAATAAAACTGCTTAAAAAGCGTTTAAAAACTAAAGTTGCCGTGAGACTTTTAGCAAAATTGCAGGTTTGTTTAATTTTAAGTGCTTTAGAGTAAATGAACACTGAAAAAGGCCTGGTTCTTGTATCTGTTGAAAAATAAGCACATTAAGTAACACTGCCAGAAAGAGGCATTTACTTAGAATATTCATGCTTTGGGGTGAATCCTACAAATAGGTGCCCATTCCTTTGAATAAGTTGGCTTATGCAGTACTGTTGAGTGAACCCAGAGCTAAAATAGTGTGTGAGACTCACTGATAACTTAAATACAAATATTTACCTGTTGAAAACTCTAAAGTTGGCAACTATTTAACCAGATAAGTGCTGAACAGTGAATAACCATGGCAGATGCGACAGAAAAGAATCTTGATCCTTGTGTGATGAAAGACTGGTTAGAGAGAGCGTTAACGCTGCTCACAGAATCCTTACATCCATATGGTGAACAGGTGGTCAGCATGAACCTAAAAGAGTTATTGGACGAGCTAAAGGAGGTTGCAGAGAGTGTGACCTCTACAGACAGAACAAAGTCAAGCTATGACCAGCTGGCTAAATTGGCGCTCTTATTGAAAGCAACATTCTATGCTGTGGTAAACAAGGTTGACGACCTTGCAATAAGGTTAAACAGCGAAAAAGAGGAGTACCTCA
>NC_056504.1:23856204-23865312 GCF_014905685.2 Nematolebias whitei
GGGGGGGCGAACTGGTGGGACAGTGCGTCCGGCTTGACGTTTTTGGAGCCGGGCCTAAAGGTGAGGACGTAGTTGAACCTGGTGAAAAACAGTGACCAACGTGCCTGGCGGGGGTTCAGGCGTTTAGCGTCCCGCAGATAAGTCAAGTTTTTATGATCAGTCCAAATCAAGAACGGGGTCTCCGTGCCCTCCAGCCAGTGCCGCCATTCCTCCAATGCCAGCTTAACTGCCAAGAGTTCACGGTTTCCCACGTTGCAGTTTCGCTCTGCTTGGGATAAGCGTTTAGAAAAGAAAGCGCAGGGATGGACTTTGTTGTCCTCCGAGGATCGTTGAGACAGCATCGCCCCTACCCCTGTATCCGAAGCGTCAACCTCAAGGATAAACTGTCTACGTGGATCAGGGTGAGAGAGGACGGGCGCAGAAGAAAATAAAGTCTTTAATTTAAGGAAAACAGTCTCAGCCTCAGGCGACCAGATAAATGGTCTGGAGGTGGAGGTGAGCTGAGAAAGAGGGGCGGCCACTCGACTATAATTTTTAATAAAGCGTCTATAAAAGTTTGCGAAGCCCAGGAAGCATTGCAATTGTTTCCTGGACTCGGGGTTAGGCCATTCGACCACAGCTTTTGTCTTTTCTGGGTCGGTCCTGCAGTGGCCTCCCCCAAAAATGAAACCAAGGAAGGGAACCGAGGAGACATTAAATTGGCACTTCTCGGCCTTCACGAATAACTGGTTCTCCAGTAACCTCTGGAGAACCCTCCTTACCTGTTCCACATGCAGAGCGGGGTCACGGGAAAAAATAAGGATATCGTCTAGGTAAACAAACACAAAGTCGCCGATGAAGTTGCGCAATACGTCGTTTAAGAGGGCCTGAAAAACCGCGGGGGCATTTGTTAAACCAAAAGGCATAACTAAATATTCAAAATGGCCGAGGGGTGTTTTAAATTCTGTTTTCCACTCGTCGCCCTCTCTTATGCGAACGAGGTGGTAGGCATTTCTTAAATCCAACTTAGTAAAAATAGTGGCGGATTGCAATTGCTCATGGAGGGAGTTGATTAGAGGGAGTGGATATTTGTTTTTGACAGTGATACTGTTCAAACCGCGATAGTCGATGCAGGGACGTAAGGTTTTATCTTTCTTTGAAACAAAGAAGAAACCTACACCGACGGGAGACGTGGAGGGGCGAATAATACCAGAGTCGAGGGACTCGTTGATATATTCTTTCATGGAGCCCCTCTCAGGACCCGAGAGATTATAAAGTCGGCTAGACAGCAAGGGGGCGCCAGGGAGTAAGTCAATGGCACAGTCATAGGGATGGTGAGGAGGGAGTGATAAGGCTCTCTGTTTGTTGAACGCCGCTGCGAGGTCGTGGTAGGCAGAGGGAACAGCGGAGAGATCTACTTTCTCACTAGGAGGAGTGACCACTGGCTGCCCGGCGATCGCGGAGCGCAGACAGTTTTTGAGGCCCTTATTGCTCCACTTCTCTACTCGCACTAGCTCTCAATTAATGTCTGGATTGTGCGTCTTTAGCCAGGGAAAACCTAAAATTATCTGAGAAACGGAGGAGTCGAATACAAAAAAGTCATTCATCTCATGGTGGTTGCCAGAGATGATTACATGAAGCTCGATGGTTTTCTGTTGGACGAGCGCCAACGTTTTACCAGTTACACCGGAAACAGAAATAGGAGGGATCTCGCGAGTGGGTAAAGAATATTTGGTGACCAGGTCCGAACTGATAAGGTTTTGTTCGGCGCCCGAGTCAACCAGGGCCAATAAGGGAACACAAGAATTGTTTATTTGAATAACTGTGGGCAAGAGAAGTTTAAATGGGGAGGTAAGAGCTGAGTTACCCACCAGTATCTCCCGCTTTACTGGTGGGCTCGCTCGTTTTCCCCGAAATGGGCAGAGAGGTAAATAATGACCGGGGTTGCCACAGTACATGCAGAGGTTAGCGTTTCTACGGCGCTCTCGCTCTTCAAACGTCAACCGTGTTCGCCCAATCTGCATGGGTTCTGGCTCAGGAGGCACGAGAAATTTGTTCTGGGGAGACAAACAAGGAGAATTAATACCCGGGGACGTTTGCATAAGATGACTTTCCTTCGCTGTTTTAAAATAACGAGGTTCACCTGAAGGGGCCGCGAACCCGGAAGTGGAAGGTTTCTGGGAGTTGTAGTCCCGTTCTCGCCTCCGTTCCCATAAACAGTCATCAATGGAAATGGCCATATCGATTAGTTGGTCAAACCCTTCCGGTTCGTCTCGTGCAGCGATTTGGTCCTTTATCTGGTCGGAGAGAGAGTTTAGAAACGCACCTTGGAGAGCAAGTTCGTCCCACCTCGTTTGAGTCGCCAGGATCCGGAACTCCAGGGCGTACTCAGAAACAGGACGGCGGCCTTGACGTAATCCCACGAGACGTTTCACTGCGTTAGAAGCCTGCAGGGGGCGATCGAAGATCCGTCGAAACTCCTTCAGGAGTTGGGGGTAAGTAGCCGGGGGGTCCACGTGGGACTGCATGAAAGAAGTAGACCAACGTAGGGCGTTACCTTTGAGAAGGTTAATAAAGTAAATAATCTTCGCAGAGTCTGTGCGGTAGAGAGACGGGGCTCCCTCGAAAGCGAGTCTGCACTGCAGCAGAAAACCCCCACATTGGTCGGGATCTCCGGCGAACAGTTCAGACGGTTTGACGAGCAGCTGTGGACCATGGGAGGTTGCGACAGGCGTCTCACGAGGGACGCTGGGGACAGGCGGGTCGGTCGGATTTGGAGGAAGAGGAGGTAGAAGTTGTTGATTGAGGGAGTAAATCATACCTCCGAGTTCCTGCATGTTGGACTGGGCTGCACGTTGCTGGGTCAGAACCTGTTGCAACATGGTCTCCAGTCTGGAGATCCGTTCCACCTGTGAGATGGCGGTTGTCTGTTCGCTCCCGGTCTCATTCTGGGTCTGTTTTGGCTGGAGCATTTCTGTCGTAACCGCGGGGAACCCAGATTTGTATGAGACCCGGAACGAGACAGACTCAGGTGGAATACAAAAGAAACGGTGTTTATTTACAAGTGCAAAAGATAACAGTTCTGGTACAGCTTCTCTGCAGCTCAGTTTGGTCCAGAGGTGGGTTCCAATCCTCCGGGGAGCTCCAGAGAGAGAGTCCAGCGGCTGGCAGGGCAGGCACTGGCCGGATTAGAAGTATCAGGCAAGGGGAATTCAGGCACAAGAGAGGTCGAACCAAGGAGGGACCCAAGGGGGTCTGCAAACCAAGAACAGGTCACGAGGGAGTCCGAGGGACCAGGAACAGGACACGAGGAGGTCCAAGGAACCAAGAACAGGACACGAGGAGTCAGGAACCAAAGGATCACGAGGGGTCCTTTAAACAAGCCGAGGAACCAGGAGAACTGGAAACAAGAGAGCAAGGTTAGTACTGGAGAGTAAGCCTAAAAGGCTTGAAGCACAACTACCATGGAAGGTGATATGCTCCAGCGAAGAGTAGCACTGGACTGCAGCCTTTTGTAGCAGGAGAGCCTCCTCAGTCTGATGACCGTCAGGTGTGGTTAATTAGCGGCCATCTTGGAGGAGGAGCTGCAGGCAGTGGTACTCTTACATAAAATCTGTACATCACTATATTCCTCCCCCATTTTTCTGAAACAGTACACCAGTGTGCCCTGTTTCAGAAACATTGAAGTAAAGTTTTCCCGTTTTGGTTGTTGGTTAATAAGATTCCTGTTTTGTATTTGTCCAAAATACTGTTTATGTGTGAACCGAATCATCTCCTGTACATGATAATTTATTTATGTATTTATTTTCCAAATTAGCGTTCTATAGTAAATGTGAGATCAACCACAGTTCAGATTTTCCAACTCATATTGAAGACCAACATTTGTTACCCAAAAAGAATACAAACAACACTTTTTCATTCTTGTCACTGAGTCCTTAGTCTAATCTGTAAAGACAAAGTGAACCCAATGGAAAAGCCAATAATTTGTTCAGGGGTAACCTTATTCATTTTTGATATAAGATTGTAAAATTATAAATCTCTTCTTTTTGTCTAAAAGCCATTGAACTAGGCAGGTGTCCCAAGTGACCACAATACTACTTTTCAAAATCAAAATTTTGCTGTAATGTTTGAAAAGTATGTCTATGTGGGTGCATTTATGTCAGAGCAACATGCAGCATCTATCCTGGATCCGGAGTGAATGCACCACCGTACACCACATGCAAAAGTCAAAACTCAAATCCAGACGTATAGTGACAGCCCGCTTCAGGTTCTCTCCATTATGACTTTGGAGATACTGCAAGTTCAGAGTTCAAGAGTTCATCATGATGTTAGTCCAGCTCCCCCCTCCTGGACAAAAGTGCAGGTCCACAGACATCAGCATTTTGTTTCAGTTCAAGTCCATGTGCTCCAAACTTAGATTTTTGTTGTTGTTTGGTAGCAGAACAGGATGTGGTCTCATGAAGTCACAAGTTCTTGTCAGCCTAGTTTTTCATCGACGCTGCACATGTGATACACTACTGGGCATTTCAGAACAGGTCCAAGATGTCAAACTGCAACTTGCATGTGGGTTTTCAGCAACCTATATGAACAATTGTGCATTATGTGTCATCAGAACATCCCTCCTGGTTCAAGAACTCACTCAATTCAACTTTTTCTTAATTTAAGATTAGCTTAAAAATAAAGTAATCCAATTAAATCCTGATATTATTCTTAATGTATTTATTTATAGCTCTAAACCAAACAAAAAGTTGTCTCAAGGCACTTAACAGAAACAGTCTTAAATAGCAAAATCAATTACCCAAATAACAAATCCAATTGTAAAGTTCTCCATCTCAAGTTACACATAGACAAATAAAGCTCAGATTGAGCTCTCCGATAGCCATTTCCATCTCTTGAAAATCTATCTGCCTCTACCTCCAGCGGTGTCATAACTGCACTCTGACCAACACAAGGGTCTCAAACAGCACCTCATAGTGAAAGCCAAAAAATACCATTAACACTAAACTCAGACTCTAAGGCAGAACTTCCTACACCACACATGTCAAACTCAAAGGACGTGAGAGCTTAAACGGTCTGAATTGTCCTACAGTAAATGAAATGAGAACACAATCTATTAGTGTATTATCCATATTTAATGCCTTAACAGTGCTAAGTCTGCTAAAATGTACATTGTTAGGTCTGCTTAAAATGAGCCGCCAACTCCTAATGTGGCTATCTCGGATTTAATTATATTATGTTAAATTTGCACCTAATTTATAGATTTAATAAGCCGTTAATAGTTAATTTTTACACACCCAATTTGAACAAATGCTCCTTTTGTGGGTCGTTCAAAATTCCATTCAACTGCTGTAATAAATCTCTGAGGGTCTTTTAAGTTTTTTATTTTTTTCAAATCAAATCTTTAAATTAAAAGTCAAGTCTTAGCCAACTAGTAATTTGCCCTTGACAGACGTCTGTTTAAACCCAAATGTTAACTTTTGGCCTGCAGTGATCATGCCGGGACGTTAGTTGGCGCTGTGGTCCTGTATCTCCGGTTACGCATGCGCACTACCGCAAGTTGCACTTCCTGTGTAGCTAACGTTTAGCTAACCAGTCGGTGAAGGTGATGACAAGGGCGGATGCGATTTGTTGGTTTTTATGGAGAGAAAGTGACGGTTTGTGACGGCGAACGGCCCGTTTATCCACTCAAATTCAACTTGGTCGACTGGTGGACCCGAAAACAAACCGTAGATGTTGGACTTTAACAACTTCGTAGCGGATTTATCGTAGGTACAGTAGTACTCGGCCTTTACTCAATTTGAATTTATTAACGCATATAAATTTTCTTCTTCTCTTGTTTTATGTTTCGTGACACACATTTGGTGTGTCGGTTCTGGTCGAGTCGGAGTGGCGGATGGATGGGGTGGCTGTGAACCGACGGGGCCGAATCCGGTTCCAGCGAATCTTCGCCTCAATGAGTGGGTTCTAATGTAACTATCGGTGTCTGTGGGCAATTGTTGTTTAATAAAACCGGAAAAAGATAAAAGTGGATCCGTTTCAGTTATTTTTTATTAAGTGTAGTTTGGTTTCAAAGGTCAGAGGCATTCTCTTGACATGAAGTGAATTTAAACAGTTTAAAGGGACATTTCAGAATTTTTGATAAATTAATTCAGTCAGTTAAAGGGAATTTCAGATATTTTCTAAGTTGGGTTTTGGTACAAGATTATAAACAGTCGCTATCTTACCCGATGTAGATGGCTTATAAAACCAATGTCAATTTCTATTTTTCAACATCATGCAGTATTTTTTAATCTAAATTCAGATAACTTGTTTTTTAGAGTGTCATACTTCTTAAAACTTTAGTGCCACATGACGTTCACGAGCGTGTGTGTTTGTGCGTGTGTGGTTATCACACAGGAGGGAGTTCATGCGTGTATTTGGTCTCCCAGACTGAGAGCCGGCAACACCACAGATAACAGAAAAAGTCAGCTGTACGCTTGGAGGACATTATAGAATAAAAAAAAATAGTGTTCAGTTATCTATAAACTTATATTACTCAATAAGCTTTACAGACGAAGTAGACAAGGTATTTTAGCGTTTTTTCTTATGCAGTTAGTGGGTGTTATCTTTTTTCTGACAAACAAAGCTGCAGTCTTTGTTCCCCAGATGAAAAAGATTCACTTAACCCAAACTCATTTAAAAAAAGGTTGTAAGCAAATCTGTTTCGGGTCCCGTCTGTTAGTACAGCCAAGTATCCTCCACAGGATCAGTCACTTTAAACATACACACAGACAGACAGTCACACATAGACAGACAGGAGTTTTGCACGTGTCTCACAATTTTTTCAGAATAAATGCTGGCTTATGAGTCCCACTCAAAAAAATTTTAGAAAGGGTCTTGAGCATAGTCTCACCTGTTTTTGTCAATTAAGATCTTGATTCAGGAAAGGTCTCACTCTTGCTTGTAACCTTATAACCTTTTTAATTTGTCTGCGGCCCCAGAAAGACTTGCATGTCACCATTTTTTCTGCGAGTCCCTGCATATCCAATTGTATTTGCTTGACTCTGTCCCACACTATTTTCGTGAGTGGCTGTCTGGAATTCTCGTCTTCTTTGTTGACCAGCTGCGTCAACATTTCATCTAGTTCTCTCCTTCTTGCTCCGTCTCTCGCATAAACTCGGTTGATTACCGCTACTACCCGATTTGATTGTTTTTTTTTTCACGGTTTTATATATCATATTACTCTGCTCGAGGGGCTCCATCTCTCATTCAGCATATACCACTCATACGGCCCTCAAACTTTATTTTGTAATCCTTTCATTCCACGAGCTGCTGACCACGCGTTGATCGGAGCACACACAAGCCTCGACCCAAAACAGTGTCAGCTTTTTTGTTGCACCGATCAAAACACTGATCAGCCACCTCCACCCGAGGTGTCTTTGCTCGTTTATTCACACACACAGACACACACACAGACAGATGAGTCTGCGCGTCTCCCCTCTGTTTCCTTGTTTCCAAACAACACTTTATTTATTTTCTTCACTCCTTTTTATGCATTTTAATTGTTTAAATTTTTTCCATCGCCTCGTGTGCGGAATTTTAAATTATGAGTTTTTTATTATTACAATCGTGTGCGGCATTTTTTATTATTTTTTTTATTATTATTTCATAGCATGGTCCTTTCATTAATTTATTCACGCATTTTCCACGGTCCCCGACTCGCGTTTTAATCCTAGTTTTATTTGCCAATTCCGTCCGTTTAAGGGGTCCCTCAATTCCCCAGCCCGACGTCAGCTGAGCTCACGTGACCCAGTCTACGTTTAACTACCGGCCCGTCGAACGATAGGAGGTGAGGCTTCCGGGTTCAACTGTCCCCCTCTTATAATGCTGTGATTGCTAGTATCACTCAGCCCTCTGTGAGTAGTAAACAGCCATCAGTGTGCTAATGACCCATTCTTAGGCTGATGGTCCTTCTTGAGCATGTGATCAGCTGGTTTTGGTTGTCAGCAGCAAACTGGTTGATCCACTCTGAGAAGGTGCTATTTAAGAGACTGGGCTGAAAACAGCACCTCAGACTGAGGAAGTCTCTTGGATGAGAGATGAAACGTTTCTAGATTTTTTTGCTTTGTTTTGTTTTTTGTTTTTTTGAATGTCCAGAGGACCAGATTGAACTTTTTTGGATTTTTCTACCTGGATTATTGAGCATGCATCAGGATATTTTGAGTCACTTTGGCCAGGATTGCCTCAAACTAGTAAGAGAGTTTGAGAAAACAGCAAGGAAGAGGGCAGACTACAGAAACCACTTGCGATTCAACCTCAGATGTCGACAAAGTGGCATCATTCCCAAGATCCTGGAATTAAAATCATCGGTCAGCGGGCACCGGGCAAGCAAGATCCTTCAGAAGGCACAGATCCTGCTGCTGAATGAAAGGGTGAGACAGACCAATTTTACTATTGAGGCCTTGAAGGCCAAAGAAGAGCACATTAAACAGAAACTATGTGTCTAGATCAGACCACACTTCAGCAAGTGTTGGACTGTACAGATCAGGCATGCTTAGCACAGCATGTCAAGTCCAAGACTCGACAACAAAACAAGTTTAACTTACTAATAACTCATCAACACCATCACTATTCCAATAACAACACATTCAGTGTAGGACAACACTCCAGTAGTCAATTACATGCCAGGGAGACAGAAAAGTGGGTGAAGAATTTATCTGACAGACAGCTCACCCAGCCGGAGACAGAGATTCTTGCCAGGGGACTGAACTTTGCGGTTGCACCAAGAACAATTCCTCTGGTGGAGATGATCACAGCCACAGAATCAGCCATCCGCAACAATAAAATGAAAGAGGGTGAAGCAGAACAGCTCAGAATCAAAGTTTCATCCTGCCTCAGCAATGCCAAACCACCACCTTCCAACATCAGTAGAGAGGAGAGGGATGCACTCACCACTCTTAGCAAGGACAAAAACATCATCATTCTCCCAGCAGACAAAGGAAGGTGCACAGTGATTTTGAACCAGAAAGACTATCATGAGAAAGTTATGACACTCCTTAGTGACTTAACCACTTATGAACCTCTGAAAAGAGATCCAGGAAGTGGTTACAAGAAGAAGTTAATAGATTGCCTGAAAAATTTGGAGCAGGA
>NC_056504.1:23865412-23866395 GCF_014905685.2 Nematolebias whitei
TTCTGTACCACAGACTGTACCCAGGGGAGGCCACACCTAGTCTGTATGGTTTACCTAAAATCCACAAACAAGGTGTACCTTTAAGACCAATCGTTAGCATGATTAACTCTGTCACTTACAATGTTTCCAAATATCTGGCGTCTGTACTCATCCCTTTAGTTGGCAGCTCAGAACACCACATACAGAACACCATGGACTTTGTGGATAAGGTGAGGGATGTCATCATGGAGACTGATGAAACAATGGTCTCTTTTGATGTCACATCACTCTTTACGTGCATTCCTGTTGATGATGCAGTAGAGGTGGTCAGTTTAAAATTAAAATCAGACACCACTCTGAGCAGCAGGACCACACTTTCCACAGAACAACTGTGTCAACTCTTGAAACTGTGCCTGCAGTCAACCTACTTCACATATGGGGAGCAATATTATAGGCAGAAACATGGGTGTGCTATGGGGTCTCCAGTTTCTCCTATTGTTGCCAACCTGTACATGGAGGAGGTAGAAAAGAGAGCCTTGACGTCCTTTTCAGGGACACCACCAAGTCATTGGTTCAGGTATGTTGACGACACCTGGGTTAAAATTAAATCTCAGGAAGTCCAACATTTTACTGACCACATCAACTCTGTGGATAAATACATCAAGTTCACACGAGAAGATGTAAAAAATGGCAAGTTGGCTTTCTTGGACTGTGAGGTCTCAGTCTCTGATAGAGGACATTTGCAAACCGAGGTGTACCGCAAACCCACCCACACAGACCAGTATTTGCAGTTTGACTCCCATCACCCTTTGGAGCACAAGTTAGGAGTCATCAGGACTCTGTATCACAGAGCAGACAGCGTCCCCACTAGCTCAGGAGCCAGGCAGAAGGAGAAATCCCACACAAGACAGGCTCTAGAGCAATGTGGATATCCTAACTGGGCCTTCCTGAAAGCAGAGAAGAAACCCAAACAGGACTCCAGTCAGCCATCAGGTGAAAAGGAG
>NC_056504.1:23866495-23880757 GCF_014905685.2 Nematolebias whitei
TCACTCTCCCATTGCTGGCAGGGCGATTACCGTAGATGGCATCCATTACATCAAACCACTTCCAACTTCGTCGGTTGGAACCGCTCCTGCCATTATAGTCTTTTACCATGCGGTAGTCACTTTTCAGTTTTTTCAGTTTTTCACGGCATTGCTTCGGTGTACGATGGTACCCCTGCAAAATCATCCGCTCTGACAATTCTTTAAAAACCTTTTCATTGCGAGTCGATCCGTCCAGCTCCCTCTGAACATTTTCCTCGCCCACCAAGCACAAAAACGCCTGCACTTCTGTGTTGGTCCACGGTCTTGACATTATAAGTTTGTATATTGTGTCCTACAGATCCTGCGACTGAGAGTTTTAGCGGGCTGGAGAGAAAATGGCGGTTTGTGGAAAGTTTTCAGTTTCAGTGACTCCGCCCCCGACTCCGCCCCCGACTCCACCCCCGACCAATCAGTGACGGACAGTGTGCTGACGTCACGTTTTTGTACCTCTTCGTACCAGTTAGAACCACAGAGCCAAGGGTACTGAAAATAGTAACAGGTGCTAAGTACCGGTACTAATGGAAAAGCCTCAGAACCAGGCCAGGTAGGGTCGAGTCGGTCCGTACCGGTACTAATGGAAAAGGGGCATAAAGGTCCTGTCGCTAGAACCAGTACTAAAGTCGCCACAAGAAAAATGGGAGAAATTAAGGCCCTTGAAGAAAAAGCTGAAGCTATACAAAAGAAAATTGACGACGTTAAACACCAAAGCCTAAAGAAAAAACAAAGAAACGCAGATCATCATTATCTGACCTTCACCAAGCTGCAGATGGAGTGGATGATCCTGAAGACCTGCTCACCAACCCAATGCTGGAGGTTGGAGGATGGACTGGCCCCCAACCGGTGTACCGTACATGGCCAAAGGCGACCCTGATCGAGATGGCAAGCCAGCACTTGCCTGACCTGGCACAAGGAGGAGCTGCTGTAGTTGCTGCTATGATAAATATGATAGAAGTGGTCCGACCCACACTAGCTGAGCTCAAAATGATACTGGCTTCTGTGTATGGGATTGGGTTCATCAGCACCATCAGGGCCCAACTATTTGATGTACGTGATGGACATCGAATTGTCAACGTCCAGGCAGATCACAAGGACAACCAACATTTCTTCACACACGTGAAAGTAATCAATAAACGCATCACTGCAGCATATCCTCAGACCCCAAGCTTCACTACAATCACAGACACTGCCCAAACTCGGCAAGTTTTACTCAATAAAAACAACAGACATTTCTGAAGACCTCTAGATTAATTACTGGAGAAGTAGAAGAGTTTTAAAGATGGGAAATATGAGGAGTTTAAATGGAGAGGTTTGAAGGAAGATGTATAAAGGGAGTGTCTGTTCGGACCAGGATGGCCCGCTCCTTTCAATACCAGCTCAGCTCCGGTACACTTGGCACGTCACGACTCGTTACCTTTGCCAGGATACCTCCGCTCAGAAACAGGAGTCCATTTCAACGCGACCTTTCAGCGTCTCCGGTAAGGATGGCTGGTTACCGTCAGAAGTCGTGTCACTTATCCGTTCAACAAACAGGCTCAGCTCCCTTCGAAGTTGTAGGGCATTTATGCCCGGGTGGATTCACAACAAGCATCTGTGAGTCCGTTCAGAGTTTCCACTCAGAAGTGGAAGACTCCATGAAGACTGAGAACTCAAGACTGAGAACTGCAGAACTGTCGCACTGACTCCAGAACTGAACAGTTCCAGGAAGTGTCGACTTTTAAAGAGTTCTCACTTCTGGTCACTTTAGTACTTCCTGATTGGTTGAAGCAACCAACAGGGGGAGGTTCTAGTGATGTCAGAGGGTCATTACAAGTCAAGAAAACAGCAGGAATGTAGAAACGTCCCATACAGACAGAAGACATGTTATGTCGAAGTGGGAGGAAGAGAGGCCAGTAGCTTCTTGTTTACCGTCTGCTAGGTTTAAAAACACGACACTTCGTTCTAATAACTCCTCTTCTGACTTTTGACCGACATCACTACTTCTCATTTCAGACAGAAGATCAAAAATGCATAATTACTTTGTAAAATAGACATTTTATCTTGATTTCTAATTTAAATGAGGATTAAAAAATCATTAATACTGTTTCACAGTTGATTTAAAATGAGTGGTTCACTTCAACATTTAGAAATGGTATGAACTAAACACACTTTTGATTTATCAAGATATTGTAAAATAGTGATGATAATATAAAAGAAGAGTGTTCTTTCAATTTATTACTTCAGGATACAATTAGACAGTCTCTGGATGAGCTAATTTGTATTTTTGGATTCAAATCAATGAAATAACAGTTCCTGTCCCATGAAGGTCCTCAAAGGCAGGTTTTGGTCGGAGGCCGAGTCCACTACATTTTGAACAACAAGTTTGATAAAACTCCACAATTTGGCATCACAAATAGGGTCCTTCACTGGTCCGTCCACTCGATGGACCCAGGACGGGGGGCTGATCACCAGGAATCGCAGGATTCCTCCCTAAACCTCTACTAGGTCTTTTTGAGAGCGAAGGGACGTTCTGGTTTTTCCATCGGGAGGATTCGACCTCAACAGAATCCAAACCAGACTGAGACAACAAAAAACAACTACTTAAGGGAGGGAGGGATGCAGTGGGGCGTGGCAGTGCAATGAACTGTTGCTGAAAACTAGGAAAAAACTGTGTGTGAGTATTATGATAAAACTTTGGTAAGTCCGTATTTATTTAAATAAAAACTGTTTAATTAAATATAAGATCATTAAGAAAGTCCTAAATATTACTAACTAACTTTTTCATTCAATCAAACAAACTGGACGAGGAGACTTTGGAGAGCCTGGAATTGTTTGTTGATGAGTGTTTTGACAGCTTAGTCATGGGTAAACCTAAAGATCCTGTGCTGCTAGCGATTCAGCTAACATCCCCACTGCTAAGCAGCACCGACAGGGAAGCTCAGATAGCGTTACAACACCGCCTCCTGATAATACAGGCTTAAAGGAGATATTAGAATCAATATACCAGAAGCTAACTAGCTTGGACGCCCGACTAGCGTTGGTAGCGATGCTGCATAAAGAGTTTCAAGGCCTCAGGGAGTCGTTAGAATTAAGCCAACAACAGGTAGCATTACTTGCTAGTGAAAATCAGGAGCTTAGAGGAACGGTAAAACAGCTCACCGAGGAGATGACGCTGCTATCCGGGGATAATAAAAAAATAAAAGAATCGATCCTGGATATCCAAGCCCGGAGCATGCGGGAAAACCTCATCTTCTCGGGAATCCCGGAGCGAGCGGACGAGGTCCCTGAGGCCTCCGTCCGTGACTTCATTCAGAATCAGCTGAAGTTGCCGAGTGACGTGGTTAATTCCATCACTTTTCACCGTGTCCACCGCCTCGGAGGTAACAAACCTGGAAGCAATCGGCCGCGGCCGATTGTAGCTAAATTTGAACATTATAAACAGAAAGAACAAGTAAAAAGCCGAGGTAGGGAACTGCGTGACACGAACTACAGCATGAATGACCAATTCCCTGCAGAAATTCTGAGTAGAAGGCGGGTTCTGTTCCCGATTAGGAAGAAAAATATAAACGAGGGCAGAAAAGCTACAGTGGCTGTGGACAAACTTTACATCAATGGTCAGCTGTTTAGAGATCCAGAGGTTACTCCCTGGCTCTATTAGTAATATAAATAAGGTAAGTATGATTTTCAGTTGCTAATTTTACTTAAAATTTATTAGCAATAATATATATTCACATTACTTACCAGATATATATGTAATTGCTCAGCACAGCTTGGTTGGTGGGTTATACAGACAGTGGTGGTACACGGTGGTATGGCACTTAATATGGTAATGTAACGAACCCCTTCAACTCTGGACCAAAATCACCACAACAGAGAGACTTAGATTACAAAATTTATTGTAGAAGCCCTCGTTTCTCAAAAGTGAGTCTGGTTCTGGTGTCGATCCCTGGGTCAAAGGCTGGAATGAGTCTGTAGGCGGGAAGAGAACGGTTAGTGGCCAGGCAGGAGACAGAAGCGAGAGCAAATGTCTGAGAAAGGAAACCACTAACCGTTTCTCTGGTTGAAGGGGGCTCAGAAGAGAGGAGTCGTTCCAGCTGGATGGATTCACTGCAGGAGGGGTGATCCTGGTGAGAGGAGTCAGCCGGCTGCAGCGAAGAGACCGAGAATGGGTGGATGATGATGAGGTGTTGAACCACAACGGCGTTGGACCAGCAACCGGTCCGTGAGGCAGATGTCGAGGCCAGACAGGCGAGGGTTGTTACCAGAGCGCAGGAAAATGACGGTACCAAACAGGAGCAGGCGAGAAGACAGTGTGAGGCAGGCGTGAGTCGAAAACCGATGAGAGGAGACGTAGATCCAACGAGGAGCAGGCTGGAGGCGAAGTCAGGGGAGCAAGAGTCCAAAACCATGAAGCAGCACGAGGAGGTGAGCATATCAAGACCAGGAAGAGGGACAGGAGCAGGGCAGGCAAACAAACTGGGCAGGAGAGAAACTATGAAGGAACAGGAGACTATGAGGGAATCAGGAGACAGAAGCGCGGGATAACTACTGGCAGGTAAACTGTTTTCGACTATCTGGCGCTCACCCTGTGTGCCGGTCAGGTTTTTAAAGGGTGCAGCAACAGGTGCAGCTAATGAGAAGTAATCAGTGTGAAGTGTGGTGAAGAGAAGACAAACTTAAAGTCACATGCAGCCAGCAGAGAGGAGATAAGAGTGCTGCAGAGAAGGACGTCTGAAAACCAAGAAAAACAAACAACAAGAGAAAGATAGAAAAGAAAAAGAGTCCACAGACACCAAGCAGTGAACAGAGTAAAAAGAATTTAAATCAGACAGGCGTGAATCGTGACATATCCCCACCTCAAGGGACGCCTCCTGGCGTCCCACCTGGTTGGTCCGGATGATTGGCGTGGAAGGCAGTGATGAGGGATTTGTCCAAGATGTGGCGAGAAGGAACCCAGGAGTGTTCCTCAGGGCCATAACCCTCCAAGTCAACCAGATACTGGAGGCCGCGACCCCTCCTCCTAGAACGGAGGAGGCGATGGACCGTGTAGGCAGGAGACCCGTCAATCAGGCGGGCGGGTGGGGGGGAGCGAACTGAAGGGTGAAATTTGGACGAGATGACGGGTTTAACGAAGGAGACGTGAAAAGTGGGGTGCACACGAAAGGACTTGGAGACGTACAGAGACTGGATTGATAATCTTGGAGATGGGAAAAGGACCAATAAAACGGGGAGCGAGTTTGCGAGACTGGGCCTTGAGGGGAAGGTTCTTGGTGGAGAGCCAGATGTTTTGGCCCACCTTATAGGTGGGTTGACAAGATCTACGGCGATCAGCTTTTTTAATATAAATCACCGTAGTTTTCAGTAGGGCTCGTCTGGCTCTCCTCCAGGCCCTCTGGCATTTGAGAGCCATCAGGTGAGCAGAGGGAACCACAGCCTCGCGCTCCTGGAGGGAAAAAACCGGGGGTTGAAAACCAAAAACAACATAAAAAGGGGAGAGACCAGTGGCGGAGGAGGAGAGGGAATTGAGTGCGTGCCCAACCCAGGGCAGAGCAAGGGACCATTTGTCGGGTTCCTTGTGACACAAGAAGCGTAATTTACTCTCCACCTCCTGGTTGGCTCTTTCAGTCTGACCATCAGTCTCGGGATGAAACCCTGAAGAGAGACTGATGGAGATGCCTAATAGGCTGCAAAACTCCCTCCAAAAGAGGGAAACAAACTGAGGACCCCTATCTGAGACAATGTCAAGGGGAAGCCCGTGGAGTCTAAACACTTCTCGGGCCATGATGTGAGTGAGCTCTTTAGAAGAGGGCAGTTTGGGAAGGGGAACCAGGTGGGTCATCTTAGAGAAACGGTCCACGACCGTAAGAATGACCGAATGACCTTCAGAGTCCGGGAGACCGGTTATAAAATCCATCCCAATGTGGGACCAAGGACGTTTAGGACAGGGGAGAGGGCGAAGCAGTCCAGCAGGAGGACACCTGGACATCTTGGACTGTGAACACAGGGGACAGGAGCGGATGAAAGACTTGACGTCTTTAAACAAGGAATCCCACCAGAACTGTGACCGAACCACAGAGAGAGTCTTAGTAAGACCCGGGTGGCAAAATAAACGGGACAAATGGCAAAACTCAAGGACTTTATTAATCATTTCTGGGGGAACAAACAGACGGTTGTCAGGACTGTTGGTAGGAGGAGGACGAGACCAACAGGAGGCTCTCAAGTTATCCTCGAGACGAGTCATGGCCAGGCGGGTAGCTTCGGGTAGAATGAAACTCTCCTCCTCTAAGGGAGAAGAAGAGACATCCTCAGCAAGGCGGGATAGGGCGTCTGGCTTGGTATTTTTCTCTCCTGGACGATAGGACAAAGTAAAATGAAAACGAGAGAAAAAAAGTGCCCACCTGGCCTGACGGGGGTTTAATCGGCGTGCCAACCTGAGATACTCCAGATTTTTGTGGTCTGTCCACACCTGGAAGGGAAATCTGGAGCCCTCCAGCCAGTGACGCCACTCCTCCAAAGCGAGCTTGTCGGCCAGCAACTCCCGATCCCCCACATCGTAGTTGCGTTCAGCCGCCGACAGGCTCCTAGAAAAGAAAGCACAGGGATGGAGACGACCCGTCTTACTGCGCTGACTGAGTATAGCCCCCACCCCTGCGCTGGAGGCATCCACCTCCACGACGAAGGGTTCCTCAGGGTTAGGGGCCTGGAGAATGGGGGCGGAAGAGAAAAGGGTTTTGAGTTTGTTAAAAGCTTCTTCAGCAACCAGGGACCAAACGAAGCGTGACTTAGTGGAAGTGAGTGAGTGGAGGGGTTTGGAGATGAGACTGTAACCTTTAATGAATCTACGGTAAAAATTAGCGAACCCAAAGAACCGCTGGAGTTGTTTACGGTCCTTGGGGGTCGGCCAATCCACGACTGCCGCAATCTTATTACAGTCCATCTCCATCTTATCAGGAGAAATGACAAAACCAAGAAAAGATGTGGTGGAGACATGGAAATCACATTTCTCGGCCTTGACGAAAAGACCGTTCTGAAGAAGACGGGTAAAGACAGCGCGAACTTGTTTACGGTGAGAGGGGAGATCTTTGGAAAAAATAAGAATGTCATCTAAATAAACAAAAACAAATTGATTAACCATATCTCTTAAAACATCGTTGACCAAACTTTGAAAAACTGCTAGTGCATTGGTTAACCCGAAAGGCATGACAAGATATTCATAATGTCCTGTGGGGGTATTGAAAGCGGTCTTCCACTCATCGCCATCACGTATTCTAACTAAATGGTAAGCATTGCGGAGATCGAGTTTAGTGAAAATCTTAGCCACTTGCAGGAGGTCAAATGCAGAGTTCATAAGGGGTAATGGATATTTGTTCTTTACAGTGTTTTTATTTAGTCCACGGTAATCAATGCATGGATGAAGTGAGCCGTCCTTCTTCCCGACGAAGAAGAACCCTGCCCCGGCCGGAGAGATGGAGGGCCTGATGATGCCTGCCTGAAGGGACTCGTGGATGTAGTCCCTCATGGATTGTTGTTCGGGAACTGAGAGAGAATAAAGAGCACCCCTAGGGGGTGAAGAGCCAGGAAGGAGGTCAATGGGACAGTCATATGGTCGATGAGGAGGGAGAGATGTTGCCCGAACCTTATTAAAAACCTCTTTCAGATCGTGATACTCAGTGGGAACCTTTGAGAGATCAGGATAAAACTCTACAGAACTTTTAACAGAGTCTTTGACTACCACAGCGTCCATGAGGCAGGAGGATAAACATTCCTCCGCCCAACCCAGGATATCTCCCTTTCTCCAGTCAATATGAGGGTTATGTCTCTGGAGCCAGGTGGCACCTAAAACCACCGGTGACTGGGGGGAATTAATGACAAGGAAACTGATGGATTCTTTATGGTTGCCCCCCAAATGAAGAGTTACAGGTTCGGTAATCTACGATGAAGAGTTCAGAGGGTGACCGTCTAGGGCCACCACGGAGTGTTCTTTGGACGGCTCGAGAATATTGATACCAGCTTTAATGGCGAAACTATAATCCATGAATTCGGTGTCGGCCCCAGAGTCAATAAACACCCTCACAGGAATAGAGGACTTACCTGGAATGGAGAGGGTGGCTGGTTGGGTGACAGATGAGGAGAGTTCGGATGAGAGAGTCCTGCTCAGTAAACCTCTCCTCATGTTTACTGAGCGAGTCCTTTTACCAGACACACAGAGATGATGTGTCCAGACCCCCCACAGTAGAAGCATAGGTGACCCCTTCGCCGCCTTTCATGTTCGGTGGGAGTGAGACGACTGCGCCCCAACTGCATGGGTTCCTCTGCAGGGAGAGAGGAAGAGACAGGAAAGAACTTAGGGGTCTTGGCTTCCAGAAGAGGTTCACTAACCATCGAGGTGGCTGGAAGAGCGCGTGATCCTCGCTCCCTTGATCGTTCAGCCAAGCGAAGGTCCACCCTGGTGGCCAAGTCCTCCAAGTTCTGTAGAGAGTCAGGGTAGCGCTTGGTATCAAGACCATCCTGGATGTTGTCGTTGAGGCCCCGGTAAAAAGAGTCAGTGAGCGCCTCCTCATTCCAATGGCTACCTGAAGCAATTTAATGAAAGTCAATGATGTAGTCAGTTACTCTGCGATTACCTTGACGGATGGAAAACAGGCGTCGGGCGGCCTCCCTCTCGGGAAGGACTGGGTCGAACACACGACACAGCTCCTTGGCAAAAGTCTGAAAAATGTAGCAGATAGGAGAGTCGCGCTGCTACTCAGCAGTTCCCCACCTCTTGGCCTTGCTGGAGAGGAGAGAGATTGTGTACGCCACCTTAGACCTTTCTGTGGTGAAACAACAGGGTTGCAGCTGAAAGTGAATTTCACATTGGGTAATGAAAGGTCTGCATTGATCTGGTTCCCCTGAAAATAGTTCGGGGGGGTGGGGGGCGAGACGAGGCTCCTGAACTGACCCAGAAGCAGAGTGAGAAGTGTGTAGTGAACTCGGCCTCCGGTCAAAACCTGCCTCTGAAGACCTTCATGGGACAGGAACTGTTATTTCATTGATTTGAATCCAGAAATACAAATTAGCTCATCCAGAGACTTTCTAATTGTATCCTGAACTAATCAATTGAAAGAACACTCTCTTTTTTATATTATCATTACTATTTTTACAATGTCTTGATAATCAAAAGTGTGTTTAGTTCAAATCATTTTTAAATGTTGAAGTGAACCACTCATTTTAAATCAACTGTGAAACAGTATTAATGATTTTTAATCCTCATTCAAAGTAGAAATCAAGTTAAATGTCTATGTTACAAAGTAATTATGCATTTTGATCTTCTGTTTGAAATGAGAAAGGAGTGATGTCAGTCAAAAGTCGGAGACAGTCGCAAACAAGTTATTGGAACGAACTGTCATGTTTTTAAACCTCTCAGACAGAAACAAGAAAACTGGCACCTGTAAGTCTGTCATTTCTCCAAAACATTTCTCTGTCTGTTCTTAAACATCTCCGCTGTTTTTCTGACTTGTAGTGACCCTCTGACGTCACTAAAACCACACCCCTGTTGGTTCTTTCAACCAATCAGGACTTCCCAAAAGTGAACGGAAGCAAAACTCTTTAAAAGTCGACACTTCCTAGTTCCAGACAGAACAGAAGTTCCCAGAGAGAACAGAAGTTCCAAGAGAACAGAAGTTCCAAAAGTTCAGAACAGAGAGTTCTGCTGGAGAAGGAAGACGAGTGTGACTTCACACATGAAGTCCACGGTGGTCTTTTTCTGGAAGATGACACCTGTCTGGAGTGTTGCTTCAGGTCATCACGCCAAAGACCTATTCAACATCTCAGGAGTTCAGCACGTTTGCTGAAATTCCACTTAACTTAACCCTATCCTTCGGGGAAGTTTATTTTGGAAGCTGGGCCAGTCAGCCTCGTGGTCCCAAGTTGATGAGAAGCGGATACAAATCCCTGGAGATAAAAGACTCAGCCTTGCTGGACTTCAGGAGAAGGCCTCTCAGAAACCCCACCAAGGTAAAGAGTCGACGCTCGGGTACCATCTAGCTGAAATCACTGGGAAACGTGCTATCTGGTTTCAAACAAGATAACTCCCCATCTTTTCTTTATTATCTTAGTTAACCCTAAGTATCCACTTTTCCTTCAAAAACTTTACTCCATCTCTATATTTCTCTGCCAGTAAAAAGATAAGCTAAAAGCCTGCAGACATTAATTTAAGATCTAAGGATATGTCTGTTGTTTTTATTAAGTAAAACGTGCCAAGTTTTATTAATCAGAGCCGATCAGAATAATCAAGTATACAATGTTTTGATGTTAAATTTTGATTCTGTTAATAAATGACCACATTCATTTTGATGGGTCAAAGAAAATTAACGTCTCATGTCACTGATTAGACCATCTCCAACACAGTACCTCTGTCACATATCTGTCAAGTAGCTAGAAAAAGAGAGAACCCGTTATTAAATATTGATTGTAGTGGAGCTCCTAAGCTAACTGAAGCTAACCTAACCCTACATCACTACATTCTGGTGGCCCGTATAGGTCTCTAAAGAGCTTCTCGTGACCCGCTATCCGCCTGTTTGGACATTTTGTGGCTGTACGAATGTTTAAAGAGGTGTGAATTAAATGTGACGGAGTCTGTGTTATTGAGTGAACTGAGTGTTGGCATGAAAGGTCCAAGTTTTGAGCTTGATACAGCATGATTTGGCTTGTAGTGTTCAGAGAGCTGAAAGTAATGTCAATGTGTTCATTTTAAAGCTGAAATTTGTACATCTGTTGTGTAACTAAAGCTGGCATGCTGTGGTAAAACGCTTTATTCTGTTTAAACTGTAGCAGAGAGGGGGGTTCTGACCCGGTTCTGCTGTCGGATTCGGTTCAGATTCGTTGAACGAGTCGTGTTTTGAATGGATGAAAATGCTGTTTTGAAGCTGAGCGCCGTCTCAGACCACTGTTGAAAGAGCTTCGTTACATTTGTAGCAGTAAATTGTGCATTTTGAAAGTTAATAGACGAAAGTTGACCGGACTTTTTCAGGCTAACTGCTAACACTGCTAGTTGGAATCACGAGCTGTGATTGGCTGAAAACCGCTGTTTGGGTCGCTCTGATTCGCTGAGAAATGGGTGACATGTCTGCATTCACTCCCTCTGTTGTCAGATTGTAAAACCCACCCCGTTGCTCGTTGGTTGATTCAATCACGTGACCCGGAAATGAAGCTCGTTTTCATATAGAGTTTTCTCTGTTGTTTAAAGTTGGAAAACGCTTTAAAATTGGTTCTGACCTCATGATCCATCTCTTAAAAGTCTGATTGCTGAAGCGACCGCTGAATAGAAAGTAAATCCACCTATAAAATGTTGATTTTGGACCGTGTTGGCTGATACTAATTCTAAGCTAACGGCTAAAGACCGGATGTCACCAAAGCCACAGGAAGTCATCACGACTCCTAGTGGACGTCACTAACAGTGACTGGGTTAAAATAAAATAAGGTTATACTGCCACCTTCTGCCAGAAACTCGATATGAGTTTCATTTCGTTTTTAGGATTTTTGGTGAAATTGATCGTTTCTACTTTCTTTAAAAAGCATTTTTGAGTTAATAAAACGGTGGTCAAGCGTGGTTTATGCTGCTGTCTTACATATAAAAAGTGATTAAAGTACTTATGCCCAGAGAGGCGTTTACTAGAAAATTTTTAATTTAATGATAAATCCTGACGAAGGTGCTAAATGAATAATTCACAACTTTTTAGAGATACAGTCACAAAATAATCACAGAGCTGATCAGTTTACTCATTTGCTGAAAAGAAAATACACGTTTAATTGTTAAAACACTAAATAAAAGTAAATATAACAGAAAAAGGAAACTTTTCTAATTTGTTTTTACGACCTAAAACACGACATCTTCCTGTTTATTTATTTTTTTCTCAATAAAAGATAATGGAAGAGACAGAGGAAAACGTTGACACTTCAGACTCCCACCAGTCAGAAGATGACAGTCAACAAGTTGACATAATTCAGGGAGCTTTATATATTTTAACAGACCCAATAATTGGTACGACATTAGAAGGGATGGATGAAACTCAAAAAGATGAAGAGCTGAAAAGTTTAGTAGAAGGAGCCACGGTAAAGAGAATAAAAAGCAGAGCCTTGAACGGTTAGCAAAACTTTCTGTGCTGCTCAAAGACAGATTGGACCAAGAGGTTGAACGAAATGACGTTCTGACTAAAAAATATGCAGAGAAAATCCAGATGTTTCAGGACCTTGAAGGACGCTTCCTTCAGTTTCAAAATGAACACAACGTCCACACTAAGGAACATCTGGAACAGATGACTCGATTGAAGCGAACCGCAAGTGCGGAAAGAGAGGCGACTCTGGAGATTTCCTTGAAATACTCTCAGTTACAGCAAGACGCACGTGCAGAAATTGATTCACTGAACAAGCAAGTACAGTCACTTTCAGCATCACTTACTGCAGCCAGGGATGCCAAAGGACAGGTTTCCATAACATACTTTTCATTAAATAAGGAGTACGAGGAAACAGTGTCACAATTGTACCAGTGCAGAGCTGAGATAGACGTGCTTAAAACACAACTTTGCCATGCAGAAAGGAAAAATAGTGAGAGGCGTGGACAGAAGGTGGGGACACACTGGGCTCCGGACCCAAATCTCCCTCCATCGCAAGCATCTCCACACATACCTAAAGGAGCAGGGAAAGACCTGTCCAGGTCTCCTCTACCAAGCTGGCAAGAGAGACCGTCGAGAGCTCCTCTTTCAATGGACGAACTTCAAAATATCTCAAAATATGTTCAACGCTTTATTCCTGGGCCTATGGGGTCCACTGGTATGAAGGCGTATCTAAATGATCTAGATTTCAGACTGAGTGGTTATCCTAATGCTACTGTTGAAGATAAAATCAGTCTGATAAGGCTCACTTCGGACAGAGAGGTGTTCACCTTTATCGAGCGTCAACCTGATGCCACGAGAAGGGATTACAACCTTCTGTGTGAAGCTTTGATCAGAGAATACAACCCCTGCACGGGACCTTCTGGGTTCCCAGCTGCAGACAAGGTCACGCAAGGGAAGCATGAACATCCAAAGGTTTATTACAAAAGAATCTTCCAGGCTTATTTTGGTTACAGGAATGAAACCGGCATGGAGGAGGAAGAGGGTTTTAAATTTGTTTTCAGCAAAAACCTCCACACTGACATAAGAACGTCAGTACAAATGATGGCTAATTTCAAAGAAAAATCCATCAATGAGATCAAACAGTGTGCTGTGAATGTGTTTGAGGCCTGTTCTCATGTTAAGACGCCCATAGAGGTGTTTCCTGGTGTAAAGGTTAAACCCCATTCGCTAGAACTGGAAGGACGGCGCGTGTCGCCTCTCCCTCCTAAAAAAGACGAGAAAAAGCAGTCTTTTCAAACTAACAAACCGCGTCATGAAGGTGTACGCTGGGACAAAAAAGATCTAAAGGGATTGAATTTAATCCCAGAGGATGAACGTGATTATCGTAAGTGGGGTGTGCGTAGGACGAAGAGATATGGGAACCAAGGTGACCCATATTATCAGGGGAAGTCCGAAAAGGAACCTCCAAATGACGTACCTAACCCTCCTCCACCCCGGACAAAACGACCCGAGGCGAAAAAATCACAAAGGTTCCAGAAACAAGGCCCTACACCTCTGAGCTCGGAAGAGACAGAGATACTACGCAGGTTGTTAGAAACTTTGAAACACACTGACACGGGAAACCAACCTGGAGCACTATGTAGTGATGTAATCGCTATTAAATCTGAGGGCGCGAATGACAACGTCACAGATGTCGGTGGAACACACCAAGACATTGTTGTTGTGGCCTTTTCCGATGAGGGGTTGTTACCCCTCATCGGAAGAAAGGGGGGTGAACTCACACACAAACGATGACGAGTCATCGCAAGCTGAACACTCAGAAACAGCTACTGCTGTGCTGACGGTTCAGACAAACCAAGATTACACAGACAAGGCTGAGCGCGTGAAGAAACGTCAGAAAAAACCTAAGAGGTTTCTGTGTAACTTTATCAGAAGGGGGGTCGCCAAGAAGGCGTACCTGTCAGTAACACTCGAAGGAGTCCTCACACATGAAGCACTACTGGACGGTGGGGCGGACATAACAATTATGTCAGCTAAACTGTTCGAGGAGCTGAGGACAGCTGCTGGCAGTGTTAACAGGGTAATACCTCTCACAGAATGTGCTGTAGAAATGCAAGGTCTCTCAGAGAAGAGGACAACCCTGACAGCTATA
>NC_056504.1:23880857-23899236 GCF_014905685.2 Nematolebias whitei
TCAAGGTTTGGACTTCCCCTCAGGGTGAACTCAGACCAAGGTACACACTTCATAGGTGAAGTAATGAAGGAACTGTGGAAGACGCTAGGCGTCAAAGCCAACTTCCATATTGCCTACCACCCACAGGCTTCAGGCCAGGTTGAGAGAGCAAACAGGACTGTGGTGAGTATTTTGAAAAAATACGTAGCCGCAAACCACAAGGACTGGGACGTGAAACTCCCTCTGGTCCTCATGGCCATAAGGGCCACTCCACACACGTCGACTGGCATCTCTCCTTTCGAGATGATGACGGGTCGACAAATGACTCTCCCTCTACACCTGTTGTACCAACCAGGCGATGCTGCCATGGCAACAGCCTACACTACACAACAATACATGAAAGACTTGGAAAAACACCTTAAAAACACTTTTGCTTTCGCACAGAAAAACCTGGAAAAATCAGCTGACGGACGCAAAGCGTACTACGACCAAAAGGCCTCTCACGAGGAACTCCAAGTGGGAGACAGGGTCTGGTACTACACGTTTGCCCCCACAACTGGGAGAAGAGAGTCCGGGACCGGAACTCTCGCCCGTAAACTGATGCGCAGATGGACTGGACCCCATCTGATAACAGACAAACTGTCTCCAGTTGTCTATCAGATAAAAATCAGTAAAGGCCAAAAAGAGCCAACTGTTAAATGGGTACATCGAAACCAGGTCAAACCACACAAGGCGTGCAATAACTCCTCAGGAGACAAAGATCTCACTAAATCTGACCTCGTGGGAATAAGGGTCATCCAAGCAGAAGATAATTAATGGATAATAAACTTAACCATAGTTTAAACCCGCAGGTCCTACCCCCGACAATTAAGAAGCTAAGACCTATCTCTTTGTGTTTCCATAGGACAATGATGGTACCACTCCTGGTAATCTTCACCCTCTTGGGTGCCATCCAAGAAGGGCAAGCCGAGATCGTAACCCTTGGGCCCACCTCAGGCATCGCTCTGAGGGACCAGCCGGGACTGCTCATCACAGATTGCCGCCTATACACTCGGAAGGTCTTCGTCCGCTTCGACCCCCAAACCGTGATCAAACAACACATTAACCTTCAAAACGAGTGGTTAAACAAATCATGGTATACAGTATCCCTAGAGGATACTAAAGCAGAGATCCAACACGTCCTAAAGCAACTACATAAGTTCACCTACACCCAACAAGAGTTGGGTGGAACACGTAGAAGGCAAAAGCGCGACATCGGCGGGCTTTTACTCGCTGCTTCCTCACTCGGATCGCTGTTTAGCCTGGGTTTGTCCGCATACAACACTGTCAGTATAACGTCCCTAAAACAACACGTGTTTGAAGTAGAGAGCGAGGTCCCAAAGATCCGAGCGCAAATGGACCTTCAACTAACACAATTGACACAGGTGACTAAAACCGTAAAGGATACTGTTCTAGTGCTGAATACTCACACCCAAGAAATCAAAGCCCTCGTACATGCGGTAAATGAGTTAGCCCTTAAGGTTGAAGTGGATTACGCTGTCGCACACCTAATGGATAGGATTTTTGCTGACATGCTTAGAGATATCAGTTCGTCGGTAGATACACTAGCCACCGGCAGGATCCCACCGTATCTAGTCTCTCTACAGATGGTGAACGACATCCTCAGCTCCGCTACGCGCGAAAGAGTCACGCAAATACAGGCTCACATGGCTTACACTCTCGGTAGCGCAATCCCAATTTACGTCAATCACAAGACGTTTGAAATGGCGTTCATTATCAACCTGCCGATAATTCCCTCAAATAGCATATACAGACTCAGGGACGTTGTTAATGTTGGCAATTGGCACGGTGAAAACCATGTTCAAATTGACACACCGAGGATGGTTGCGTACCACGACTATAACCCCTCAGTTTATCTAGCTCCAAACCTTCAGATGTGTGTTCTCACTCGGGAGATACATTATCTGTGTGCGAGTAAGCCGTTTGTTTGGAATCAAACCGCGGGCTTATGCGGGTTGACACCTATTCCGAAAAATTCTAGGTGCTCAACGACCATAATGCCTCGACACCTGGCTAAAGCCGCAAAGGCGGAAATCATTGGCTCACGTTGGCTAGTGAACGCTCCTCAAAGAAAGGCGATCATATCACGATCGGCTCCGTGTGTGGGACCCAAAGTGCAGGAAGGCGAATGAAGCTCCAGTAAATAAGTAAAATCGTTTATTAATTAAATAAACAAAACAAAATGCTGACGGGGCAGCTAACTTACTTTAAAGGAGGACACAAGGAGAGACAGGTCATAAAGCCTTAGGACAAGGACAATCCAGAGACCCTGACAAGACACCAAGAGGCTGAATATATACAGACACAAACAAGGTGAAATGAGTTACACCTGCGGTGATTAGAATTAGACACAGGTGCAACAGTGCTAGAACACAGGAGGAGAAATGCTGAGGGGTGACAGGCAAACATGAGGGAAAACACAACATGTAAGACAAGACCCCAGAAACCCTACAGATCATAGCCTACGATCAACCTGGGGCAAATAGACCTTTGACGTTACCGGACAAAACAATGTGGATCAGTGTTCCCCAGGGGACAACCATACACATTGGTGATTTGACGCTCTATCACCTCGATCCGGAACAATGGGACGCGACTCTGGATGACTCAGAGTACCTGGTGAACATGTCGATAGACATAGATCCAGAAACTCTGGGGAGGATCCGTTTTGAAGGCACCAAAGTCGTCGACGTGGAACCAATAAACCGAGTTCTCAAGTCCCTCAGGTCCACAATTAAGAACCCGATCCAACCAATTACCTATGCGTGGTCAAGCGCGGACACGTTAATCATAGCCCTGCTAATGACGATAATCCTCGTATTGTGTGGGATACTCACATCCCTGTTCCGGGGCCACACGTCACTCCGAGTCGACCTGGATCGCCATGCAGCGCACCTCGATATGATTATGTCTCACGTATGCGGGTCTGCAAAGAAGCCACTCACACGGGACAGCGTGACTGAATCTGACAACCAGGGTGAGGTGAAGCAGTGAAACGATGTTTCTAGTTGCTTAGTCACTACTCTTGTCGATGTTGAAACGTTGTTTAATTGGTTTTGGTTGTTTCTGAGGTAAGAATGAATTTTGTGTGTAAGTTTTAGTTGGAGACTGTAAAGGGTTTTAACTATGCCAACATGCAGTTCATTCGTTAAATTGCAATCTTTGTGGAGTCAATGTATATTATTGCTACCTTAAGGACCATAATCTACATTGGTCTCACAACGCTTAAGCCGAACCTACTCGAACAATTCTATTCGGGGGATAGCTAATTCTTTTTGATGAGTCTCGCCATAGACTTCCAAAACATTTATGGGGAAACCAAACACCCAATCTCAAGTCGTTCGTCTAAAAGTCAAGTCAAGTCAAGTCAGATTTATTTATAGAGCACATTTAAAACAGAAACTGTTACCAAAGTGCTTAACAAAAATATCACATCATCAGATAAAAGACAACAGACAATTGAACCGAACTATATTTTGCCATGTAAAGCTAACTTAAACCAAGTTAGAAATGGAAAAATAGTTTGGAACACTCTTCTATAGGTATAAATCCCTATAATTACCATTTTCAGCATGTTCCACCCCTTAACTGGTAGCTGTAGCTGTTCCCAATCATAATAGCTTACACACCAGGTGCATATAGTTTAAGGCCTTATGTAACATCCCCTTCATAAGCCCACCTTAAACCACATAATTGCATGTCACATTGAACCAGAACGGCACAGACTGGACATCCACCCAGCGACGACCTTCGCTGGAGGAGACCTGCAATCCTGACGTTGGTCTCCACTCTTGGCCGCATCTTCAGTTCAATTCAAGGGAACCCCTCTGTATGCTGATCAATCAACACTTCCGATCGTTGTGGATTATTCGTTGTGGATTTACCGTTGTGGATTATATGTCTTTTTCCAATGGATTACAGACTCTGTTTCCAAAGGGGTTAAAGCATTGCTACAATGGAATTACTAACAACATTATGGAATTACCATCAACACAATGGAATTACCAAAAACATTGTGGATTACATCCTTTGACTTTTGTTTTCCTTGCTGGATTACTTTTGACTTTTGTTTTCCTTGCTGGATTACATCAAGACCAGGGACATTCGAAGGCGTAAGTTCATGTTGGAATTCATCCCCATGGACAGGCGATGATTTCCAAAGGGGGGACTGTAGTGAACTAAGCCTGAGGTCAAATCCTGACCTTAAGGACCTTATGGGACAAAAACTGTCATTTAATTGATTTGAATCCAGAAATACAGGTTGACCCATCCTGAGACTTTCTTTCTTGAATTGATCAAGTGAAAGAACACTGTTTTCTATTATCATTACTATTTTACAAGTGTTTGATAATCAAAGTGTTTTTAGTTCAAACCATTTTTAGATGTTGCAGTGAACTAATCATTTTTAATTAACTGTGAAACAGTAATAATGATTTTTAATCCTCATGCAAAGTGGAAACCATGTTGAGGTCTGTTACAGAGTAATTATGCATTTTCTGATTTTCTGTCTTTGAATGAGCAAGTGTAAGCTGGTCCAAGGTTGGAGTCAAATGCAAAACAAGTTGTTGGAATGAACTGTCATGTTTTTAAAATCCTCTCAGACGTAAATATAGAGGCTGGCACCTGTTTTCCCCCAACTCGTCTAAATATTCCTCTCGTCTGTCTGAAAAACATTTTCAATCTGTTCCATAACATTCTTGCTGTTTTTCTGACTCCTAGTGACCTCTTACGTCACAAAAACACACCCCTGTCTGGTCGAAACGACCAATCAGGAAACTCCCAAATGAACCGGAAATAGAGCTCTTTAAATGTCGGTACTTCCTAGTTCAAAGGAGTCGGGTGGAGAGTTTGCAGCTCCAGTCGTTTGGGAGAACAGAAGTCCAGCATGATCCAGAGCTCTTCGAGTCTTGTGGGAATTATGCAATCTTCTACATCTGAGTGGAACTTCTGACGGACTCCACTCATGTGAAGTCCACTCGTGAGGTGAACTGTTGTTGATGAAGTCCCGCCACCACTCCGGACGGTTCTCTGCCATCCTACGGAGACGCTGGACCGGTAGCTTAACTGGAGCTCCGTTTCCACTGATTCATCGTCAGAAAGGTAACGAGTCGAGTTTACTACCGAGCGTACTGAGGAAAGCTGGGTTCGAATGGAGGGTGCCGTTCTGTTCAACACTTTTCACTCACACACACCATCTCCCTCCCTCTAAACTTCATCTTTCCATCTTTAAAATTCTTCTATCTGCTAGAATCATTCCAGGTATTTTTAGAAATGTCTGTTGTGAAGTTTTTCAACCATCGCCGTATGGTTAATCAAATTGTACAGCTTGCTAAATTAGTCATGTTGTTGTTGAAATCATTTTGCCAAATTAATGTAAATGTGTGATGTGTTTAAATCGTTTTTAAATGAATGACCCACTGTCGTTGGTGAGTCAAAGATAAACACGTTTCCGTCCACATTTTATTAAATTCAATGCACGTCATTATACAGTCCAGAAAAATGAAAGAATCCATTTAATTTATGAATATATACAGCCTATGTTCATCTACAACTCATAAAAGGCCAAGAACCCATTCAAAGTATACCTAAATCCTCATATCGACCCAAAATCCCTCAGTACCCCCTAAAACCTGACGCAGAAAGAGGCATTACTCCTGTTTTTCACTCTTTGCTTAAAACCGGAGTAATTATTCACTGTCCATCCTCCCCTGTCAGGACTCCTATTTTTCCAGTGAAAAAGATCAGACCTCAGCCCCCTGATGAATGGCGTTTTGTTCATGACCTTAGGGCCGTGAACTCTGCGGTGCAAGCACATGCTCCCATTGTTTGAAATCCTTATGTAATTTTGTCACAAATCCCATCTGGCTCCACCCATTTTTCCATCATTGACCGGGCCAACGTCTTCTTTAACGTGCCCGTACATCCAGACAGCCAATTTTGGTTTGCTTTTCAATTTCAAGGAAAGTCTTACACTTTCACCCACCCGTGTCAAGGTTTCTGTGAGTCACCTACCATTTTCCACCAAGCGCTGAATGACAGTTTAGCAGGTTTCTCACTTCTTTCTGACTGTGCATTGCTACAATATGTTTATGATGTTCTGCTAGCCACTCCTTCAGAACAGTAATGCAGAGAAAATACTGTCCGGCTGCTTCAATACCTAGCAGACCAGGGCCACAAGGCCTCTCTGTCTAAACTGCAGTTTGTGCAAACCACTGTGACATTTCTGGGCCATCGAATCTCAGCAGCAGGTAGGGAAATTGCAGACACTCGCATTAAAACAATAGTGAAACTGCCACTTCCCGAGACTAAGAAACAGTTGATGTCCTTTTTAGGACTTTGTGGTTATTGTAGATATTTTATTCCAAGCTATGCTGAAAAGGAGACCCCACTACACACCATCTGTCATGAAAAAGGCCTACTGATGAGCTCTAAATTGACATGGTCTAATGAGGCACTGCAGGCCTTTGGAGCGTTGAAAAAACAACTATAGCAAGCCCCCACTCTTGGCATTCCAGATCCCACAAGACCTTTTATTCAGGCTGTGGATGAGCGTGGTGGCTGTATGACTTTTGTATTGCTCCAAAAACATGGCGACAGATTGAAACCGGTCGCCTATTTTTCTGCCAAATTGGACTCTGTAGCAGCAGGCCTGCCCCTCTGTTTGCAGGCTGTGGCAGCTGCTGACAAAGCAGTCCTAGCTAGTAGAGACATTGTGGGTTATTCTGATCTGACTCTCCTCGTTCCCCACTCTGTCACACAAATTTTAAATGAACAAAAAACTGCACACCTCTCAACAGCATGATGGCTGAAATACCACACCACACTATTGGACATGCCTAACATTACTATAAAATGTTGTAATGTTTTAAACCCAGCCACAGTCCTGCCAACATTTGAAGAAGGCACCCCGCATGACTGGATGGCTGAGTTGGAAATTGTTTGCACCCCTAGGCCTGACTTAAAACAACACCCTCTGGATAGTTCAGACTGGGACCTGTTTGTTGATTGCTCTGTATCACGTGACCCAGTTAAGGGCCAGATTAGAAGTGGTTATGCTGTTGTAACACACACTCACACAATTGAAGCTGGTCCTTTGTCATCATGTTCTGCACAGGCCTGTGAGCTGATTGCCCTCACACGTGCTTGTGTTTTGTCTGAAGGGAAAAATGTAAATATTTACACTGACAGCAGGTATGCATTTGGTGTTGTTCAAGATTTTGGAGCACTGTAGAAACACAGATGTTTCCTATGCTCTGATGGACAACCCATACTGAACCACAAGCTTGTAGCTGAACTTATCTCTTCCATCACTCTTCCCACAATGGTGGCTGTTAATAAATGTGCAGCTCACACCTCTAACACAGATTTTGTGTCTAGGGGAAACGCACTGGCTGACAAAGCTGCAAAATCAGCTGCCTGTGCTCAACCATGACCCACTCTCACTCTAACTCTGACTTCCTCTTTACCTTTTTCTGTCACTGACATGCAGAAATTCGCCACCGCCAGGGAGAAGGCTGAATGGAAGAAACGCGGCTGCGTTTTTTCTGAAAACATATGGATTGGCCCTAACCAAAAAACATGTCTGCCTAAGCATTTTTTCCCTCCTTTGCTGTTTTGACATATGCTCTGGATCATCTGTCAAAGGGAGGAATGTTAAGACAGATTAATGCCAATTGGTTTATTGTAATTTTTTTAAAAACAGCTGCTTCCCACTGTGATGCCTGCCTTGTGTGTGCAACTCACAATGTCAACAAAAACAGCAAAAACATCAGCACCAGGTGCTCCCAGAACTGTTACAGCACCATTTCAACATCTGATGATTGATTTCATTGAACTAACACCAGTCCAAAACAAAAAAAAATGTCTGGTAATAGTGGACATGTTCTCTAAATGGGTTGAAGCTTTTCCAGCCAAGCATGCCACTGCCAGTACGGTGGCAAAACTCCTCCTACAAGAGGTGGTCTCAAGATGGGATATTCCACAATGAATCTCTTGTGATAATGGACCACATTTTGCAAATCAGATACTTGAAGAAGTATCAACCACACTGAACTTTGACCTGACCATACACTGTGCGTACCACCCACAGAGCGGAGGCGCAGTGGAAAGAGAAAATGGGACATTAAAAAACAAACTGACAAAAATCTGTGACGAGACAAAACTCAACTGGTTTGCATGCTTACCCATCGCACTGATGTACATGTGCATGTGCAGAAGGGCTAAACACAACCTTAGCCCCTTTTGAAATCTTGTTTTCAGCCCCATCCAACCTGGGAGTGGGACCCACAACTAACCTGACTAATGACCTGAAATACTGTGATCATAACATGCTAACCTATTGCATTGAACTAACAAATCACTTAAGGTCCCTGAAGTCCCAGGTCCAAGGAGGGCTCCCAGGCCCAGCACAGGAACAATTGCATGCCATAACCCCAGGTGATTTTGGTATGATTTAATCTTTCAGAAGGAAAAGGTGGAACTCCCCCAGGTGGACAGGACCATTCCAGGTGCTGTTAACAACCCACTGTCTTGCTTTTCCGAGTGAAGTAGGCACAGGACACGTGCCACGCCCTCACTGCAGCCTTTCCTCCAACGGGTCTCAAAACTAATCCTATAGCTCAGGTATTACCCGCAGCCGTTCCCTAGGACAGTTTTAGTTTTAAGGCTGTGTTGAGATGATTCACCCAGACTGTTAACTACCTCCGATCCTTGCACCACACCCAAAGTCTCACCTCGTGCCTCGCCCGACCTAGCAGCAGGAGTGGGGACGTTTAACAGACGAGGAAGCGCAAGTTAATGGTAGCTAATCTCCTGATTTAGCGTTACAATTGTTAATCGATCTGGCGTTGTTTAGAGCCTAGGCACAAGGCTCATAGATGTTGATTTGTAATCAAAAGCTAATAAAACCATTTAAAACCTCCCGTGCTTCTGTTGTTTTTCTGAACCAAGTTTTCCACTTCTAAGAACAAAAAGGGGTGGTTGAAATAAGAATCCAGAATTTTACGTTTTGCTTTGTTTTAATCAATAACTTTTGCAAGGGAACAGCGGTATTGCACAATAATGATTACACTCGATTACAAAGAGATTACATGATGAATAATTTTCACTCCTTAGTCCCTTTTCCAGTTGTTGACCTTTCCTTGGCAAGGTAGATCTCCGTTCCTGTAGATGGGCTTGAGACAGGCTCTTGAACTCCTCTCTGCTCGGCCTCTGACTTCTTTGAATCTGGCCGGCCACGCCTGGTCTCACTTAGGAACACAAGTATCCATACAGTTTACATACTCTCTCTATCTGACCCAACACATTATTTCTCACTGCAAGGAAGACCCTTCTGCAACTCTGAGCAACCAGATTTTTAATATAATTGATTTTTCTGCTTGTCAATTCATACACCGCTGCTTTAATTTGGGATAAGGTTTTATTAAGGACTAAATTTGAGAAACGTCCCCTTACCATGTTTTCTGAATTAGTAAGAGGCAAATTTCCCCATCTCTGTCTCAGACGTGGGCCGTTTCTGGTCCTTGATCTGGTTGAAATTGAAGAAAAAGGACTTAGGAATAATCCGGGCTGATGGGTTGATAAATAGTTCCAAAAAGAAGCGTATTCCAATGGATTTCACCCTAGTTCTTCCCCAGCAGAGAACGTCCAAAATTGCCCTATTAGTCTACAATCGTCTCGTGGTCCTCTTGTCCTTCTTCTCCTAGCACGAGCAGTGGGTCCCAAACAGCAGCGTTTTCACTGAAACCTTTGTTTATCAGTCAGTCAGAGTTTTTTTATTGTCATTCACACCTCATGTGGTACATGTGGTAGAGCGAAATTATGTACACAGGGTCCCAGTTACATCCAACAATAAAATGTATAAGAAAAACAGTAAGAACATCTAAGATATGAACTAAGAAAAACATCAACTAAATATACACTAAGCACTCATAACATAAAAACATTGAACATTAGCACAAACATGAACATGAGTCTGTGTGAGCGGATGTGCACGCATGAACACATCAACATGAAACAGATCAGCAGCAAAATTATGTGGTTTTTCACAGTGATTATTCTGGTTAGAGATTCATAAGTCTAACAGCTCAGGGTATAAGCTGTTCCTCAGTCTAGTGGTTCTACACTTAATGCTCATCAACCTCCTTCCTGAGGGGAGTGGGGCAAAAAGTGTGTGTGCTGGGTGAGTGGGGTCCTTTATGATACAGGTGGCCCTCTTCCTACATCTGGAGGTGTAGATGTCTGTGATGGTGGGGAGGCTGATTTCAAACAGACTTCTGTGTAGCCTTCACCACTCTCTGCAAAGCTTTTCTTTCTGCAGCTGTGCAGCCTCCATGCCACACGATGATGCTGGAGCACAGGATGCTCTCCACTGCACACCTGTAGAAGGAGGTGAGGACTGAGCTTCCCAGACCAGCCGTCTGACGAAGTAGAGTCTCTGATGAGCTTTCTTGATCAGGCTGGTGGTGTTGTTGCTCCAGCTGAGGTTGTCATTCATGTGTACACCCAAGTACTTGTAGCTGGAGACCACTTCCACCACAGATCCTCTTATGTTCAGGGGGGTGTAGATTTTTTGTTCCTTCTGAAGTCCACAATCATCTCCTTTGTCTTCTTCACATTGATGTGAAGGTTATTCTCTTTGCACCAGCTCTCCAGGTGCTCCACCTCTTACTTGTAGTTGGACTCATCATTGTTTGTGATGCATCCCACCACCGCTGTATCATCTGCAAACTTTACAATGTGACAGCCTGGATGGGTAGCTGCACAATCATACATGAGCAGAGTAAACAGGAGGGGGCTCAACACACACCCCTGAGGAGAGCCAGTGCTGAGGGTTATGGTGGAGGAGGAAAAGTTGTGGATCCTCACTAACTGTGGTCTTTTTATAAGAAGTCTAGTACCCAGTAACAAATGGAGGGCCTTAGTCCTAGTGTGGATAGTTTGTCCATCAGGGTTTCGGGGATCATGGTGTTGAAGGCGGATGTGAAGTCAACAAAGAGCATACGTAAGAGTTTTTCTGCTCCAGGTAGTTGAGCGCAGTGTGGACCACAGAGGAAATGGCATCCTCTGTTGATCGGTTCTTATGGTATGCATACTGATGAGGGTCCTCGTTGATGTTGATGGTTGTTTTGATGTGAGTCATGACCAGTTTTTCGAAGCATTTAGCGACTATCGGGGTGAGGGCCACTGGCCGATAGTCATTCAGACCAGTCACTGTAGAGCTTTTTGGGACTGGGATGATGGTGGCAGTCTTCAGGCAGGTGGAAAATGTCTCCAGGGTAAGTGAGGTGTTAAATATGTCTGCTAGCACCTCGCAGAGCTGATCAGCACATTCCTTCAACACTTTTCCGGGGATGTTGTCAGGGCCAGTTGCTTTGCGCGGATTAATCCTCCTGAAAGTACTCCTTACTTCTGCTGAGGTCACGCTGAGATGCTCTTCATCCGGTAGTGAGGTGAATCTGGTGCTGGGTGGTCTGTTTGGGTCTTCAAAGCGTGCATAGAACTTGTTGAGGGCATCAGGCAGAGACGGGTCTTTGGGACATTGTTCGCTCCTTCCTTTATAATCTGTTATGCACTTAATGCCCCTCCACATGCTCCGAGGGTCTTGTGAGATGAATTGACCCTCGATCCTCTGTGCATATGTGGCCTTGGCCCTCTTAATACTAGCAACCAGCTCTTTTCTTGTCCTAGTCAGCTCCTCTGAGTTTCCAGACCTGAAGGCAGTGTTCCTGGCTTCCAGCAGGGTACGCACCTCTGCATTCAGCCAAGGTTGTCTGTTTGGGTAGCTTTTAACATTTCTGATAGTGGAGACAGTGTCAGTACATGTACTAATGTAACCCAGAACTGAGGATGTGTATTGGTCAAGATCAAGTGATCCTCCATTTTCAGCAGCTTCTCTAAAAACCTGCCAGTCTGTTAGGTCAAAACAATCTCTCAGTATGGGGCCACTATCCTGGATCCAGCATTTAACTTTCTTTTGTACTGGTCTGGAGCATCTCAGCGGGGGCATGTAAGCAGGAGCCAGGAAGATTGAGATGTGGTCTGACAGTCCTAGGTGGGGGCGGGGTTCGGCTTTGTATGCATCTTTTACATTCGTGTAAAAACGGTCCAGCGTGTGGTCTCCACGTGTCGGAATCGCCACATGTTGATAAAAGCTTGGGAGACAGTCCTTTAGATTCACATGATTAAAGTCTCCGGCTACCAAGTAAAGAGCCTCGGGGTGTTTGTTCTTTAGCGAGCTGATGATATCATGTAGCTCCTGCAGTGATTCATTAGCATTACCGTCCGGAGGAAAGTAAACAACAGAGATGAAAGTCACCGTGAACTCGCGGGGTAGATAATGTGGCCGACATTTCACTGTTGTTTGCTCCAAAGCCTTAGAGCATGAGCTATTTACAACAGTACAGTTCGTGCACCAACTTTTACTCACGTAAATGCATACTCCGCCTCCCCGTGATTTCCCTGTTAGCTCTCTGCAGCGGTCCGCTTGAAAAAAAAAAGTCTGTCATCCAGCTGGAAGACTGTATCCGGCGTTTCGCTTGCAATCCACGTTTCTGTGAGGCAAAGCACCACACACTTCTTCATCTCTTCTGAGGTGCCCGCTCTCAGACGAAGTAAATCCACCTTGTTGTCCAACGAGCGGACATTCGACAGAAAGAGAGACAGCATGGGGAGTTTACCGGCTTTAGCATTAGCTCGTAGCCTCACCACAACCCCCGCCTGGCATCCTCTCCTCTTAAGCCGGGAGCAGCGCTTCCTCTTCTGCCCGCTGGAACGCCTCTGCCGTAGCTTCCAGGTAGATGACTTTTAGATCTGCATCCTGCCGAGCGTGGTTTTGAGTTTGTTGCTGATTTCTGCTATATTTCGTAGCAAATCCGCTCCTATTCTCATCAGTTTGGTTCGGCTATAGTTCACACGCATAAATCGCGCGGAGTCAGGCACAGAGTCAATATCAAAACTTCTAAAAACTGGGATGGTACCGGGAGCGTGTGAAGCTGCAACTGCTCTGAGCGCAGCCATCTTGGAATATATATATTCTTATATACATATATTATATATATATAATATTATTATATAGCCTGAGATTTTGACTGACATCTCCAGACTGATCATGCCATCAGGCTAATCCATCCCCTTCTGGGTTGGACCTTGGTCTGAATTTACAGGCCTCTTATGAGGTTTTGCCAGTTACTCCTCATGCATATTAAGATCTGGGTGTACTTTGTTCAATTATGCTTAGTCATCTTTGAGTTGTCCTATCCTGATTTGCTCAGAGCTAGTTCGGGGGCTTTTCCATTCCGTAATACCTTCGCTTGTATAACTCCTTCTAGAACATTCGTGAAACTACAAGGTTCTTCTTTCAACAGTCAACAACATGAACAAGCTTAAAACAGATTACATTCTAAAATTATAATGTTTACATTTTAAAATCACAAAGTTCATAATATCACTTGATTATCTTCTTGTTTATTGATTTTTTATAAACACATCTTTCTCATTCATCTGAAACTGGTATTTTTTATTAAAAAAAGAAGACATCTTCTGCTCTACTGTTCTCTTCCTGCGTGTGTGTGCCTCCAAGCGAGCCTGTGTGTCTGTGTAGTTGTGTGAGTGTGTGTCATATAAATCCGTGCTTATGGGGTGTGTAAATGCATGCGTTTTCTCTACACATGGCTTTCATTATTTCAGGCTCCGAGGCCCGGAAGCAGGGCATGAAACAAGCAGAACAACACCAAATGAACATGTCCTGACATGCCCGTTCTTATAGGAGCAGGCTGAAATCTTTGACACGCTGCACCTATCCGCCTATCGATCTCACACTCCATTTTTCCCTCATTCATGAACAAGACCCTAAGATACTTGAACTCCTCCATTTGGGGTAGGACCTCCTCCCTGACCCAGAGAGGGCACTCTACCCTTTTCCGGCTCAAGACCATGGCCTCGGATTTGGAGGAACTGATCTTCATCCCGGCTGCATTGCATTTGGCTGCAAACCGCTCCAGCGAAAGCTGTAGATCACGATCTGATGAAGCCACATCATCTGCAAAAAGCAGAGATGCAATCCTAAGGCCACAAAAACGGATCCCCTAAATACCTTGGCTGCACCAAGAAATTCTGTCCATAAAAGTTATGAACAGAATCGGTGACAAAGGGCAACCTTTGACTCTCACCGGGAACAAGCCCGACTTACTGTTGGTGATGCAGACCAGGCTCTGTCACCGGTCATACAGGGACCTAACAGCCCATATCAAAGGGCCCGGTACCCCTTACTCCCAGAGTACTTCCCACAGGGTTCCCCGAGGGATGCGGTCTAACGCCTTTTCCAAGTCCATAAAGCACATGTAGACCAGTTGGCAAACTCCCACACACCCTCCAGGACCCTGCTGAGAGTGTAGAGGTGGTCCAGTGTTCCACGGCCAGGACGAAAACTGCACTGCTCCTCCTGAACCTGAGGTTTGACTATCCGATGGACCCTCCTCTCCAGAACCCCCGAATAGACCTTACCAGGGAGGCTTAAGAGCGTGATTCCCCTGTAGTTGGAACACACTCTACGGTCCCCCTTTTTGAATAGGGGGACCACCACCCCGGTCTGCCGATCCAGGGGAACTTCCCCCGATGTCCACGCAATATTGCAGAGTCGCGTAAGCCAACACAACCCTACAACATCCAGAGCCTTAAGGAACTCCGGGCGAATATCATCCACCCCTGGTGCCCTGCCACCGAGGAGTTTTTTAACCACCTAGGTGACCTCAGCACCAGAGATTGGAGGGCCCGACCCAGAGTCCCCAGGCTTCGCTTCCTCAGTGGAAGACGTGCCGGTGGGACTGAGGAGGTCTTCAAAGTATTCCGCACACCGACCTACAACATCTTGAGTTGAGGTCAGCAGCACACCACTCCCACTATAAACAGTGTTGGTGGCGTACCGCTTTTCCCCCCGAGACGCCTGATGGTGGACCAGAATAGCCTCGAAGCCGTGCGGAAGTCATTCTCCATGGCCTCTCCGAACTCCTCCCATGCCCGAGTTTTTGCCTCAGCAACCACCCGAGCCACATGTCGCTTGGACTGTTAGTACCCATCAGCTGCTTCCGGGGTCCCACAGGCCAAAAAGGCCCGATAGGACTCCTTCTTCAGCCTGACAGCATCCCTCACCGACGGTGTCCACCATCGGGTTCGAGGGTTGCCACAACCTTGCGGCCGCAGCTCCGGTAAGCTGCCTCGACAATAGAGGCACGAAACATGGTCCACTCGGACTCAATGTCCCCCACCTCCCTCGGAACATGTTCAAAGTTCTCCCGGAGGTGGGAGTTAAAACTCCGTCTCACAGGAGACTCTGCCAGATGTTCCCAGCCACCCCTCACAATACGTTTGGGTCTGCCAGGTGTGACCGGCATCCTCCCCCACCATCGGAGCCAACTCACCACCAGGTAGTGATCAGTGGACAGCTTCGCCCCTCTCTCCACCCGAGTGTCCAAGACATGTGGCCGCAGATCAGATGAGACAATGACAAAGTTGATCATCGAACTGTGGCCTAGGGTGTCCTGGTGCCAAGAGCACATATGGACACCCTTATGCTTGAACAAGGTGTTCGTTATTGACAGTCCATGATGAGCACAGAAGTCCAACAACAGAACACCACTCTGGCTCAGATCAGGGGGGCTGTTCCTCCCAACCACACCCCTCCAGGTCTCACTGTCATTGCCCACATGAGCATTGAAGTCCCCCAGCAGAACAAGGGACAAGGGGTGCACTTTCCAGTACCCCCTCCAAGGACTCCAGAAAGGGTGGATAATCTGAACTGCCATTTGGTGCATAAAGCACAAACAACAGTCAGAACCCATCCCCCCACACTTAGGCGGAGGGAGGCCACCCTCTCATTCACCGGGGTGAACCCAAACACACAATCACCAAGTTGGGGGGCAATAAATATGCCCACTCCTGCTCGGCGCTTCTCACCAGGGGCATCTCCAGAGTGGAAGATTTTTTTTACTTTTGTAATTTTGGCTTCCTTTTTTGAATATTTTGTGCACAATTTTGTCTGTTTTGTTATGATTGGTGCTAGTGGCGATTACAGGTTTTTATGACAGTGCTGATGATTTTGGACTTTGGTATAGGTTAAAAACATGGAAAATGTCTACCAAAGTCCAAAATCAGTAGCAATGTCATAAAAACCTGTAATCACTACCAATAGCAATAATAATGAAACAGACAAAATTGCGCACAAAATTATTAAAAATGGAAGCAAAAATTACAAAAGTAGACAAAATGGAGCAAAAAACTTGCAAAGATATTGTTTCTTTGCTTTTTGATATTGGATTGCAATTTACATGCTTTTGCAGGTTTTTGCATGTCTTACAACATTTTGACATTGGGTAGCAATTTCAATATCTTCACACCTTTTTGCTCCAGTTTCTCTTCATATGGAATTTGAATGTAATTTATCATGTTTGTGTGTCAGTTTCACTTCATTCACTTCAAGCACATTAGTGACATTTTTCTGGCTTTGACAGGCTTTTGCGTGAGTTCTGCTGATTTTGGACATTGGACAGCATTTTCTGTGTTTTTACAGTTTATAGCTCACATTTCACAAAGTTTGTATTTTGGTAGAGATTTCCTGGTTTTTGTAGGTTTTTCCACTTGTTCTTCTTTTGGACTTTGGATTACAATTCTATGTTCTTGCAAGATATCAACTTGCAAAAACACATAAAATGTCATCTAAAATACAAAATTTGTGAAATGAAAGCTGTAAAAACATAGAAAAAGCATATCATATGCAAAATCTGCAGAAATGAAGATAAAATGTAAAAGCATGTAAAACGCCATTATTGTCCAATTGGAATGAAATGGACACAACAACATGTAAAATACCAGCCGAATTCCAAATGTAGGTAAATTGTAGCAAAAACTTAAAAAAATAATGTTTCTCTGCTCTTTGACATTGGATATAAATTGCCACGTTTTTGCTAGTTTTTGCTTCTGTTTCACATATTTTTGACGTTGTGTGGTAATTCAAATATCCGCAGATTTTTGCTTGAGTTTTGGCTGTCATGTTTCAGATTTTTATGTCCGTTTCACTTCATTTGGACATTGCCAAGATCACCTTCCTACGCAACAGAGAAAGGCCAAAACGCTCTTTGCACATACAAAAATCAAGACAGGATTCAAATTCATAGCCTTTTTACTTGCGTCAGAATGAGGCAAGCTGTTTTAATTTATAGGGTTTCTTAAGTATATACATATGAAGGCACTGGCCAAGTCTGTTATGTGCTCATCGTTGATATAGCGGTCACAAGCAACTGTGCTGTTTTTTGAACCAGTTTCGCTATCCCGGCTGCATGTTGTGTGCATGGAGGATGTCTTTTTTCCATGTTGTCCATCATAAATGAGAAGTACTGTAATACTTCCCTCTCTCCCCCTTTACTCTGAAACAAAACCCCATTTATTGTTTGTTTTTTTATAGAGGCATCCAGGAAGAAAGGACAGCTGTAATCGGGTAAGGTTAATTCAGCTGCCGATGCCATGTGTTGTTTTAGATGAGTAAAGGCGTCTTCTGCTTCTTTTGTCCAGGTTAGTGGACTATTCAAATTTCTCATACCTTGTTCCTTGACCAGATGGCATAAGGGTTGAGTCAGGTCCGTGTATGCTGGCAAGTAGCTACGACTATAACCGGTGAGTCCAAGGAAAGATAACATGTCCTTCACCCGTAGTGGTTTTGGATGTGTCAGGATGATCTGCTTATGTGCTGAAGACATGCTAGTGGTTCCTGTGGAGATTACACGGCCCAGGAAAGAAACCTGTTTTCTACCAATCTGCAATTTAGTTTTACTAACGTTAAAACCAGAGCCGTGTAAGTGTTGTAGGACAAGTCGTGTAGCTTCCACGCAGAGATCAGCAGTGGGAGCGGCCAACAGCAAGTCGTCCACATACTGGATCAGTGAGGTGGTGCCGGGAAGAGGACAGGTTTGTAAAACATCCTTCAGGACCTGGTTAAAAATGCCTTGAGAAAGAGAGAATCCCTGTGGAAGTCTTATGTATCTCCACTGTCTGCCTTTGTAGGTGAATGAAAACAGGTCACGACAGCTGTCTTCTAGAGGGAGACAAAAGAACGCATTAGCCAAGTCAATACAGGTGTACCATTCTTGAGAAGTATCCTGATGCATGCTCAATAATCCAGGTAGAAAAATCCAAGAAAGTTCAATCTGGTCCTCTGGACATTCAAAAAAAACAAAAAACAAAACAAAGCAAAAAAAATGTAGAAACGTTTCGTCTCTCATCCAAGAGACTTCCTCAGTCTGAGCTGCTGTTTTCAGCTCAGTCTCTTAAATAGCACCTTCTCAGAGTGGAT
>NC_056504.1:23899336-23917903 GCF_014905685.2 Nematolebias whitei
GCAACAACAAAATGAAAGAGGGTGAAGCAGAACAGCTCAGAATCAAAGTTTCATCCTGCCTCAGCAATGCCAAACCACCACCTTCCAACATCAGTAGAGAGGAGAGGGATGCACTCACCACTCTTAGCAAGGACAAAAACATCATCATTCTCCCAGCAGACAAAGGAAGGTGCACAGTGATTTTGAACCAGAAAGACTATCATGAGAAAGTTATGACACTCCTTAGTGACTTAACGACTTATGAACCTCTGAAAAGAGATCCAGGAAGTGGTTACAAGAGGAAGTTAATAGATTGCCTGAAAAATTTGGAGCAGGACAAGGCTATTGACCGTTTTCTGTACCACAGACTATACCCAGGGGAGGGAGGCCACACCTAGTCTGTATGGTTTACCTAAAATCCACAAACAAGGTGTACCTTTAAGAACTCTTGTTAGCATGATTAACTCTGTCACTTACAATGTTTCCAAATATCTGGCGTCTGTACTCATCCCTTTAGTTGGCAACTCAGAACACCACATACAGAACACCATGGACTTTGTGGATAAGGTGAGGGATGTCATCATGGAGACTGATGAAACAATGGTCTCTTTTGATGTCACATCACTCTTTACGTGCATTCCTGTTGATGATGCAGTAGAGGTGGTCAGTTTAAGATTAAAATCAGACACCACTCTGAGCAGCAGGACCACGCTTTCCACACAACAACTGTGTCAACTCTTGAAACTGTGTCTGCAGTCAACCTACTTCACATATGGGGAGCAATATTATAGGCAGAAACATGGGTGTGCTATGGGGTTTCCAGTTTCTCCTATTGTTGCCAACCTGTACATGGAGGAGGTAGAAAAGAGAGCCTTGACGTCCTTTTCAGGGACACCACCAAGTCATTGGTTCAGGTATGTTGACGACACCTGGGTTAAAATTAAATCTCAGGAAGTCCAACATTTTACTGACCACATCAACTCTGTGGATAAATACATCAAGTTCACACGAGAAGATGTAAAAAATGGCAAGTTGGCTTTCTTGGACTGTGAGGTCTCAGTCTCTGATAGAGGACATTTGCAAACCGAGGTGTACAGCAAACCCACCCACACAGACCAGTATTTGCAGTTTGACTCCCATCACCCTTTGGAGCACAAGTTAGGAGCCATCAGGACTCTGTATCACAGAGCAGACAGCATCCCCACTAACTCAGGAGCCAGGCAGAATGAGAAATCCTACACAAAACAGGCTCTAGAGCAATGTGGATATCCTAACTGGGCCTTCCTGAAAGCAGAGAAGAAACCCAAACAGGACTCCAGTCAGCCATCAGGTGAAAAGGAGGAACCCAGACCCAGACCAGTGGTCTGAGACGTTTATTTTCTAAACTTAACGTCCCAGTGGCTTTTAAACCCCAAAATACATTACGGCAAAGACTGGTTCATCCCAAAGATCCAGTCCCCCGACACAAACAGAATAATGTTGTGTATGCTGTTCAGTGTCAGGAGGGCTGTGATCAGTCTTACATCAGGGAAACAAAACAGCCACTGGCCAAAAGGATGGCCCAGCACAGAAGACCAACATCATCAGGCCAGGATTCTGCAGTCTACACTCATCTCCAGGCCAGCGGTCACTCTTTCAAGGATGAAGATATTCACATCCTGGACAGAGAGAAACGATGGTTTGAGAGAGGAGTAAAGGAGGCCATCTTTGTGAAAAGAAATCGTCCATCATTAAACAGGGATGGAGGCCTCCGGGTTCAACTGTCCCCCTCTTACAATGCTGTGATTGCTAGTATCACTCAGCCCTTTGTGAGTAGTAAACAGCCATCAGTGTGCTAATGACCCATTGTTAGGCTGATGGTCCTTCTTGAGCATGTGATCAGCTAGTTTTGGTTGTCAGCAGCAAACTGGTTGATCCACTCTGAGAAGGTGCTATTTAAGAGACTGAGCTGAAAACAGCACCTCAGACTGAGGAAGTCTCTTGGATGAGAGATATTTTGCTTTGTTTTTTTTATTTTTTTGAATGTCCAGAGGACCGGATTGAACTTTTTTGGATTTTTCTACCTGGATTATTGAGCATGCATCAGGATATTCCCTTTCTTCTCTCTCATAATCTGCTAACAAGTCCTCGCATGCTCCTAGAAGCTCTTCTTCTGTCAGAATACCTCCTTTTTCTCCCCACTCCATGACCTTTCCCTTGGCAACCAGAGAGATGTTAACTCTAGTCTCATCTATACTCCTTTTATTCTGCTTTTGCTTCTCAACCTGTTCAAGCTTTAATCTAATTCTGGCCATCTGTTCCTCAGTCTCATGCAGTGATTGTTCTACTTCTTGAAATAACTGTTCATGATCACCCAACTCGTCCCTCCTCCTATCTTCCTTGTTCTCCACCTATTCCCCTGAAACAGAACAGGAGGAGGTGGAGCTAAGGGTTTTCTGTCTTTTTTCCGAGTCGATATCTCCTCTTGGAGTAGAGGCGATCTTAAGTTCTGTCCCCATCCACAGTGGGTTATAGGGGGGGGGGGGTACATTCTCTGGCAGCTGGCTGCACCAATAAGCTTCTATCTGGGATTTCAATGATTGGGTACAGCCCCTTAGGGGCTGTCCTTCTGGTAATGGGCCTGCCTCCTGAGTGGGCCCCTCACCACTCAGATAAGGAGGTGGCAGTGTTGATGTAAGTGAGCTGGAGGTCACATCCTGTTTTTTCTGCACCAGACTATGCTTTATTCCCTGTCAGGATATCAACATTTTTTCACACTTCCTCAACTCTCTCTCGACTTCCTCTCTGTCTCTTTTACATTTATTTCTTGTAAACACCTTTGCCTCCTGTTCTCTGGCCATGCACTCAGTCAATTTAGTTTTCAATCCTCTCAAGTGCTTCAGCAAAAAACGCCCAATGGCCTGCACTCAGTAACACTGGCTCCCTGTTTAACTATGAGCTCTTTCATTCTGGTCTTAATCTTGCCTCCCTTTTTCTTGTCATTGTCGTAATGTTCCGTTAGGTACGTTACTAAATTGTCAACCTGTGCCTGTAAAGTCACCCACGGACCTGTTCCCCATTGACTGTCATGTATTTGTTTGTCAAAGTCGTCATCCATCCTAACAGCTTCGTCTTGATCAAACAGTCTTTGTCAAATTCACGTTCTCACACAGTCGTGAGTAGTGAGAAAAATAAAATAAAATAAAGTTTCATGCAGCGGTGAACAGCCACTCTCACGTCAATGAACACACACACACACTCTTTGTTGCCAGGTGAAAAGACACGACCGTCGCACTAGAGGCAAAAGAATTATCTTATCTTGAGACCTGGCAACCCCGCTCCACTCACAGAACACAGTTGTTTTCACATGGAGCGGTCTCATAAAAACAAAACACGATCGCTCGTTCTGGCGCATCTTAATTTTCTCTAGAGTTCAAAATCTCAATTTTAGCTTCTCACACGACTGTGAGTAAAACACTCCAGTCCACACAGCGGTGGACGATCAGTTATGCTCTGACAGTTAAGCCAACAAAACAAACAGACCTGAATCATGTACAACACATAAACACGAATCACCTTGTTGTCTGGACCATGCTACCAACTGAAAAACAAGAAACCAGAATAGAACAAATAACACGTCCACTAGTGTAAATTACCTCTAAGAGACAATGTTGTTTTAATCTTTAGTCCTCTCATCACCATGTATGGATCTCTGAGGGACTCAGCGCTTTCTCTTATTATTCTCAGTGTAGCCAGCTTTCTTGTTATTATTTGTGAGGAGTCACTTCATGGGCAAACAATCAAAACCCAGCAATCATCTCTCCCCGCGTCTGGTAGAAAGTGGGGCATGCCAATCTCCCAACTCTGTAGGTCCCAGACCTGTCTGCTGACTCACACCAACTATTTTCCAAACTCTTTCTCTCAAGCAATATCAACTTCTTAAAACAACCAAATCACTTCACCACAATCAAGGCTGTTAATTTTAGCAGACAAACTGACGTTGCACAGCCACACTGTGAGGAAAATTCCCCTTGTTTTTCGCCGGCGCGTGCAGGTGCGCAGAGTCCGTTTACCTGGATTCAATTCACATTTAACAATTACTCCTGTCTTCATTCACACTGCCCGTATCCTCCACCAAATTGTTGAGGTTTTCATACTATGAGAAACAACCTTCAAACACTTAGCTCAAAAACTGCCTCAACTCGAGATTGTTCAGTGGAAGGAAGACAGAGTGAAAAAAAACACAGCCTGAGAAGTGGTTCTGAATTCAGACAAATATTTATTTTACCTTCACAACGCTGGAAAGTGAGACGGTCTCACATGCACCTTACATCCATCAAAAACACGTCTGAGTTACAAATGTCTTTGCTTTGTTTAAGTAAAGTGTTATCATTTACATTGGGATTTCCTTATCGTGATGTTGTTCTCTGGGTCAGTCGATGCTCCTGGGTGTGGTCTGGCATGGTCTCGTTTTATTCAGCCACTGCCCCTGCTGACATTGGTCTGTTCCAGCAAGATAGCAACAGTCTCTGGTTCTCTTGTACAAGGAGTTACGCACATCATGAACTTCTATGACGTACATGATGATTTTGCAGTTTTTACCATACTCAGAGAAATATTTCATGTAGCATAGCAGAAAAGATGACATTATACAACAGTTAACAGACGTTACTGTACTGCTGTGACAATTAGAGAGCCTATTTGCACGCCTCACGTTGAACTTTTATCAGTGTCTCTACGACCTTTTTATCTACCCCGTGAGTTCCCCCAAATCTTTATCACAATCGTGTACATTCATCTGAAGGCAGACCCTACCTCTGCCTCCAAAACAATTTTTGATATTGTGCAGAAGCAGTAGTCCATCTCACCTAACACACCAAACTTTGTTTTAGGTGATTTTAATCACGTTTCTCTTAAAAAACGAGAAATTTTTATCAGTACTTTTCCTACACAACACAATGTGATAATACACTGGATTTATGCTACGGTTCAGTGAAGGATGTTTTTAAAGATGTCCAGCTCCCTCCATTGAGATCTGCTGACCACAACTGCGTACACCTGCTGCCCATTTACAAAACTGTTCTGAAGATTGATAAACCTGAGAGCAAGGACATAAAAGTCTGGGCAGAGGAATCAGTCCTATCTCTGCAGGAATGTATTAGGTGTACGGACTGGGACCTTTTTAAACAATCTTGTGGTGTTGATTTAGACTCATTAGTGGATGTCACATGTTCTTATATCACTTTTTGCAGGGATATGATTATTCTACAGAAGCGGGTAAAAATAAATCCTAACAACAGAGCATGGGTTACTAAATCAGTTAAGTCCTGTTTATATAAAAAATTAATTGCTTTTAAATAGGGAACATTCTTTCACTAGCATTAAGCCAGAAAAGAACTAAAGGTAGAAATTTTAAAAGCAAAACAAAAGTACAAATCTGAACTGGAAAAGAAAATGGCCACAAATAAACTTGGCTCAGCATGGGCTAGTTTGAAAACTATTGCAGAACTTCAGAAGCCACAAATTACCCGTTTCACTATAGACGGTTTAAATTCAGACTTCGAACTTGCAAATGCTCTAAATTCATTTTATTGTTGTTTTGATACCTGTGATTTTTTAAAAGAAATCCAAAATTTAGAACATAATCTTAAAGACACACAGCACTCTAACATCAACCTCTAAGATGTTAAAAAAGCCTTTCAGTGTGTAAAAGTGAGCAAAAGTCACGGTCCTGATAATGTTTGTGGTCGTTCTGTAAAATTTTGTGCCATTGAGCTGAGTCCCGTTTTTCATTATATTTATAACAAGTCTCTGCAAACACAACATGTCCCTAACATCTGGAAAGATACTGTTGTGGTTCCTGTCCCTAAATGCAATCATCCCAAACTGTTGGTGATTTTAGACTAGTAACTCTTACCTAAGTTTAACTTCCATCAGAAAGAAGCAGGCTGGTTCAAATTTACAGTGTCTCACGGATATAAGTGTAAAAGGGACAGCAGAGTTTCAGGCTTGTACACACGACAGATTCTGTCCTACTGTGCATGTGCACAATAGGACAGAATCAGTCGTGTGTCCTGCTTTGTGGAGCTGCAACAAATATGAGCAAATCAGTAAAGCCTCTCTGCAAGAGGCTGGCTTGCACCTTGGAGCTCTGCGCCCTGGGCTTGCTAGAGCAGCATTGAACCATATCTGCCTTGAAGGTCCTGCTTCGAGGTACACCACCTCAGAGCTGGACACCATTCACCGTGCATACTCTCCGCCCCTGTCTATTGGCTCTGCAGCCATGCCGCCTCCATTGAACAGCCCCATCTGTGCAAGACCCAATCCACTGCACAAACTTTCTGCCCTTACACTGCCAGCTCTGCAGCCTGGCCTCCTCCTTGGAGCTATGCACCCTGGGATGGATGGCTATGTAACCCGGCCGCATTCCTGAAGTAGCACCACATCCACGCAGGATAAAATCTGTCGCTTGGCCTCCTCCATGGTACTGCATCCCTTAGTGATGGACCACATTCAATGTGCGTCCTCACCTCCCAAAGCAGGCTGGCTATGCAGCCCGGCCGCGTACTTGGAGCAACCCACCTGTGCAGGACCTCATCCACCGCCATGCCTCCTCACAAGAATTGCACCACCTCACTTGTGGACAACATCAATGGCACCTGGTTGGATGAATGTGCAGCACAGCCACCACCCTGGAGCAGCACCACATCCTTGCAGGGCCATATCTTCCTCTTAACCTCCTCTATGGAACTGAACCACATCCAGGCTGGACCCCATTCTTTTCACAGACTCTCTGAACCTGGCAGGCTGGCTCTGCAGACTGGCCTTCTCTCTGGAGCTCTACACTCTAGGCTGGATGGCTCTGCAGCCCGGTCGACTTCCCTCTAGCAGCACCAACATGGGCAGAGAGGCCGCTCCGTGTATTCAGTCATGATCGTTGATGGTGCAGCTCCAGGAAGGAGGATGGGATCCTTCATGGAGGTGGTGCTGCTTGAGGCAATAGGCAACGTGAAAAACAGGGTCCTGCGTGGAGGTGTTACTGCTTCAAGGAGTAGGCCGGGTTGAAATTCCAGAAAGCACAGGGGTGGAGAGACTGTGCAGTGATGGGGTACATCTATAAGGTGTTGCAGCTATAGGTAGGTGGATGGGGTCCTGCACAGAGGTGGTACAGCAACATGGAGGATGCCATGCAGCAGATGGCATCCTACAAGGAGGTGGTGATGCTCCATGGTAGAAGATTAGCATCTTATCCATCCATCCAGGGGCAGAGAGGATGCTTGGTGGATGGTGTTCAGCTCTGAGGTGTTACATTTCCATGGAGGAGACCTGGTGGGGGTTGGGGTCCTAAACGTAAGTGGTGCAGCTACAGGTAGTGGGTCAGGTGGTGGAGTCAGCCAATGAGGGGAGGACAGGCTGCAATTTGGATGGGGTCCAGTTCTGAGGTGGTGTAGCTCCATTTAGGAAGCCACGCGGCAGATGTGGTCCTACATGGAAGTGTTACTGTTCCAGGGAAGTGGCTGGGTTGCAGAGGCTGCCAGTCCACAGTGCAGAGCTCAAAGGAGGAAACCAGGCTGCAGAGAAGACCATCTAGGTTCAGAAAGGTTGTTCAGTGGATAGGGTCCTGCACAGAGGTAGTTCTGTTCCATGTAGGTGGCTTGGCTGTAGAGCCAACCAGCCAGGGGCGGAGAGGTCACTCGGTGTATTGCATCCAGCTATGAGGTGGTGTAGTCCCAGGTAGGAGACAACGTGGCTGAAAGAGTCGTGCATAAAGGTTTAGCAGCTTTAGGGATGTGGCCGGGGTGCAGAGCCAGATAGCCAGGGTGTGGATAGGCCACACTATGTATCGGGTCCAACTTGTAGTTGGTACAGTTCCAAGGAGAAGCATGGGGTCCGTCACGGAGGTGATGCTGCTCCATGTACAAGGCAACGTGGCCAATAGGGTTCTGCACAGAAGTTTTGCTGCTCCTGGGAGGTGGCTGGTTTGTAGGGCCAACTATACCTCGTGTGTAGAGGTTGAGCAGTGGAGTGTGACCTGCTCTGTGGTCGTGCATTTCCATGGAGGAGGCCTGGTGGTGGTTGGGGTACTACATGTAAGTTGTACTGCTGCAGGTAGGATGCCAGGCTGCAGAGTCAGCCAGACATGGTAGAGGTCACACGGTCGATTGGGTCCAGCTCTGAGGTGGTGCATCTCCATGGAGGAGGCCACACGGCAGACGTAATCTTACATGGAAGTGGTGCTGTTTATGGGATGCGGCCGTTTGGCAGAGGCTGCCAGCACATTTTGCGGAGCTCCAGGGAGGAAGCCAGGCTGCAGAGCCTCCCATCTAGGGCCAGAAAGGTTGTTTGGGGAAAGGGGTCCTGCACAGAGATGGTTCTGTTTCATGGAGATGTTTTAGCTGTAAAGCTAAAAATCAGGGGCAGAGAAGCCACACAGTGTATGGGGTCTAGCTATGAGGTAGTGCAGCTCCAAACAGGAGCTAACATTGCTTTGATTGTCCAGCACAGAAGTGTTGCTGCTGTACTGACATGTTCAGGTTGCAGAGCCAGCCAGCCAAAGGTGAAGAGCTTCATGGATGTGGCATGGCTGCAGAGCTGGTACAATTCCAGGGAGGACACCACACAGAATATGTGGTCTTCATACAGTTGGTGCTGTTCCATTTATGTGGCCAGGTTGCAGAGCCAGCCATCCATCCATTGATGAGCAGTCCACTCAGTGGATTGGGTCCTGCTCAGAGTTTTTCAGCTATAGTGAGGTGGATGGGTTCCTTCACAGAGATAGTGTTTCTCTAAGAAGGTGGCCAGGTTGCAGAGCAATCCAGCTAAGGGGTGGAGAGGCTGTGCGGTGATGGGGTACAGCTAGAAGGTGGTGCAGCAATTGGTAGGGGGCCACGTGGTGGAAGTGGACCTGCATTAATATTGTACAGCTCCACGGAGGTGGCCAGGCTGAACAACCTGCCTGTCCAATGTGAAAAGCTCTTAGGAGGAGGCTGGTCAACAGAGGCAGTTAGCCAGGATGAAGAGAGGCCTCACAGTGTATGTGTTCCAGCACGGAGGTGGTGCCGCTCCTGGGAGGACTCCATGATTCGGTCCTGCACGGAAGTAATGCTGGTCCAGGCATGCGGCTGGGCTGCAGAGCCAGCAATCCAGCCATGGGCATAGAGGCCACTCAGTGGATTGGGTCTGATTTGGTGCAGCACCAAGGATTTGGTTAGGGTCTTTCACGGAGATGCTGCTAAACCATGGAGGCAGTCTGGCTGCAGAGCCAGCTAGGCAGGTGCAGAGAGTCTGCAAGGTGTATGAGGTACTGCTAGAAGGTGTTGCAGCTCCAGGCAGATGAATGGCATCCTGCAAGTATGGTGGATGGGATCCTTCAACTAGGTTTGCAGCTCTAGGGAGGTAGCCATTCTGTAGAGCCAGCCATTCAGGGGTGTAGAGGACATGCAGTGGATGGATTCCAGCCCCTATGTTTAGCAACTCCAATGGGGAGGCCACACAGTGGACAGATTCCAAATCAGAGTTGATGCAGCTCGAGGGAGGAGGCCACGAGGTAATGGTGTCTTGTACAGAGGTAAAGCTGCTCCAGGGAGGCAACCAGGCTGCAGTTGCATCCAGCCCAGTATAAATTGCTCCAGGTAGGAGGATAGGCTGAGGAGCCAGCCAGCCAGGGTTAAGAATTGTTGTGTCCTTGATGTGGGAGGTGTTGCAGCTCCATGGAGGAGGTCACATGTGATTATGGGTATTGAGTTGAAGTGAAACTTCTCAAGAGAGATGATCCTGGCTGTAGAGCCAGCCACTCTAGGGCGCATCTTCATGGAAGAGGCCACGTGTGATCTTGGGTCTTGAGTCAAAGTGGTGTTTCTCAAGATAGGTGGCCCTGGCTACAGAGCCAACCACTCTAGGGCACAGAGATACAGGGAGGAGGCCAGGAATGCAATGCCTTCCAGCCAGTGGTAGAAGGCTGTGTATTGGATGTGTTCCACCTTGGATGTGGTGTAGCACCAGGGATGAGGCCACACAACAGAACTCGCCAGGCAGTAGCGTAGAGCCTGTGACGTGGATGTGATCCAGCTCAGATGTGGTGCAGCATCATACAGTAGGCCATGTAACAGATGGGATCCAGCAAGTATTTGGTAATACTACAGCATCGAGGCTTGGGATCAGACACAACCATCCAACTGCAGAGAGGCTGTACTTTGGAAGGTGTGCAGCTCTGAAGTGGTGCATTTCCATGAAGGAGGCCACATGGCAGATGTGGTCCTACATGGATGTTGTGCTGTTTTAGGGAGGTGTCTTGTTGCAGAGTTTGCCAGCCTAAGGTGCAGAGCTCCAGAGAGGAAGCCAGTCTGCAGAGATGGCCATCTAGGGCCAGAAAATTCATGCAATAGATGGGGTTCTGCACAGAGATGGTTCTGTTCCATGGAAGTGGCTTTGCTTTATAGCCATCCAGCCAGGGGCAGAGAAGCCACATGGTGGATGGGGTCCAGCTTTGAGGTGGTGCAGCTCCAGGCAGGAGACAATGTGGCTGAGAGGGTCCTGCATAAAGGTGTTACATATTTAGGAAGGTGGCCTGTTTGAAGAGCCAACCAGCTCAAGGTGAAAAGTTTCATGGTGGTGGCTGGGCTGCAATGCCAGCTAGCCATTATGCAGAGGCCACACAGGACCCTTTTTGGTTGTGCATTTCTAGGGAGGAGGCCATGTGGTGGATGTGGTCCTGCACAGAGGTGGTGATGCTCTAGGGATGTGGCCAGGCTGCAGAGCCAGCCAGTCCAGAGTACAGAGCTCCATAGAGGATGACAGACTGAGAAGGATGGAAAGACTGTGTCCTTGGTGGTGTCTAGCATGGAATTGTTTCAGGTCCAAGAAGGAGGGTACAGTGCAGATGGGATCCTTTCATGGAGGCAGTGATGCTCGAGATAAGCTGCCAGGTTGAAGTCCCAGCCAGCATTGAGCAGAGCTCCAGGGAGGATGCCAGGCAGCAGAACTAGCCAGGCAGCTGCAGTTACGCCTTTCAGCGGATAGGGTCCAGCTCAGATGTGGTACAGCACCATGGTGGTAGACACATGACAGATGGTGTCCTGCAAGGAGGTGGTGATGCTCCACATCGGAAGGTGGCATCACACCTAGCCAGTCAGGGGCAGAGAGGCCGCTCAAGTTTTTTTGTCCTGCTTGGATTTTGTGCAGTTCCAGGGAGTTGGATAAGGTCCTTCACGGAGTTGGTGCTGCTCAAGGCAGGAGGCAACGTGGCAAAAAGAGTCCTGCACACAGTTCTTGAAGATCATTAGAGGTAAATGGGTTCCAGAGTCAGCCAGCACAAAGGTGTGGCAAGGCTGCAGAGCCAGCCAGCTCATGGGTGTAGAAGCTGGGCGGTGATGAGGCACACCTAGGAGGTGGTGCAACTCCAGCTACATGGATGCAGTCCTGCACGGAGGTGGTACCGCTCCAGTGAGGCAGCTGGGCTGCAAAGAGAGGAAGCTAGCGTCAGAGAGATGGATAAGGTTCTTCATGGAGTTGGTGCTGCTCAAGCCAGGAGGCAACTTGGCAAAAAGTGTCCTACACACAGGTGTTGAAGATCAAAAGATTTTGAATCAGTTCCAGAGCCAGCCAGTACAAGGTGAATAGCTCCAGGGTGTGGCCAGGCTGCAGAGCCAGCCAGCACATGGGTGGAGAAGCTGGTTGGTGATGGGGTACACCTAGGAGGTGGTGCAACTCTAGCTACGTGGATGTGGTCCTGCACAGAGGTTGTGCTGCTCCATTTAGGCAGCTGGGCTGCATAACGAGCAAGCGAGAGTTTGAGAGACCGTTTCCTGGATTGGTTCCAACTCGGAAGTGTTTCAGCTCCATGGAGGACACCACATGGCATATGGGGTCCTGTACATAGCTGGTGCTACTCTAAGAAGGTGGCCGGGCTGCAGAGCCAGCCATTCAGCCAGGGGTGTAGAAGCTGCTCAGTTGATTGGGTTCTGCTTGGAGTTGGTGCAAATCCAGGGAGGTGGATGGGGTCCTTCACAGAGGTGGTGCTTCTCCAAGAAGGTGGCCGGGTTGCAGAACCAGCCAGCTGAGAGGTGGAGAGGCGATGGGGTACATCTAGGAGGTGGTGCAGCTCCCGGTAGTAGGCCATGTGGTGGATGTGGACCTGAACTAAGATTGTACATCTCCACAGAAGTGGCCGTGCTGGAAAACCTGCCTGTCCAATGTGCAAAGCTCCCAGGAGGAGGCTGAGCAACAGAGCCTGCTAGCCAGGATGAGGAGAGGCCTCACACTGTATTTGGTCCAGCTTGGAGTTGGTGCCGCTCCAAGGAAGAGGCCACGTACGGATGCTGTCCTGCACGGAGGTTGTGCTGCTCCAGGCATGCAGCTGGGCTGCAGAGCCAGCAATACAGCCAGGGGTTTACAAGCTGCTCAGTGGATGGTGTTCTCCTCTGAGTTAGCGCAACTCCAGGGAGGTGGATGGGTCCTTCACCCAGGTGGTGCTGTTCCAAGCAAGATGCAACGTGGCAAATAGGGTACTGCACAAAGGCGTTGCTGCTCCAGGGAGGTGGCTGTATTTCATAGCCAGCAAGCTCTGAAACACGAGGGAAGATGCCATGCAGTAGAACTAGCCAGGCAGCAGAGTAGCGGCTGTGTGGTAGATTTGTTCCAGCTAAGATGTGGCACTGCATCATGTAACAGGCCACGCAGCAGATGGGGTCCTGCAAGTAGTTGGTGATGCTCCATGGTGGAACCTTGGCATCAGACCAACCAGCCAGTTGCAGAGAGACTGCACTTTTGAAGGTGTCCAGCTCTGAGGTGGTACATTTCCATGGAGGAGGCCACACGGCAGATGTATTCCTGCATGGAAGTGGTGTTTTTCTAGGGAGGCAGCCTTGTTATAGAGGCTGCTAGCCCAGGTTGCAGAGCTCCAGGGAGGAAGCCAGGCTTCCTAGCCTGCCATCTAGGGCCAGAAAGGTTGTGTGAGGTATGGGGTTGTGCACAGAGGTGGTTCTGTTCCATGAAGGTGGCTTGGCTGTAGAGCCAACTAGCCTGGGACAGAGAGGACTCATGGTGTATGGGGTCCAGCTATGTGGTGCAGGTTCATGCAGGATGTAATGTGGCTGATAGGGTCTAGCACAGAGGTGTTGCAGAGGTTTTGTAGGGATGTGGTCAGGCTGCAGAGCCATCCAGCAAAGGTGAAGAGCTTCATGGAGGTTGCTGGGCTGCAGAGCCAACTAGCGATGATGCGAAGAGGCCGCAGAGTATATGGGGTCCAGCTCGGAGAGGGTGCAATTCCAGGGGGGAGGCCACGTGGCATATGTGATCCTGCACATATGTGGTGCTTTTCCAGGGATGTGTCCAGCTGTAGTTCTAGCCATCCAGCCAGTGGCAGAGAGCCTGTTCAGTAGATTTTGTCTTGCTTGAAGTTGGTGTAACTTCAAGGAGGTGGATGGGGTTGTTCATGGAGGTGGTGATGCTCCAGGCAGGGGCCTACGTGGCAATTAGTGTTTTTTTCTTATTATTTTCCTTCTATTCTCCAGTGGTACCAGACATGTTTCCCTCTCCCCCCAACCCACCCCCACCCGCATCCCTGTTGCACTCTTTTGTCCTGTGAACCCTTAAAAAGCCACTTTTTTTCTGCATACCTCTTAGTTTGAAGGATCAGCTGGTCTCTCAACAAAATCGATCAACTTCTTCAAACAGGAGTCAGGGTAATGAGGACCCTCTTACCTCGACGGAAACAATTGGATTCATGGTGACAACTGGTTTTTGCTGTTTGGGTTGGTGAAATCTGGATTGTCTACAAATTCATGTGAAAGTGTTGAAGCTCGACAGTGGTCAGACTGAATGTGGGAAGCTGCAACAGGGAGTTGGAGCAGCTGTTATCAGGACTGGGATCTTCCTGGCAGCATTCATGAATGGTGGGAATAATCTGGAGAAGCTGTGAGCTCGACTTTTGGAGTAAAATATCAATTCGGCTGTTTTGGAGTTTCCATCAGAAGAATATATACCAGCAAGACTTTCAAAGGCAGACACAACAATTCACAAGCTCTGCCTGACACAAACTCTGGCCTTGATGCCAGACTTATCTCAACTCCTTCTGGAATGTTTTGAAAACAACAAAGATGCTTTGACTGTTTCCTCACCCCTCCCTTCCCCAAGGCTGTGGACATGTAACAGAACCTGAAATGAGCTGAAGATGAATGTCAGCCATTGTCCAGACGGTCTCTGGACTATGCTACGACTTCCCCTTAAAAATTCAATGTCTTCACCAGCCTATATGTACATGTATAACGTCTGTTTAAGTTGCTTTGCTGTGGTAGGTTTTTTTGATGCCTCAAATTGTGCCCTGTCTAGGACATGGTGTGAGATTTCTATTTTTTATACCGTCTCTCCTTGTGTTTTCTATCCTTTTTCTCATCTAAGCAAAATATTATTCTGAATTGGAATAGGAGGGCCGCGCTCCGCCCATCTTTGTACATACTTATTTGCGTTGTATCTTGGTGCAATGCCAATAAAGTTTATTCTGATTCTGATTCTACACGAAGGAGTTACTGATCCATGGAGGTGGCCAGGTTGCAGAGCCATCCAGAAAATGGGTGGAGAGGCTGTGCTTTGATGGGGTATAGCTAGAAGATGGTGCAGCTCTCAGTAGGAGGCCACTCGGTGGATGTGGACCTGCACTAAGATTGTACATCTCCACGGAGGTGGCCAGGCTGAAAAACCTGCCTGTCCAACATGCAAAGCTCCCAGGAGAAAGCTGGGCAACAAGGCCAGTAAGCCAGGATGAGGAAAGGCCTCACAGTGTGTGTTCCAACTCCGAGGAGGTGCCGCACCTTGGAGGACGCCACATAATCGATTCAGTCCTGCACGGAGGTAATGCAGGGCCAGGCATTTAGCTGGGCTGCAGAGCCAGCAATCCAGTCATGGGCATAGATGCCGCTCAGTGGATTAGGTCTGATTTGGTGAAGCACCAAGGATTTGGATGAGGTCCTTCACAGAGATGCTGCAAAACTATCAAGGCAGTCTGGCTGTACAGCCAGCTAGCCAGGTGCAGAGAGTCCACAAGGTGTATGAGGTACTGCTAGGCGGTGTTGCAGCTCCAGGCAGATGGATGGCATCCTTCAACTAGGCTTGCAGCTCCATGGAGGTAGACAGTTGCCAGAACCAGCTATTCACGAGTGTAGAGGCCATGCGGTGAATGTGGTCCAGCTAATATGTTTAGTTGATCCAAGGAGGATATCACGCAGCAGGTTGTGTCCAACTCAGAGTTGATGCTTCTTGAGGAAAGAGGCCAAAAAACATGGGGGGTCAGGCACGGAGATGGTGCAGCTCCAGTGAGGAGTCCACACAGCATGGAGGCAGCCAGGCTCAAGAGCCACACAGCCCAGTGTAAAGAGTTCCAGGAAGGAGGACAGGATGTATAGCCAGCCAGCCAGGTTTAAGAGTGTTTGTGTCGTTTATGGAGTCGAGCTCAGAGGATTTGCAGCTCCAAGGAGGAGGCCACGTGTGATTATGGGTCCTGAGTCGAGGTGGTGATTCTCAAGAGAGACGGCCCTAGCTGCTGAGCCAGCCACTCCAGAGTGCAGTGATTTAGGGAGGTGGCCAGGCTGTAAAGCCAGCCAGCAAGAGGAAGAGAGGCTGTGTGGTGGATGAAGTCCAGTTTGGATGTGGTGTAGCACCAGGGAGGAGGCCACACAGCAGAACTAGCCAGGCAGCAGCGTAGAGGCTGTGATGAGAATTTGTTCCAGTTCGGTTGTGACGCAGCTTCATGCAGATGGCAATGCAGCAGATGGGGTCCTGCAAGTAGTTGGTGATGTTCCAGGGTGGAAGCTTGGCATCAGACACAACCAGCCAGATGCAGAGAGGCTGCACTTTGGATGGTGTCCAGCTCTGAGGTGGTGCATTTCCATGGAGGAGGCCACACAGCAGATGTATTCCTGCATGGAGGTGGTGCTGTTCTAGGGAGGCAGTAGGGTTGCAGAGGCTGCCAGACCACGTTGTAGAGCTCTAGGGAGGAAGCCAAGCTGCAGAGATAGTCATCTAGGGCCAGAAAGGTTAGGCAGGGTATGTGGTTCTGCACAGAGGTGGTTTTGTTCCATGAAGGTGGCTTGGCTGTAGAGTCAAACAGCCAGGGGCGGAGAGGCCGCACGGTGTATGGTGTTCAGCTATGAGGTTGTGCAGCTCCAAGCAAGGTTAATGTGGATGAAAGCACAGAGGTATTGCTGCTGTAGGGATGTGTTCAGGCTGCAGAGTCAGCCAGCCCAAGGTGAAGAGCTTCATGGAGGTGGCTGGGCTGCAGAGCCAGCTAGCTAGGATGCGGAGAGGCCACAAAGTGTACAGTGTCCAGCTCAGAGATAGCACAATTCCAAGGGACAGGCCATGGTACATATGTGCAGGATCCCATCTGTGTCGTGCCCTCCTTCTTGGACCTGAAACACCTCCGTGCTGGACACCACCAAGGACACAGTCTTTCCCTCCTTCTCAGCCTGTCCTCCTCTATGGAACTTTGTACTTTGGGCTGGCTGGCTCTGCAGCCTGGCCGCATCCCTGGAGCAGCACCACCTCTGTGTAGAACCACATCCATCACGTGGCTTCCTTCCTAGAACTGCACAACCAAAAAGGATCTTGCGTGGCCTCTCCGCATAATGGCTAGCTGGCTTTTCAGCCTGGCAACCTCCTTGATCTTTTCACCTTGGGCTGGTTGGCTCTTCAACCAGGCCACCTTCCTAAATAGGAACACCTTTGTGCAGGACCCTCTCAGCCACATTGTCTCCTGCCTGGAGCTGCACCACCTCCTAGCTGGACCACATTCACCATGTGGCTTCTCGCCCTTGGCTGGATGGCTATAAAGCAAAGCCACCTCCATGGAACAGAACCACCTATGTGCAGAACTCCATCCATTGCATGACCTTTTTGGCCCTAGACGGCCATCTCTGCAGAATGGCTTCCTCTCTGGAGCTCTGCACCGTAGGCAGGCAAACTCTGCAACAAGGCCACCTCCCTTGAACAGTACAACATCCATGTTGAACCACATCTGCCATGTGGCCTCCTCTCTTGAAATACACCACTTCAATGCAATGTCTCTGAGGCTGGCTGGTTGTGTCTGATGCCAAGCCTCGACCCTGTAGCATCACCAACTACTTGCAGGACCCCATCTGTTTCGTGGCCTACAAGTTGCTAAACATATGGGCTGGAACCCATCCACTTCATGGCCTCTACACCCATGAATGGCTGGCTCTGCAGAATGGTTGGAAAACCTAGTTGAAGGATCCCATCCAACCTACTTCAAGGATGCCATCCATCTGCCTGGAGCTGCAACACCTACTAGCAGTACCTCATACACCTTGCAGACTCTCTGCACCTGGCTAGCTGGCTCTGCATCCAGACTGCCTCCATGGTTTAGCAGCATCTACGTGAAGGACTTTATGCAAATTCTTGGTGCTGCACCAAATCAGACTCAATCCACTGAGCGGCCTCTATGCCCATGGCTGGATTGCTGGGTCTGCAGCCCAGCTGCATGTCTGGCCCAGCATTACCTCCGTGCAGGACCGAATCAATTACGTGGCGGCCTCCCAGGAGTGGCACCACCTCCAAGCTGGAACACATACACTGTGAGGCCTCTCTTCATCCTGGATAACTGGCTCTGTTGCCCAGCCTCCTCCTAGGAGCTTTGCTCGTTGGACAGGCAGGTTTTTCAGCCCGGCCACCTCCGTGGAGCTGTACAATTTCAGTGCACGTCCACTTCCTCCGCGTGGCCTCCTACATGTTGCTGCACCACCTTCTAGCTGTCCCCATCGCTGCACAGCCTCTCCACCCCTCGGCTAGATGGCTCTGTAACACGGCCACCTCCCTGGAGCAGCAACGCCTTTGTGCAGAACACTATATGCCTCCTGCACTATTCCAGGGAGGTAATTGGGATACTTCACGGAGCTGATGCTGCTCCAACTCTGAGAAGAACCAATCCACTGAGCAGCCTCTACACCCCTGGCTGGATGGCTGGCTTTGCAGCCCAGCCACATCCCTAGAGCAGCACAATCTCAGAGCTGGACCCCATACACTCTGTGGCCTCTCTGCATCCTGGCTAGTTGGCTCTGCAGCCAAGCTACATCCATGAAGCTCTTCACCTTTGGCTGGCTGGCTCTGCAACCTGAACACCTCCCTACAGCAGCATCACTTATGTGCGGGACCATATCAGCCATGTTAGCTCCTGTTTGGAGCTATACCACCTCATAGCTGGACCCCATACACTGTGCGGCCTCTCTGCCCCTGGCTTTTTAGCTTTACAGCCAAGACACCTCCATGAAACAGAACCACCTCTGTGCAGGACACCTTCCCCCAAACAACCTTTCTGGCCCTAGATGGCAGGCTCTACAGCCTGGCTCCCTCCATGGAGCTCTGCAACCTGGGCTGGCAGCCTCTGCAAAACAGCCGCTTCCCTGAAACAGCACCACTTCTATGCCGGATTACATACGCCGTGTGGCCTCCTCCATGGAGATACACCACCTCAGAGCTGGACTTAATCAAAGGTGTGGCCTCTCCCATGGCTGGCTGACTCTGTAGCCTGGAATCCTACCTGCAGCAGCACAACTTATATATATATATATATATATATATATATATATATATATATATATA
>NC_056504.1:23918003-23919074 GCF_014905685.2 Nematolebias whitei
TATATATATATATATATATTATAAACACCTGAATCTAAACACCTGTGTGAGCATGCTTATCACTATAAGATTTCTCCATAAAAATGTTCAAAAGTAGATGTGGGGACCCATAAACTCATCCCCACAGGACACCAAGGTAACACAGGGAAGACCGGAACCACAGACGCACAGCGGCCCCCATGCCCGGAACTCCAGGAGTCCCCAAACAGGGACACCCGCACCCCCCAGAGAGAGAAGCAAAAGGAAGCCCTGGGGGATCCCCAGCAAACACAATGCAGAAATGCCAGGAGGCTGTAGCGATGAGTCCACAGGCCCCGCCGGCAACCCACCCCTCCAGAGTGGATCCGGCCATGGACACCAAGCCCCGAGTCCCGAGGTCATACCACCCCTCAACAGAGGCCCGACAGAGCCAGGGCACCCAGGCCCCTGCAGGCAGCCACCAGGTCGGGCCCGCACACACCCCACCACCCAGCCCCAGCTGCTGAGAGCCGCCCATGCACCGGCGGCAGGGGGGCCCACCACAGGAGGGGAGCACGACACACCAAATGGGGGGGCCAAAACTGATCCAAGACAGGGGACCACCTAAAACCCAACCTGAGACATAAACAGGCACACAGAGACAGCCCAACAGAGCCTCTGTTGGGCCATCAATGCGCCCCATCCGCCTAACAGTGACCGCAAGTCGGCCTAAGGCAGGGGGCAAGAGCAGCAGGCAGTAGCAGCTGAGGAAGGCCAGCCCAGCACACCAATGCATCCCAACAGCCCCACACCACAGGCCCAGAGAGGCACCGGCACGCCACCCATGCACCCCCCCCACACACACACCGCACCCCCCACCGTGAATGTCACATCAGGCTGACCAGCCAGCACCCTGTCGAAGTGAAGCCACGCCCCCAACCGCTGCCACGCACTACCAACGACCACACACATACAACCACAGCCGACCACCCTGCCAGAACCCGGCAGCCACCCAAGCCAAAGGGTTGGTCATCGCAACCAGGAACCCTGATCAAAAGATCCAAACAATCCAGGGAGAACTGGAGCACCAGCCCCACCCCCAATCGCCCCCAA
>NC_056504.1:23919474-23931011 GCF_014905685.2 Nematolebias whitei
AACTGGAGACAGTTTGTCTGTTATCAGGTGGGGTCCAGTCCACCTGGACATCAGTTTGCGGGCGAGAGTTCCGGCCCCGGACTCTCTTTTCCCGGTTGTGGGGGCGAACGTGTAGTACCAGACCCTATCTCCCACTTGGAGTTCCTCGTGAGAAGCCTTTTGGTCATAGTACGCCTTTCGTCCTTCAGCGGATTTTTCCAGGATTTTCTGGGCAAACGCAAAGGTGTTTTTAAGGTGTTCCTCCAAATCATTCATGTATTGTTGTGTGGTGTAGGCTGTCGCCATGGCGGCATCGCCTGGTTGGTACAACAGGTGTAGAGGGAGAGTCATTTGTTGACCCCTCATCATCTCGAAGGGAGAGATGCCAGTCGATGTGTGTGGAGTGGCCCTTATGGCCATGAGGACCAGAGGGAGTTTCACGTCCCAGTCCTTGTGGTTTGTGGCTACGTATTTCTTCAAAATACTTACCACAGTTCTGTTTGCTCTCTCCACTTGGCCTGAGGCCAGTGGGTGGTAGCCAACATGGAAGTTGGCTTTGATGCATAGCATCTTCCACATTTCTTAAACACTTCAGCTGTGAAGTGTGTACCTTGGTCTGAGTTCACCCTGAGGGGAAGTCCAAACCTTGAAAATACATGATTCATTAGGAACATAGCAGTTGTTTGTGCTGTGTCGTTAGGAGCTGGTAGGCATTCTACCCATTTGGTAAATGCGCAAGTTACCGTGAGAAAATATTTATTTCCTCTAGTGCTCTTAGTAAGTGGTCCAACCCAGTCGATCTAGAGGTCAGACCATGGGAATGCAATGCCTCTACTTTGCAGTGGTGCTCTGTGGAGGGGTCTGGATGGCTGAAACTGGCCACAGACCAGGCACCCTTTTATGTAGTTCTTGACATCCTTTTTCATTCCAGGCCAATAAGCAACTTGTTTTAATCAGAATCAGAATCAGTTTATTATTGCCATGTCAATGAACGAGGTTCACAAACTAGGAATTTGCTTCGACATAAGGTGCGAATAGTAATAAAGTAAAATAAAGTAAAAATAAAGTAAAAATGAGAACATTACATAAGACATAAGACCTGTGTACACCCACAAATAAAGTAAAATGAAAAACATAACATAACCATATGTACACCCATACAATAGAAAACAATAAAAAAGCTTAGAAAAAAGTACAGATGGAGTATTCAATTATAATACAGATGTAATGTGACCAAAGCAGAAATTATGAGGTAGCATTATGAGTGTTCAGGAGTCCAACAGCAGAGGGAAAGAAACTGTTCTTATGGCGGGAGGTTCTGGTCCGAATGGACCGAAGCCACCTGCCTGAGGGGACTGGTTCAAACAGTCCGTGTGCAGGGTGAGCAGGGTCAGTTGTGATCCGACCTGCTCGCCTCACAGTCCTAGAGACGTACAGGTCGTGTAGGGATGGAAGGCTGCAGCCGATCACCTTCTCAGCTGAGCGCACTACGCGCTGCAGTCTGAGTCTGTCCCTGGCAGTGGCCCCGGCGTACCACACTGTGATGGAGGAGCTGAGGATGGACTCGATGATGGCCGTGTAGAACTGCACCATCAGCTTGGCTGGCAGCTTGGCCTTCTTCAGCTGTCGCAGGAAGTACAGTCTCTGCTGGGCCTTCTTGATGAGGGAGCTGATGGTTGGCTCCCACTTGAGGTCCTGGGTGATGGTGGTGCCAAGGAACCGACAAGAGTTTGCAGTGGTGATGGGGGTATCATTACAGGTGAGGGGGGGCAGAGGGGCTGTGGCTTTCCTGAAATCCACAATCATCTCCACTGTCGTCTGGGCATTGAGTTCCAGGTTGTTGCTGCTGCACCAGGTCACCAGCCGGTCCACCTCCCTCCTGTATGCAGACTCATCACCGTCTGAGATGAGCCCGATGAGGGTGGTGTCATCTGCAAACTTAATAAGTTTCACAGAGTCATGGCTGGAGGTGCAGCAGTTGGTGTACAAGGAGAAAAGCAGGGGGGAAAGCACACAGCCCTGTGGAGATCCTGTGCTTACAGTCCGAGTGTCCGAGACAGCTCTCCCCAGCCGCACACACTGACACCGGTCTGTCAGGAAGTCTGTGATCCACCTGCAGGTGGAGTCAGGTACATGGAGCAGGGAGAGCTTGTCTGAGCAGAGCAGGGAGGATGGTGTTAAATGCGGAGCTGAAGTCCACGAACAGGATCCTGGCGTAGGTTCCTGGGGAGTCCAGGTGCTGCAGGATGAAGTGAAGAGCCAGGTTTATTGCGTCATCTACAGACCTGTTGGCCCTGTAGGCAAACTGCAGGGCGTCCAGGAGGGGGTTTGTGATGGACTTGAGGTGAGATGAAACCAAGCGTTCAAAGGTTTTCATGACTACAAACGTGAGAGCTACAGGTCTGTAGTCATTTGGTCCTGTGACACGTGGCTTCTTGGGGACAGGGACGATGATGGAGGACTTGAAACAGGCTGGGACGTGGCATGACTCCAGAGAAGAGTTGAAGATCCCTGTGAAGACCAGAGCCAACTCTCCAGCACAATGTCTCAGCATGGAGGGTGACACAAGGTCTGGGCCTGCAGCCTTATGTGTATTCAGCCTTTTAAAAAGCCTCCTTACATCATCCTCTTGTACAGAGATAGCAGGGGGTTGTCGGGGGCAGTCCCAAGTGGTTAAACCAGTTGGGCTGGGGTTGGTGTGGAGGATGGAGGAATGTGAGTCCATGACTTCAAAGCGTGAATAGAAGTCGTTCAGATCATTTGCCAGTTTGAGATTGTTGCTCTGGGCTTGTAGTTAGTTATTTCTTTCAGCCCCCTCCAGACAGAGGCAGAGTCGTTTGCAGAGAACTGTTGTTCCAGCCATGCATTTTACCTGGATTTAGCCTTCGACACCTCCCTGCTAAATCCATACTTCGCACGTCTGTAGTTGTCTCTGTCCCCCTCTCTGAAAGCAGCCTCCTTCTGCTGACGAAGCTGTCTTAGTTTGGATGTGAACCAGGGTTTATCATTATTGAAAATGACTCTGGAGCGTGATGGGATGATGCTGTCCTCACAGAAATGTATATATGACGTCACAGTGTTTGTGTATTCGGCTAGACTGTCTGTAGAAGCCCTGAACAGGTCCCAGTCTGTGGTGTCTAAACACATGCGTAGCTCCTCCACAGCTTCACTGGTCCACTTTTTGGATGTCCTCACCACAGGTTTTGAGAGCTTCAGTCTCTGTCTGTATGCAGGTATGAGGTGAATCATCTCATGATCTGAGAGACCCAGGGCAGCACGAGGCACAGCATGATAAGCACTGCTCACTGTGGTGTAACAGTGATCTAGCGTGTTTCCTTCTCTTGTCGGGCATTTAATAAACTGTTTATATTTAGGTAGTTCATGCCTGAGGTTTGCTTTGTTAAAATCTCCAAGGATAATAACAAGGGAGTCCTGAAAAGTTCGCTCTACACTCGTGATCTGGTCCGCGAGCGCGCGCTCAGCCTCGTGCACGTCCGCGCACGGTGGGATGTAAACAGCGGCCAGAATAAATGAAGTAAACTCAATGTTTGTAAACTCAACTCAATGTCTTAATGCTTTCAGCGTGGCATTATCTCCCTTGTGTCCTGCGGACGGGAGGTCATGCGCATGAACTAACATCACCCCCCTGTCCCCCTCTTTGATACAACTGGGGGTGCTTGGCATCGCGCCCCTATCGCGCGGCCCCCTGGTGGGGTGTGCCCTTGCCTGCCGGCGTGCTTGTGGCCCTTGGTGTCGGGGGCTGAGCGCTTGGGCATGTGTCGGCTCGGCCTGGTGTCTGCCTGGTGGGGCTCGGGTCCTCTGGCCCTGTCGGGCCTTGGCCTGGGTGGTGTGAGTCCTCGGTGCCCAGGCCTCGGTGCCCGGACCTGGACCTACATCGGTGCGGCGGGTTCCGACGGAGGCCTATGAGTTTGTCGCTGTTGGCCCTGGGGGGTCACTGTATGTGGTCGCTGGTGGGGATCTTCCGGTTCTCCCCTGTGGTCCGTTCTGGGGGGTGGGTGAGTGGTTCGTCCTGTGTGGGTGGCTCTGTGGGCTCCGCCGTCGGGGTCCCTCCTGGGATCTTGGGCTCTGGTCCCCCCTTTTTCGTCTGCCTCTGGTCTTGGGGGTCGGGTCTCTGCTGCTTCACAGTTACTATTAAATGTTCTATTAGAGAAGCCTTATACACTTATGCATGCTCACAACCACACACAAATAGAAGCAGGGATGCTTATGTAGGCTTTATATGTAGATATATAGATATGTATATTCATGTATATTCATGTGTATGTATGTATGTATATAGGCGTAGGTATGGGTATATATATTTATGGAAACTTACTGCAAAGCCATGAATATTTTAAGTTCTTTACATATGTATTTTGTTGCTGTGCTTTGTCATGTTCTTTGCAGGTGAACAGACAGTGGCCGGGTGTTTTGCTGTGTGCTCTCTTTGTGTATATTTCTTATATTTTGGAGTCTTACTTTGTCTTTTCTTTCTTTCTATCCTATTAAAAAAAAACTACACTAGATAGTCACTAGTATAAATATTTCATAATAATGGTGTGGAGAGGATGGCTGTAAGGGGAGAAGAGAGGCCATCTAAAAAAAAGAAAGAAAAAAAAACATCACCCCCCTGTGGTCAAGGGGGACCACGAACACAGGTGAGGACGTCGGTCCATGAGCAAAAGTTAGGATGCCCTTGATTAGATTTAGCTGTTTGCGCAGCTGAAAGAGGACATTAAGGTCTGGATTCGAATCAGGTCGGCTTCGGACGGAGTGTTTTTCTCTGGGTCAGTCAAGTACAGCATCATCGAGTTTATCGCAAGATCCAACTTCTGAAGTTGGATGATGTCTGGGTCAGTCAGCACGGGTTGTACAGAGACTGTGTTGTCAGCCAGCTTGGCTGTAGCCTGTGCACGTGTGACTGCCATTACCTCGGCTGTAGGTTGTACTGACAGAGTTGCGAGCAGCCAGGAGGGGTCAAAAGACCCCAGAGTAGGGCATTAAGAGTACTCGAGTAATCTACACATCGATTGCTAGGACATCTATCGATGTTAAAAATGTAAAGTTGGGTATCCGTAGTGACGTCATATTATGTGACCACGTATGACCGTAGGGGGCGGTGTTGCACTGTTGTAGGTCACAGAGTATGGTGTATCACCGGGTCCTATCTACCGAACCAGAACCAATTTCGGTTTAAGTTTCGTTTTTGACGTGCTGCGTTTCTTCACGTTTGCAGTTTAATAATAATAACAAATGGTTTAGTTTTTCCTGCGACTTATTTGCAGTATGATAAATGTTAGGAGCATAATATATGCTCCCAATGTTTTGTTGGTCTTTTTTTTTGTAAATAACTACCGTTTTTTCGCGGTTTTATTTATTTATTTATTTTTGTATCTTGAGATCTATGACGTCATCAAATACTCGAGTTCTACTCGGGTTTTATTATGTTAATGTCGAGTTTAAAAATTATATACTCGTTCAACCCCTACCCCGGAGGGCCGTCCCCGGCTCCGTCCTTGATAGTTGATTTATCTGTCCGCAGCGACAGTACAGCATCTTTGGTGTGGGATCCTTGGATTTCTACACCTTTAACTACCAACGGTAGGTAGTATCTGGTGGGCTCTGACTGTCTCAATTCGCAGTGGAGGCTTCCTTGTTCAGTCAGAGTTGGGTTTACCTGTTGGGTCTCTTCGGTTTCACATGCTTTTAAAGGCTTACTTACCGGGAATGTGTTCTCTGCTGAGAGGTCCTCGGTGCCTGCTGTTGGGCAGTCTGTGACTGTCCCAAGAGGCATGAGTATTGGCAGGGTTTTGCTCACTCTGGCCCAAATTGTCTGGTCACCATAATCTATAATTGCCTCAAAGCGATTTATAAAATCTGTCCGATCAAAAATGGGAATGAGTCAACCATAGACACATGTACCGGGTGGTATAGTGTCATCTCGCCAACCTGCATGTGAACCATAGCTATAGCTGTTAGGGTTGTCCTCGTCTCTGCGAGGCCCTGCAGTTCTATAGCACATTCTATGAGAGGTATTTCCCTGTGAACACCATTGAGTCATGAGCTCTTCGAACAGTTTGGCTGACATAATAGTTATGTCGGCTCCACCATCCAGTAGGGCTTCATGTGTGAGGACCCCTTCAAGTGTGATCGACAGGTAAGCTTTTTTAGCGACCCCCTTTCTGATCAAGTTACACAGGATCCTTGTAGGTTTTGGCCAACGTTTCTTCTTACGTTTACCTTTGCCTGTATAATCCTGGTTTTTCCGAACCGTTGGTGCAGTCGCTGATGGTCCTGAGAGTTCGTTTTTTGACGGGCCTCCGTCATTGATGTATGAGATCACCTGCTCACTGTGTGTTGAGGGGCTCTTATTGTTTGTAACAACAAGATCCTGGTGGCTGTCCATGACAGTGGCAATGCTGTTGTTTGTGTCACCCTGAACCGTTAGAACAGCTGTTGCTGTTTCTGAGGTGTCCGTTTGTGACGGGTCACCGTCGGTGACGTGTGATTCCCCCCCCCCCCTCTTGGTCTGCTGAGGGCCTGCCAGAGTTTACAATAACAACATCATGGTGACTGTCTGTGACAGCAGTAACGGTGTTGTCTGTGTGCTCTGACTTATCAGCAATGAAACTGCCACACAAGGCGTCAGGTTGTTTGTCTGTGGCAACACTTTTCAATAATTCCAAGAACCGACGCACACTCTCTGTCTCATCTGAGCTCAGAGGTCTGGGGCTCTCTTTCTGGATCTGCTGCCGTTTCTTTTTCATCTCAGGCTGTTCAGGCTGACGTGGTGGGGAAGCAATTCCGCTCCTCTGGGGTTACCAGTGGGATCCCTGGTTGTATGGGTCACCTTTGGTGCCATACTTTTTACCCTTAGGGTGTTCGCCCCCCTTCTGGTACATTCGTTCATCCTCTGGTTTCTTGGGAAACCATTTAGGATCTTGTCTGGACCAGGGGGCACTCACCTGTTGTGGTTTGGCTGCTGTGAAACCTCGTTTCCTCTCGCCTTTTTTGGGAGGGGGAGCTGAAGCTCTCATCCCTTCCAATTCTAATGACTGGGTAGGAATCCTCTCACCTGGGAACACCTCAATGGGTGTTTTGGCCTGTGAAGGGGCCTCAAAGACATTCACAGCACAATTTTTTATCTCACTGATGGATTTCTTTTTGAAATTAGCCATCATTTGCACTGACATACTTATGTCAGGGTGGAGATTTTTGCTGAAAACAAACAAACACTTCCTCCTCCTCCATGCCAGTTTCGTTCCTGTAACCAAAATAAGCCTGCAAAATCCTGGAATAATATGCCCTGGGGTGCTCATTCTTACCTTGCATGACCTTGTCAGCAGCTGGATATCCGCCAGTTCCCGCGCAAGGGGTATACTCTTTCATAAGAGCAGCACATAACAGGCGTTAATCCTTTCTTGTGGCATCAGGTTGACACTCTATGAAGGAAAACACCGTTCTAGCTGAAGTGAGCCTGATTAAACCTACCTTATCCTCAACTGTAGCATTGGGATAGCTTCTTAATTGGAAGTCAAGGTAGTTCAGATAGGCCTTAGTGTCGGTTGAACCTTTGGCCCCGGCTCAAAGCGTTGGACATACTTTGCGATTTTATGCAAATCCGCTATCGAGAGCGGAGTCTGAGTGATTGGTGTTGTTGGAACAAAATAATAACGTGGAGGTGATTCACCAGACTCACGTGGAGGTGGCAGAAGAGAATTATGTGTAGGAGGTACAGCAAAATCCTTTGATGTGGTGGTGGGTGACCTGAACTCTGACCCAGTTCGTCTTTTAGTTCTAGACATCCTTGCCCCTCGTCAGAAATTTGATTTGTGGCTGTGGCAAGTTTTTCCTTGCAGGCTTTTAAGCGTTCACGTGATGTATGACACTCACTTTGGAAACGCACGCCTTGTTAGACTAACGCCGCTTTTTCCAATCTGCACTCATCCAGAGCTTTTGATGTGAGCTGCAACTGTCGTTGCAGAGCATCATTGTCTGAACACAGTGCTTGGTACTTAATCCCTCTTTCACGTAGCTTTCCCTCATATGAGTCTGCTTGTGATAACAGCTGAGCTTGTGAGAGCTCGTCTTCACGTGTCAATTTGTCCTCCCAGGTCTCTTTATGAAATTGAAACTGTGCCATGAGTTTTAGATACTCCTCTGTCTCGCTGTTCAACCTTATTGCAAGGTCTTCTGCCCTGTTGGCCTCAATATAAAATGTAGCTTTCAGCAAGAGTGCTATTTTAGCTAGTTGTCCATAGCCTGACTTTTTTATGGCTGTGGAAGTTACACTTTCTGCAACTTCCTTCAGCTCGTCCAATAACTCTGTTGAGTTCATGCTGTCCACCTGTTCACCATATGGACATAAGGAACCTGTTAGCAGCGTTAACGCTCTCTCTAAACCAGTCCTTTTTATCACATGGAGCAACATTAGCTTCTGTTAAATCTGCCATGGTTATCTACTGTTCAGCAACCTATCTGGTTAAACAGTTGCAAACTTAAGAGTTTTTAACAGGTAAATATTTTATTTAAGTGAGCAGTGAGTGTTATACACTATTTTAGCTCTGGGTTCCATCAACAGTGCTGTTATAAGGCAACTTTTCAATAAATGGGCCCCTGTTCAGGCCTTACCCCATAAATATTGTAAGTAAATGCCTCCTTCTGGCATTGTTATTTAATATGCTTATTATTTAACAGATACAATGAACCAGGCCATTTCAGTGTTTATTTTACTCAAATGCACTTAAAATTAATAAACCTGTAATTTTTCTAAAAAGTCTGACAGCAACTTGTAGTTTTAAACGCTCTTTAAGCAATTTAATTTACCAGAATATGCTATTTAAACAGTAACGCAAAAACCAGGCTCTGATTAACAGGAAAAAATTTTTTACATGAAAGGCGAGTGCACAGCTGTCTTTTTGGAAAACAGTTATACTCCTTTTCAACAGCAGGTGAAAGCTTAAGCTTACTTTTACCGGTAGGAGTCGCTGGCGACTTCCTGTGAACCGTCCTGTTGACATCTGGTTGTTAGCCGTTAGCTACGATGTAACACATGGTCGAGCATGGTTCAAATCAGCATTTATGGACGGATTTAAAGCTTAAACGTCGCGTTGCTGAACAAACACGCCTTTTCTGTATGTACTCATGAGTTTAGGAACAAGTGTCAGGGCTTCATTCAGCTTTTTTAAACACAAAGGAAGTCTCCGTTAAAACGAACTTCATTTCCGGGGTCACATGACTTTACAGACACATGCACATTGGGGTGGGCTTTACGCAGTGACATCAGAGTGAGAGGACGTACAGGGATACGTCACCAGCTTTTCAGCGAATCAGAACGACCCAAACAGCGGTTCTCAGCCAATCATAGCTCGTGAGTACTCTCTTTAAGCTAGCAGTTAGCATCAACATTCCAGTCAAATTATTGCCTATTAGCGCTTCGAAAATGCACAATTTTACTGTGAACGTAACAAATCAGCATCGGAGCAGCTTCTGAGACAGCGCTCAGCTTCAAACAAACGTACCACCATTCAAAAACACGACTCGAACGAGTCCAGTAAACAGAACCTGGTCGGACATGTAGAACTCCCTTTCTGCTACAGTTTCAAACAGAATGGATGCATTATTCTCACTGCTTACAGCTTAGTTACACAAACAGATTGACAATTCCAGCTTTAACAATGAACACATTGACGTAATTGCAGCTTCCTGAAAACCACAGCCGTAAATTATGCCTGTACCAAGTTCAAAACTCGGACCTTTTCATGCCAACATGAGCGTTTTTCCACGATAACACAGATCTCGTGTCACACATAATTATATCTCTTTAGAAACCCGTCGGGCCAGCAAATGTAGTGAAAGTGGGGGACAGCTTAACTGTTGCTTCACTACTAATTAATTATTCTTAACTCTAGTTCCAGCACGAAGAATTAATTATTTAAATACAACGGGTTCTTTCTTTTTCAAGTTAAATTAATGCCATGTGACGAGATAACTGTGAGAATTGTTTAATCAGTGACAGGAGACGCCATTTTTCTTTGACCAATCAGAATAAATGCGGTCATTTATTTAACAGAATCAAAATTTAACATCAAATCATGTACACTTGATTTGCTGATCTGGTTCTAATTAATAAAAACTTGGCACGCTTTACTAACAAGACAACCGAACATTTCTGAAGGCATCTAGATTGATTTACTGGCGAAAAGATTTACAAGAAGAGAGTTTTAGAGGTTTAAAGAGGAGATGGATGGAGGAAGATGGATGTTGTTGACCAGAATTAGCACGCTTCTTCCAACACCAGCTCAACCCTCCGGTACACTTAGTGCGAGACACTCGTGACATTTCTTTATCTTTGCAGATGAGGATCAGCTCTGGTATAGATGTCCCTATGCACGCTACCTTTCCAGCATCTCCGGTTAAAGCGGCTGGTCATTGTCAGAAGTCGTGTCGATTTACTCCGTTCAACAAACAAGCTTCCTTTTAAGTTGTAGGCGTTACGCCCGGGTGAGTTCACAGGGAGGAGCCGCGACTCAGACAGAGATTCCACTCAGAAGTGGAAGACTCCTAGAAGACTCCATGAAAGACTGAGTTAGACTCAGAAGACTTGAGAAGACTCTAGGAAAACTCCGGTCAAAGACTGACTAGTTCCAGGAAGTGTTGACTTTTAAAGAGTCCTCACTTCCGGTCACTTCGTACTTCCTGATTGGTTGAAACAAACAACAGGGGGGTGTTTCAGTGATGTCAGAGGGTTATTAAAAGTCAAGAGAGGATGTAGGAATGTTTAGGAACGATTAGTACAGACAGAGGAATGTTATGGCAAAGTTAAAGGAAGCAGGTGCCAGTTGCTTCTCTTTTTACCGTCTGATAGGTTTAAAAACAAGACAGTTCGTTCTAATAACTTGTTTTCTGACTGTCTCTGACTTTCGACCGACATCACTACTTCTCATTTAGACAGAAGATCAAAATGCATAAATACTTTGTAAATAGACATTTAAATGATTTCTAAGTCTAATGAAGTTTAAAAATCATTTATACGGTTTCACAGTTGATTTAAAATGGGTGGTTTACTTTCAACATTAGAAATTATATGAACTAAACACACTTTTGATTATCAAGATATTGTAAAATAGTAATGATAATGAAAAAAGAAGAGTGTTCTTTCAATTGATTAATTCAGGATACAATTAAATAGTCTTTTGATGAGCTAATTTGTATTTCTGGATTCAAATCAATGAAATAACAGTCCCTGTCCCATGAAGGTCTTCAGAGACAGGTTGTGGTCGGAGGCCTAGTTCACTACAGGCTGCAGAGCCAGCTAGCGATGATGCAAAGAGGCCACAGATTATATGGGGATCAGCTCCGAGATGGTGCAATTCCAGGGGGGAGGCCACGTGACATATGTGGTCTTGCAATGGGAGCTATAAACTGTAAAAACACGAAAAATACCTTCTAACGTCCAAAATCAGCAAAACTCACGCAAAAGCCTGTAAAAGTAAAAAAAAAAAAAAATCACTAATGTGCCTGAAGTGAATTAAGTGCAACTGACACACAAACATGAT
>NC_056504.1:23931111-23932328 GCF_014905685.2 Nematolebias whitei
AAATGTTATGAGACATGCAAACATCTGCAAAAAGCATGGAAAGTGCAATCCAATATCAAAAAGCAAAGAAGCAATATCTTTGCAAGTTTTTTGCTCCATTTTGTCTCCTTTTGTCATTTTTGCTTCCATTTTTTATAATTTCATACGGAATTTTGTCTGTTTCATTATTATTGCTGTTGGTGGCGGTTGCAGGTTTTTATGACATTACTGCTGATTTTGGACTTTAGTAGACATTTTCCATGTTGTTAACATCTACCAAAGTCCAAAATCAGCACTGTCATAAAAACCTGTAATCGCCACTATCACCAATCATAATGAAACAGACAAAATTGCGCAAATTAAAAAAAAAAAAAAGCCCAAAATACCAAAGTAAAAAAAAAACGGAGCAAAATTGTGCAGATATTTTATCTTTGCTTTTTGGTATTGATTGAACAAAATCTTCAGTTACCTGCCCATGGCCACTTTCATTTCCTTTATGCAGACTGACAACAGAATCATCTGCGTACTTTAAATGAACCTGCTGTCATGTCTGCTATGACACATGTTTATGTATAAAATAAACAGCAGAGGTGACAGTACACATCCTTGAGGTGACCCGGTGAAAGAGTGCTTAAAATCAGAGAGACAATTATTCACTCTTACTCTCTGTGTCCTGTTACTTAAAAAATCCAAGATCCAGCACATCACATTGTTAGTCAGAGGAAACTGTTCAAAAAGCTCTTAGATTATTGTGAGGTTGGATTGTATTAAAGGCTGAGGAAAAATCCAAGAACGTGTCCCATTAGATTTTAGGTGTTTAAAAAGACGGTTGAGCAGAGAGTGTTGCATCTTCTACACCTGTGTGAGGCTTAATAGCAAACTGCATGGGATCTAAAAGATGTTGAGTCTGCTTTAGAATCTTACAGCCACCCAACGTCTAAATATGTGAAACAGAAGCAAAAATATTGCAAAATAGTGGAAATTTATATCCAATGTCAAAGAGCAGAGAAGCATTATTTTTAAAAGTTTTTTCTACAATTTATCTACATTTGGAGTTTGGGTGGTATTTTACATATTGTTGTGCACGTTTCATTCCAAATGAACAATAGTGGCGTTTTACATGCTTTTACAGTTTTTCCTAATTTCTGCAGGGTTTGGCATTTGATGATTTCGATGTTTTTACAGCTTTCATTCACAAATTTTGGATTTTAGCTGACATTTTATGTGTTTTTGCAGGT
>NC_056504.1:23932428-23936518 GCF_014905685.2 Nematolebias whitei
GGTAATGGGGTACATCTATGAGGTGTGCAGCTCCCGGTAGGAGGCCATGTGGTGGATGTGGACCTGCACTAAGACGTACAGTTCCACGGAGGTGGCCTTGTTGAAATACCTGCCTGTGTAACAAGCAAAGCACACAGGAGGAGGCTGGGCAACAGAGCCTGCTAGCCTGAATTAGGAGAGGCCTCACACTGTATATGGTCTAGCTCGTAGGTGGTGCCGCTCAATGGAGGAGGCCACATGACTGAGGCATTCCTGCACCTAGGTAGTGCTGCTCCAGGCATGTGGCTGGGCTGCAGAGCCAACAATACAGCCATGGGCATAGAGAATGCTCAGTGGATTAGGTCCTGTTCTGATTTGATACAACACAAAGGATTTGGATAAGGTCCTTCAGGGATGTGCAGTTAAACCATGAAGGAATTATGGCTGCAGAGTCAGCTATCCAGGTGTAGAGAGTCTGCAAGGTGTATGAGGTACTAGTAGGAGGTGTTACAGTTCCAGGCAGATGGATGGCATCCTTCAACTAGATGTGTAGCTCCAGGGAGGTAGCCGGTTGGCAGAGCCAGATATTCAGGGGTGTAGAGGCATTGCAGTGAATGTTGTCCAGCTAATATGTTTAGTAGCTCCAGGGAGCTAGCTGAACTAGCCAGGCAGCAGCGTAGAGGCTGTGTTGTAGATTTGGTCCAGCAAAGATGTGGCACTGTATCATGCAAAAGGCCACGTAGTTGGTGATGCTCCATGGTGGAATCTTGGCATCAGACTAACCAGCCAGTTGCAGAGATAATGCACTTTTGAAGGTGTCCAGCTCCGAGGTGGTGCATTTCCAGGGAGGAGGCCACACGACAGATTTATTCCTGCATGGAAGTGGTACTGTTCTAGGGAGGCGGCCTTGTTGTAGAGGCTGCCAACCCCGGTTGCAGAGCTCCAGGTAGGAAGCCATTCTGCATCTAGGGCCAGAAAGATTGTGCGAGGTATGGGGTTCTGCACAGAGGTGGTTCTGTTACATAGAGGTTGCTTGGCTGTAGAGCCAACTAGCCAGGAGCAGAGAGGACGAACAGTGTATGAGGTCCAGCTATGGGGTGGTGCAGGTTCATGCAGGATGTAATGTGGCTGATAGGGTCCAGCACAGAGGAGTTGCTGCTTTAGGGACATGGTCAGGCTGCAGAGCCAGCCATCCAGGTTCAGCCATGGAAAAGCTTCCGAGTCTGTGTGAAGGCCCGTTCCACGCTGTGGGAAATTTAAATCGTCTGGTTACGAGCTTAACCGTAAGGTGGTGATGATTTATGAGAATCGCAGGCCACCTGCGGCTTCTGGGACTCGTTAGCGTGGTGGGTTCGACCTTGAAGGAAACTCATGGCATGGATCAGTGGAATGGAATCCCACAATTAGGCATTTCTGGAACCAGAACTTCCAGATGGACTGAAGGCTGGAAAAAAGTAATCGGTCTGCCTGATGAAAAACAAGAATCAAGCTTATTTGATTCTGACTCCCTGATTGCCTCGGAGACAGGCCGACTATCAAATATCTCCTGGGACATGAGTATCCAAAGACAAAAGCTTGATCTACTCTCCCCCCACCCCCACCCCCACCCCCAATAACTTTCTGTGCAAGCTTATCAGAACTGCTGTTTGGAACAACATCTTCAGACACTGGCTTATCTGAAAAAACGCTCATGGACAAATCTAAACACCTTGATGTCAAATGCAAATGTAATCATGTTTTAAATGTGTTTGCTGGTAGATGTTTTTTTATGTCACAAATCGTGTCCTGATTGACAAGATGTGAAAGATTTTTTTGTGTAATACCACTATTAAGGGTGTAGAGGCATTGCAGTGAATGTTGTCCAGCTAATAGATAATAGCTTAGATAATATCTAAGATTATTATCTGGTAAGGATAAAATGGCCGCGCTTTCTACAGTTGCAGCTTCGTGCACTCCGCCCATCTTTTGGACGACTGTACGTACATAATCGCGTTGTACCTCTGTACAATTCCAATAAAGTTTATTCTGATTCTGATTACAAGGTGAAGAACTTCATGGAGGTTTCTGGGCTGCAGAGCCAACTAGCGATGCGAAGAGGCCGCAGAGTATATGGGGTCCAGCATGGAGATGGTGCAATCCTGCTTGATATTGGTGCAACTCCATGGAGATGGATGGGGTCATTCACAGAGGTGGTGATGCTCCAGGCAGGGGCCTACGTGGCAAGTAGTGTCCTACATGGAGGAGTTGCTGCACCATGGAGATGGCCAGGTTGCAGAGCTATCCAGCCAAAAGGTGGAGAGGCTGTGCTTCGATGGGATATAGCTAGAAGATGGTGCAGCTCTTGGTAAGAGGCCACTCAGTGGATGTGGACCTGCACTAAGATTGTACAGCTCCACGGAGGTGGACGGGCTGAAAAACATGCCTGTCCAACATGCAAAACTTCCAGGAGGAGGCTGGGCAACAGAGCAAGTTAGCCAGGATGAGGAGAGCCCTCACAGTGTTTGTGTTCCAGATATGAAGTGGTGCCAATCCTGGGAGGAAGCCAAAAAATTGATTAAGTCCAGCAATAGGTAATGCTGGGCCAGGCATGCAGCTGGGCTGCAGAGTCAGCAATCCAGCAATGGGCATAGAGGTCACTCAGTGGATTGGGTCTGATTTGGTGCAAAACCAAGGATTTGGATAAGGTCTGTCACGGACTCGAACAACCTCCCTAGAACAGCACAACATCCATGTAGGACGACCTCTGCCATGTGGCCACCTCCCTGGAAATGCATCACTTCAGAGCCACCTCCATGGAACAAAACCACCTCTGCTGCAGGACATTATCCACTGAGCAACCTTTCTGAACCAAGATGGCCTGCTCTGCAGCCTGGTTTCCTCCCTTGAGCTCTGAACTGTGGATTGGCAGCCTCTGCAACCCGGCCACTTCCATGGAACAGGAACACTTCAATGTATTACCACATCTGCCGTGTGGCTTCCACCATGGAGCTGCAGCACCTCAGAACTGGATCCCTTCCAAATAGCAGCCTGTCCTCCCCTCATTGGCTGACTCTGCGGCCTGTCTGGTGCTAGTGGCGATTACAGGTTTTTATGACGGTGCTGCTGATTTTGCACTTTGGTAGATGTTAACAACATAGAAAATGTCTACCAAAGTCCAAAATCAGCAACAATGGCACAAAAACCTGTAATCGCCACCGGTAGCAATAATAGTGCAACAGACAAAATTGCGCACAAAATTATTAAAAATGGAAGCAAAATGACAAAAGGAGAAAACGTGGAGCAAAAACTTGCAAAGATATTGTTTCTTTGCTTTTTGATCTTGGATTGCAATTTCCATACTTTTGCAGGTTTTTGCATGTCTCACAACATTTTGACATAGGGTAGCTATTTCATTATATTCACACCTTTTTGCTATAGATATAGCGGTAACAAGCAACTCAGTCTGCGTCCTTTTTTGGGCTTGTAGGAGTATTTGACAAATAAAGTGCAGAGCTAATTTGACTCATTCAATGTGACCTTTTTAATGGTACCAACATCACTTGCCTCAGACCTTGCTACGCAAAAGAGAAAGGCTAAAGACACTGTGCACACCCAAAAAAGAAAATATAGTCAACTTTAAAGACTTTTAACATCCATCAGAAAGAAGCAGGCAGGTTCAAATTTACAATGTTTCAAGCATATGAGTATAAAAAGGACAGCAGAGTTTCACACTTGTGCACAGGACAGATTCTGTCCTACTGTGCACATGCTGCAACAATTATGATCAAATCAGTAAAGCTGTGCGTCAGGCTGGCTTGCAACTTGGAGCTCCTGCGCCCTGGGCTTGCTAGAGCTGCAACACATTCTATGCAGAACCATATCTGCCTTGAATGTCCTGCTTCTTGCTGCACCACCTCATAGCTGGACACCATTCACCGTCCATCCTCTCCGCCCCTGTCTGTTGGCTCTGCAGCCATGCCGCCTCCATTGAACAGCCCCATCTGTGCAAGTCCCAATCCACTGCACAAACTTTCTGCCCCTACATGGCCAGCTCTGCAGCATGGCCTCCTCCATGCAACCTGGGATGGATAGCTATGTTGCCTGGCCATATTCATGAAGCAGCACCACTTCC
>NC_056504.1:23936618-23944027 GCF_014905685.2 Nematolebias whitei
CGGGCTGAAAAACCTGCCTGTCAAACATGCAAAGCTTCTAGGAGGAGGCTGGGCAACAGAGCCAGTTAGCCAGGATGAAGAGAGGCCTCACAGTGTATGTGTTCCAGCTATGAGGTGGTGCCGCTCCTGGGAGGACGCCACATAATTGATTTGGTCCTGCACAGAGGTAATGCTGGTCCAGGCATGCAGCTGGGCTGCAGAGACAGCAATTCAGCCATGGGAATAGAGGACGCTCAGTGGATTGAGTCTGATTTGGTGCAGCACCAAGGATTTGGATAGGGTCCTTCATGGAAATGCTGCTAAACCATGGAGGCAGTCTGGCTGCAGAGCCAGCTAGGCAGGTGCGGAGAGTCAGCAACGTGTATGAGATACTGCTAGGAGGTGTTGCAGCTCCAGGCAGATGGATGGCATCCTTCAAGTAGGGTGGATGGGATACTTCTTTTTTTTTCTCCTTCTCCTGTCATGCATTGTGACACTTAGAATTATTGTCTTAGTGTCAAAGTGATGCCCAAAAGATTTACTTTCACAAGCAGAGCATTATGGCTGGCCTTAATGCTCCACTTGATATATAAATTAAATTTTATTAGAATATGCTTTCAGTTTGTTTCAGATGTAATGGACATGGAGACGGAAAACAAAGAAGATAACAAAGCAGAAAAGTGAGAGAAGAGTTAAAATGTAAAGAAGGAGATAGGAATAGAGGAGAGAAAGGGATAAAGAGAACACAAATCAACATCATTGAAGTCTGCCTCTAGACCTGTATAAAGAGAAAAGAAAAAAAACAAGAAACCACAACAACAAACAACTTATATAATGATAGTTATAACATCATTAGAAAGTATTTTTTACAGTACATGGTAATACAATATATATTTGATGGCCACCACAACCCAACTGAGTGTGTGTCTGATAAACACCTGAATCTAAACACTTGTGTGAGCATGCTTATCAATATAAGGTTTTTCCATAAAAATTTTCAATAGTGGATGTGGGGACCCATAAACCCATCCTCACAGGACACCAAGGTAACAGGGAAGACCGGAACCACAGACACACAGCGGTCCCCAAGCCCGGAACTCTGGTAGTCCCCCAACAGGGACACCCGCACCCCCCAGAGAGAGAAGCAAAGGGAATCCCTTGGCATCCCCAGCAACCATAATGCAGAAACCCCAGGAGGCCGTAGCGACGAGTCAACAGGCCCCACTGTCAACCCGCCCCTCCAGAGTGGATTCGGCCATGGACATCAAGCCCCGAGTCCCGAGGTCATACCACCCCCCCAACAGAGGCCCGACAAAGCCAGGGCACCCAGGCCCCTGCAGGCAGCCACCAGGGTGGGCCTGCACACACCCCACCACCCAGCCCCAGCTGCTGAGAGCCATCAATGCACCGGCGGCAAGGAGGCCCACCACAGGAGGGGAGCATGACACACCAAATGGGGGGCCAAAATTGATCCAAGAGAGGGGACCACCGAAAACCAAACCTGAGACATAAACAGGCACATAGAGACAGCCTCTGTCAGACCGTCCATGCGCCCCTTCCGCCCGACAGCGACGGTAAGCTGGCCCCAGGCATGGGTCCAGAGCAGCAGGGAGCAGCAGCTGAGGAAGGCTTGCGCAGCACACCAATGCATCCCTACAGCCCCACACCACAGGCCCGGAGAGTCCCCGGCATGCCACCCATGCACACCCCCAGGGTGGATGGGATCCTTCAACTAGGTTTGCAGCTCTAGGGAGGGATCCATTCTGTAGAGCCAGCCATTCAGGGGTGTAGAGGCCATGCAGTAGATGGATTCCAGCCCATATGTTTAGCAACTCCAAGGAGGAGGCCACACAGTGGATAGATTCCAAATCAGAGTTGATACAGCTCGAAGGAGGAGGAAACGCAGCAAATGGAGTCTTGTACAGAGGTGTAGCTGCTCCAGGGAGGCAGCCAGGCTGCAGTCACATCCAGCCTCGTAACCTCCTCCATGGAACTGCACCACATCCAGGCTAGACCCTATTCTTTTCACAGACTCTCTGAACCTGGTAGGCTAGCTCTGAAGACTGGCCTTCTCTCTGGAGCTCTACACCCTAGGCGGGATGGCTCTGCATCCCAGTCACCTTCCCTCTAACAGCACCAACATACAGCCATGGGCGGAGAGGCCGCTCCGTGGATTTGGTCCTGCTCATTGTTGGTGCAGCTCCAGGAAGGAGGATGGGGTCCTTCATGGAGGTGGTGCTGCTCGAGGCAATAGGTAACGTGACAAATAGGGTCTGCATGGAAGTGTTACTGCTTCAGGGAGTAGGCCAGGTTGCAAAGCCAGAAAGCACAGGGGTGGAGAGACTGTGCAATGATGTGGTACATCTATAAGGTGTTGCAGCTATGGATGGGGTCCTGCACAGAGGTGGTGCAGCTCCAGTGAGGCAGCCAGGCTGTAGATCCAGCCTGTCCATGAGTCCAGAGTGACTGTGCAGTGGCTGGGGTCCAGCTCAGATGTGGTGCAACAACAAGGAGGAGGCCACACAGCGGATGGAATCCTGCAAGGAGGTGGTGATGCCCCAAGGTGGAAGATTGGCATCTTATCCATTCATCCAGGGGCAGAGAGATTGCCTGGTGGATGGTGTTCAGCTCTGAGGTGTTACATTTCCATGGAGGAGGCCGGGTGGTGGTTTGTTTCATACATGTAAGTGGTGCTGCTGTAGGTAGGGGGTCAGGCTGCAGAGTCAGCCAATGAGTGAGTGGAGGAGAGGCTGCAATTTGGATGGGGTCCAGTTCTGAGGACGTTCAGCTCCATGGAGAAAGCCACACAGCAGATGTGGTCCTACATGGAAGTGTTGCTTTTCCAGGGAAGTGGCCGGGTTGCATAGGCTGCCAATTCACAGTGCAGCGCTCAAGGGAGGAAACCAGGCTGCAGAGCAGGCCAACTAGGTTCAGAAAGGTTGGTCGGTGGATAAGGTCCTGCACAGAGGTGGTTCTGTTCCATGGAGGTTGCTTGGCTTTAGAGCCAACCTTACAGTGGCGTAGAGGTCACTTGGTGTATTGCATCCAGCTATGAGGTGGTGTTGTTCCAGGTAGGAGGCAACGTGGCTAATAGAGTCATGCATAAAGTTTTTGCACCTCTAGGTATGTGGTCGGGGTGCAGAGCCAGCAAGCCAGCATGTGGGAGGCGACATATGTATGGGTTCAGCTAAGAGCTGGTACAATTCCATGGTGGACACCACACAGAATATGTGGTCTGCACACAGGTGGTGCTGCTCCAGGTATGTGGCCAGGTTGCAGAGCCAGCCATCCCTCCATGGTGAAGAGTCCGCTATGTGGATTGGGTCTTGCTCAGAGTTTTTCAGCTCCAGTGAGGTGGATGGGTACCTTCACAGAGATGGCGCTTCTCCAGGAAGGTGGCCAGGTTGCAGAGCCATGAAGCCGAGGGGTGTAGAAGCTTTGCGGCGATGGGGTACAGCTAAAAGTGGTGCAGCAGCTGTTAGGAGGCCACGTGGTGGAAGTGGACCTGCAGTAAGATTATACAGCTCCAGGAAGGTGGCTGGGCTGAAAAACCTGCCTGTCCAATGTGCAAGGCTCCTAGGAGGAGGCTGGGCAACGGTGCCAGTTAGCCAGGATGAAGAGAGGCCTCACAGTGTATGTGTTCCAGCTCGGAGGTGTGCTGTTACTGGGAGGACGCCACATATTTATTTGTTCCTGCACAGAGGTAATGCTGGTCAAGGCATGAAGCTGGGCTGCAGAGTCAGCAATCCAGCCATGGGCAGAGAGGCCGCTCAGTTTATTGGGTCTGATTTGGTCTTGCACCAAGGTTTTGGATAGGGTCCTTCATGGAAATTTTGCTATAACCATTGAGGCAGTCTGACTGCAGAGCCAGCAAGGCATGTGCTGAGAGTCTGCACGAAGTATGAGGTACTTCTACGAGGTGTTGCAGCTCCAGGCAGATGGATGGCATCCTTCAAGTAGGGTGGATGGGATCCTTCAACTAGGTTTTGCAGCTCTAGGCAGGTAGCCTTTTCTGTAGAGCCAGCCATTTAGGGGTGTAGAGTCCATGCAGTGAATGGATTCAAGCCAATATGTTTAGCAGCTCGAGGGAGGAGGCCACACAGCAAATGGTGTCTTGTACAGAGGAGTAGCTGCTCCAGGGAGGCAGCCAGGCTGCAGTCACATCCAGCCCAGTGTAAAGAGCTCCAGGTAGGAGGATTTGCTGAGGAGCCAGCAAGCCAGGGTTAAGAATTGTTGTGTCCTTGAAGTGGGCGGTATTGCAGCTCCATGGAGGAGGCCACGTGCAACTATGGATCTTGAGTTGAGGTGAAGCTTCTCAAGAGAGACGATCCTGGCTGTAGAGCCAGCCACTCTAGGGCACAGAGATCCAGGGAGGAGGCCAGGATGCAATGCCATCCAGCCAGTGGTAGAAGGCTGTGTAGTGTATGAGTTCCAGCTTGAATGTCATGCAGCACAAGGGAGGAGGACACACAGCAGAACTAGCCAGGCATTAGCGTAGAGCCTGTGACGTAGATGTGGTCAAGCTCAGATGTGGTGCAGCATCATGTAGAAGGCCACGTAGCAGATGGTGTCCTGTAAGTAGTTGTTGATGCTTGAGGGTCGAGGCTTGGCATCAGACACAACTAGCCAGCTGCAGAGAGGCTGCACTTTGGAAGGTGTCCAGTTTTGATGTGGTGCTTTTCCAGGGAGGAGGCAACATGGCATAATGTGGTCCTAGCGATGTTGTGCTGTTCCAGGGATGTGGCCTTGTTGCAGAGTTTGCCAGCCAATGGTACAGAGCTCCAGAGAGGAAGCCAGTCTGCAGACATGTCCATCTAGGGCCAGAAGGGTCATGCAATGGATGGGGTTCTGCACAGAGGTGGTTCTGTTCCATGGCGGTGGATTAGTCATCCAACCAGGTTGGAGAATCCACATGGTAGATGGGGTCCAGCTATGAGGTAGTGCAGCTCCATGCAGGCAGGAGACAATGTGTTTGCTTGGAGTTTTTGAAAATCCAAGGAGGTGGTGGTGCTTCTCCAGGAAGGTGGCCGGGTTGCAGAACCAGCCAGCTGAGAGGTGGAGAGGCTGTGTGGTGATATGGTACATCTAGGAGGTGGTGCAGCTCCTGTTAGTAGGCCATGTGGTGGATGCTGACCTGCACTAAGATTGTACAGCTCCACGGATGTGGTCAGGCTGAAAAACCTGCCTGTCCAATGTGCAAAGCACACAGGAGGAGGCTGGGCAATAGAGCCTGCTAGCCAGGATGAGGAGAGGCCTCACACTGTATGTGGTCCAGCTCATAAGTGGTGCCACTCAAGGGAGGAGGCCACATGACTGAGGTGTTCCTACACCTAGGTAGTGCTGCTCCAGGCATGTGGCTGGGTTACAGAACCAGCAATACAGCCATGTGCATAGAGGATGCTCTGTGGATTAGGTCCTGTTCTGATTTGGTGCAGCACCAAGGATTTGGATAAGGTCCTTGACGGATGTGCTCAACAGTGCTATGGAGGAAGTATGGCTGTAGAGTCAACTAACCAGGTGCGGAAAGTCCGCAAGGTGTATGATGTGCTACTAGGAGGTGTTGCCGCTCCAGGCAGATTGATGGCATCCTACAACTAGGTTTGCAGCTCCAGGGAGGTAGCCGGGTTTCAGAGCCAGCTATTCAGGGGTGTATAGGCCATGCAGTGAATGTGGTCCAGCTAATATGTTTAGTTGGTCCAGGGAGGATGCCACAAAGCAGGTTGGGTCTTGCTCAGAGGTTTAGCTGCTCCATGGAGGCACCCAGCCCAGTGTAAAGAGCTCCAAGTAGGAGGACAGGATGTGGAGCCAGCCAGCCAGGTTTAAGAGTGATTGTGTCCACTCCAGAGTGCAGAGATTTAGGGAAGTGGCTAGGCTGTATAGCCAGCCAACAAGAGGAAGCGAGGCTGTGTGTTGGATGAAGTCCAGCTTGGACGTGGTACAGCACCAAGAAGGAGGCCACACAGCAGAACTAGCCAGGCAGCAGCATAGAGGCTGTGAGGTGGTTTATGGTTCAGAGGTGGCGCAGCTTCATGCAGATCGCAATGCAGCAGATGGGGTGCTACAAGTAGTTGGTGATGCTCTGGGGTGGAAACTTGGCATCAGACACAACCAGCCTGTTGCAGAGAGGCTGCACTTTTAATGGTGTCCAGCTCTGAGGGGGTGCATTACCATGGAGGAGGCCACACAGCTGTTCTAGGGAGGTGGTAGGGTTGCATAGGCTGCCAGCCCAAGTTGCAGAGCTCTGGGGAGGAAGCCAGGCTGCAGAGATAGCCATCTAGGGCATGAAAGGTTAGGCGAGGTATGTGGTTTTGCACAGAGTTAGTTTTGTTCCATGAAGGTGGCTTGGATGTAGAGCCAAACAGCTCCATGGAACAGAACCACCTCTGTGCAGGACTCTATCCACCGAACAACCTTTCTGAACCTAGAGGGCCTGCTCTGCAGCCTGGTTTCCTCCCTTGAGCTCTGCACTGTTGATTGGCAGCCTCTGCAACCCGGGCACTTCCATGGAACAGCAACACTTCCATGTATGACCACATCTGCCGTGTGGCTTCCACCATGGAGCTGCACCACCTCAGAACTGGACCCCATCCAAATTGCAGCCTGTCCTCCCCTCATTGGCTGACTCTGCGGCTTGATCCCCTACCTGCAGCAGCACCACATACGTGCAGGACCCCAAACACCACCAGGCCTCCTCCATGGAAATGCAATACCTCAGAGCTGAACACCATCAACCAAGCAGCCTCTCTGCTCCTGGATGAATGGATAAGAGGCCAATCTTCCACCGTGGAGCATCACCACCTCCTTGCAGGATGCCATCTCCTGTGTGGCCTATTTTATAATGCTGCACCCCATTTGAGCTGGACCCCAGCCACCGCACAGCCACTTTGGACTCATGGACAGGCTGGCTCAACAGCCTGGCTGCCTCACTGGCTCCATACCTTGGTGCAAAGCTCCAAGGCTGCAGAGCTGGCCATTTAATGGCAGAAAGTTTGTGCAGTGGAATGGGTCTTGCGCATACGTGGCTGTTCAGTAGAAGCGGCATGGCTGCAGAGCCAACAGACAGGGGCGGACAGGATGCACTGTGAATGGTGTCCAGCAGGACCTTCAAGGCAGATATGGTTCTGCATAGAAAGTGTTGCAGCTCTTGCAAGCCCGAGGCGCAGAGCTCCAAGGGGAAAGCCAACCTAAGGCAGAGAGGCTTTTCTGATTTTTTCATATTTTTTGCAGTTCTACGAAGGATTCTGTCTACACATGACAGATTCTGTCCTATTGTGCACATGCACACAGAATTTGTCGTGTGTACAAGCCTGAAACTCTGCTGTCCCTTTAAATACTCATACTATACCCCTGAAGTATCCCTGAAGGATGACTGAGAAAACAAATTTTGTGTTTTTGAAACCATTAGTGAAAAGGCCAGACTTCAGGGGTAT
>NC_056504.1:23944127-23946320 GCF_014905685.2 Nematolebias whitei
TGGATAGCTATGTTGCCTGGCCATATTCATGAAGCAGCACCACTTCCACGCAGTATAAGAGAGGTCACTTGGTGCATTGCATCCAGCTTTGAGGTAGTGTAGTCCCAGGTAGGATGCAACGTGGCTGATAGAGTCATGCATAAAGGTTTAGCAGCTTTAGGTATGTGGCCGGGGTGCAAAGCCAGCTAGCCAGGGTGTTGATAGGCCACACTGTGTACCAGGTCCAACTCGTAGGTGGTACAGTTCCAATGAGGTGCATTGGGTCCGTCACAGAGGTGTTGCTGCTCCAGTGAGGTGGCTGGTTTGTAGGGCCAACCATACCTCGGGTGTAGAGGATGAGCGGTGGAGTGTGACCTGCTAAGCAGTCGTGCATTTCCATGGACATTTTCGCTGGTGGTGGTTGGGGTACTAGATATAAGTTTTGCTGCTACAGGTAGGATGCCAGGATACAGAGTCATCCAGCCATAGGAGAGGTCACACAGTCGATTGGGTCCAGCTCTGAGGTTGTGCATCTCCATGGAGTAGGCCACATGGCAGATGTAATCCTGCTTGGATGTGGTGATGTTTCAGGGAAATGGCCGTTTTGCAGAGGCTGCCAGCCCAGGTTGCAGAGCTCCAGGGAGGAAGCCAGTGTGCAGAGCGGGCCATCTAGGGCCAGAAAGGCTGTTTGGGAGAAGGTGTCCTGCACAGAGGTGGTTCTGTTTCATCGAGGTGTCTTGGCTGTAAAGCTAAAAATCCAGGGGCAGAGAGGCCGCACGTGTTTGGTGTATGCTGGTGGTGCAGCTCCAAACAGGAGCTAACACGGGATAGGGTCTAGCACATGTAGTGGACTAAGCCTACGTCGAAACCCAGTCTAAGGTCAAAACTCTTGACCTTTAGAACCTTGTGGGACAGAAGCTGTCATTTCATGGATTTGACTCCATAAATACAGGTTCACCCATCCTGAGACTTTCTTTCTTGAAGATTCAAGTGAAAAGAACACTCTCTTTTTATTATCATTACTATCTTACAAATGTTGATAATCAAAGTGTCTTAGTTCAAACCATTTTAGATGTTGCAGTGAACTAATCAATTTTATTAACTGAGTAATGATTTTTATTCTCATGTTAAAAGCTGTTGCAGAGTAATTATGCATTTTTCTGATTTCTGCTTTTGAATGAGCAAGTGTGTGCGTTTACAAGGTTACAGTCAAACGAAAAACAAGTTGTTATGTTAAAACTGTCATGTTTTAGAATCCTCTCAGACGTAAATAGAGATGTTTTGCACCTGTGTCTTAGGCACGCCAAAACAGAACCCTCTCGGTCTGTGAGAACATTTCTGAGCTGTCTCATAACAATTCTCGCTGTCTCTAACCCCTTACGTCACAAAAACACACCCCTTCTGGTCGTTTCTGACCAATGAAAAATCCCAAAAAGTGAACCGGGAAAGAGCCTTTAAAATGTCAGTACTTCCTGGTCTACACGGGCTCACGGAGTTACAGACTCAGAGAGTTGTCGGAGTTCTAAGAGTCTGAGAGCGTAGAGTTCGGTGAGAGTCTACTCAAGTTCTGCTGAGTTCTGATGGAGTGCTGTTAGAGTTCCTGACATGACAACAAAGCTCTTCCGAGTTCCATGGGATTATAACATTTTCCACTGAGGTGAATGTGTGTCGAACAGAGCCTCGCCACTACTTCTGACGGGCAACAGCCATTCTAAGGAGACGCTGGACCGGTAGCGTTAACGGAACACCATATCTGCTGATTATCATCAGAGAGGTAATGGGTCAAGTTTCCTACCAAGCGTACCGAGGCGAGCTGGGCTTCTGATGGAGAGTGTCGGTTCTGGAAAACACTTAATTTCCCTCACACACCATCCTTTACTCCCTCTAAACTTCTTTCCATCTTTAAACTTTCCTATGAAGTAGAAATTCTCCCAGATATTTAGAAATGTCTGTGTAAAGTGCTTATTCACATCCGTGTGGGTAAAAGTCATAGTTGTACAGTTTTATACATGTCTGTGGTGCAGCAACGGAAAAATCATGGCCGTATGATTTTTCCTGATTGATTGCTTATATTGTTATTTTCATAATTTGCCAAATTAATGTAAATGTTTGATGTTAAATTTGATTCTGTAAATAAATGACCGCATTCATTTTGATGGGTCAAATCTAAATGACGTCTCACGTTTGCATTTCCTTAAATTCAATGCACGTTTT
>NC_056504.1:23946420-23956673 GCF_014905685.2 Nematolebias whitei
ACAAAAAAACGAAGTCCAGATGACATGATTCAACCTTTTTTGTTGTTTTTAAGGTGTTTTTCCAAGTCTTTCATGTATTGTTGTGTAGTGTAGGCTGTTGCCATGGCAGCATCGCCTGGTTGGTACAACAGGTGTAGAGGGAGAGTCATTTGTCGACCCGTCATCATCTCGAAAGGAGAGATGCCAGTCGACGTGTGTGGAGTGGCCCTTATGGCCATGAGGACCAGAGGGAGTTTCACGTCCCAGTCCTTGTGGTTTGCGGCTACGTATTTTTTCAAAATACTCACCACAGTCCTGTTTGCTCTCTCAACCTGGCCTGAAGCCTGTGGGTGGTAGCCAATATGGAAGTTGGCTTTGACGCCTAGCGTCTTCCACAGTTCCTTCATTACTTCACCTGTGAAGTGTGTACCTTGGTCCGAGTTCACCCTAAGGGGAAGTCCAAACCTTGAAAATACATGATTCATTAATAACATAGCAGTGGTTTGTGCTGTGTCATTAGGGGCTGGTAGACATTCTACCCATTTGGTAAACGCGCAGGTTACCGTGAGAAAATATTTATTTCCTCTAGAGGTCTTAGTGAGTGGTCCGACCCAGTCAATCTGGAGGTCCGACCATTGAAATGCAATGCCTCTACTATGCAGTGGTGCTCTGTGGAGTGGTCTGGATGGCTGAAACTGGCCACAAACCAGGCACCCTTTTATGTAGTCTTTGACATCCTTTTTCATTCCAGGCCAATAAGCAATCTGTTTTAATGCTTTCAGCGTGGCATTGTCACCCTTATGTCCTGCGGACGGAAGGTCATGTGCATGGACTATCATCACCCCCCTGTGGTCATGGGGGACCACGAACACAGGTGAGGACGTCCATCCATGAGCAAAAGTTAGGATGCCCTTAAGTAGTTTTAGCTGTTTGCGCAGCTGAAAGAGGACTTTAAGGTCTGGATTGGAATCCAGTTCGCCTTTTGATGGGGTGTATTTGTCTGGGTCAGTCAGATACAGCATCATCGAGTTAATTGCAGGATCCAACTTCTGAAGTTGGATGATGTCTGGGTCAGTCAGCATCGGGCGCACAGAAACTGTGTTATCAGCAGGTTTAGCTGCAGCTTGTGCACGTGTGACTGCCATTACCTCAGTTGTAGCTTGTGACGACTGAGTGTTGAGTAGCCAGGAGGGGTCAAAGGACCCCGTGGGTCCGTCAACGGCTCCTTCCTTGGCTAGGGAGTCTGCAAGGTCATTGTAGTGCTTGTCATTGCCTGGGACTCTGGAGTGTCCTGGAACCTTCTTCCAGAAGATCTGTAGATCATGTGATGTCACCAAGTGATCACATGTCATGAAAAGCTCTTTGTGTTTTACCACCTTTTTGTTGCTTGTGAGAAAACCGTTCTGTTTCCACAGAGCGAGATGACACAAGAAACTAAGTCGAGCATAGTTAGAGTCAGTGCAGATGACTAGCGTCTGGATGGAGCGTTCCACTGCCATCTGTAGGCCTATTAGGATTCCAGCTATCTCAGCGTACTGAAAAGACTGAGAGCCCAATTTATAGCCAAATGTGACCTGTTCTAGGTCTTGGAGGAGAGCTCCTCCAACACCTGCTTTGCAGATTTTCTTGTGGTGGAATGAGCATCCATCCACGTACAATGTCGCCATATCTTTACAGATATTGCTATCAAAGAAGTGGTGATTTGGGTCCTCAGCAGATGAGGGTTTACTTACAACCGGCTGTTGGGTGGCAGGTACATCCTGTGTACATTCTTGGCAAATCGCCAAGTCAGTGCCCAAGTGCGACTTCTTATTTTGACCTTAGCGGATGTCTAGGTTAAAACTTTGAAGTGCCATAAGCCATGTGGCTACACGTGAGTTTGTCACCACACCATCTCTGATGCGTTGGCTGTTCAGAAACGTTACTGGCTGGTGTTGTGTCTCAACAATAATCCTCTGTCCACCAATATAGCAGGAGAAATGTTTCACCGCCCACACAGTGGTCAATAGAGCCTTCTAACAGTCTGAATACCGTAATTCAGGGCCTGCCATTGTTTTGCTGGCGTAGGCCACAACACGCTTGTCTTTGTCGTGTATTTGGTACAGACCTGCACTCATGCAGTGAGGTGAGAAGCCCACTTCCAAGTAGAACTCTTTGTTGTAGTCTGGGTAGACTAGACATGGGGCTAACTTGAGCCTGTCTTTGAGAGCGTTCATTGCCTGCTGCTGTGTATCAGTCCAGACAAAAGGAACGTCTTTCTTTAAGAGTTCAGTCAGTGGTTTTGCGAGATCCGCATAATGCTCTATGAACTGGCGAGAGTAATTACACACTCCCAAAAAACTCTGTAGTTCTTTGAGATTGGTTGGGACTTTGAGGTTGTCTAGGCCTTGGGTGCGAGTCAATTGTGGTTGTATTCCGTCTGGACCTACTAGGAGGCCGACGTAGTCCACCTTGGTCCTGCACCACTGGCATTTTGACAGTGAGATTTTAGCACCAGTAGTTGTTAGCTGATTTAGTACGTGGTCGATCTCAGCCAAATGAGAGTCCAGTGTTGGCTGCCTCAAAAGGATGTCGTCCACGTAGATCAGTGTCCCACGCTCGTGGGCATCTGGACATGCTATGTTCAAAAAGATGTTGAACTCTGCAAGTGAGTTAGCGTAGCCAAAGGGACACCTGGTAAAGGTGTATTGTCGGCTGCCAAAAGTGAAAGCTAGTTTGTGTTGGTCCTCGGCGTGCACAGGGATGGTCCAAAAACCAGAGGCGACGTCGAGGGTCGAGAAGTATTTACCATCGGTGACCTTCGGCAGTTCCTGATGGAGCTGAGTCATTGGCCACCTGGATAAGGGTACTTGTTTATTTAGCTTTCTGTAGTCTATGGTAAGTCTCCACTTACCATTTGGTTTTCAAACTGGCCATAAGGGCGCAGAGTAGGTGCTATTACATTGTCTGATTATACCTTTGACCAAAAGGTCATCAATGATCTCCTGGACAGGCTGGTACGCTGCCAGAGGGATCTTGTATTGTCTGACAAATGTTGGCGGTGCGTTGGGTGGGGTTGGGATTCTCACTGCGTGGAGTGAGGTCAACCCACAATCTGTTGAGTCAGTTGAAAATTACTTTTCATATTTTAAAAGAACTTGGCGAAGTTTGTCTCTTTCTTCATCAGATGTCAGAGCGTCGGCTTGGGCGACCACCTGATCAATCTGTGATGAGACTGATAAGGGTTCTTGCTCCTTGGGGAGCTCCAATGAATCCCTTTCTGAGTCGTCGGGCCTGTCTATGGGTAAGACACCATAGGTTTGAGGTCCTTGGTCGATGTCATCGGTTGAGAAAAGAGCTATGGCCTGTGTTGGTTTTGTGAACCATACTGGCCCAGCCTCTTGACTCGGTACCAGGTTGTCTGGGAGTCCTCCCAGAAACGGAATGCCTAGTTCAAAATCATGAAAGTCAGTTGAAATCAACCATCCTAGCATAGTGTTTTTTGGGATCAGCACTTCATCCATGCCTGTGTTATACACAGCAATAGATGTGGTCCTGGAGTCAAGGCTCACTTGGTTCGTGGCTTCCATGGACAGTCCCAAGTTGAAAAATGCAGGAGAAGGTTGAAAATATGCCTGTTTATGGCTAATAGCTTGTCCAGCTATGATGTGGATCCGCACCATTAGGTTAATCACCTGAGGTGGTACTGTGGTGGTTTGGTTGCTAGCAACCTGGCAGGCCTCTGGAATGGTCTGCCCAGCCTTAAGGTTTGCCGTGTCTAGCACAGGAGGATCCTTTGTGGCTGGTTTTAGGGACCAGAGCACCTTGTTGATGGTGTCCACGTGGACACCCAACCTTACCAAAATGTCAGAGCCTATGTAGGATGCATGTGGTAAGTTTTGGATCACGAGAAACGGGTGAACCAGTTCTCGTTGGTTCCAGTTCAGTTTTAGGTTAATGACTCCTTCTGTGGTCACTACCCGTGAACTATTGGGAACTAATGGAAAGCGGAAAGCTTTTTTAATTAGTTCTAGACCAACGTGTTTGTGAACCAAGGTTTCATAGAAAGCTCGGTTAATTGCTGATTTATCTGTCCACAGAGACAGAACAGCATCGTTGGTGTGGGACCCTTGGATCTCTACACCTTTAACTACCAGTGGTAGGTAGTGTTTGGTGGACTCTGACTGCTCCAGCTCACAGAGGAGGCTGTCTTGTTGGGTCAGAGTTTGGACCACTTGGTGGGTCTCTTTGGTTTCACATGATGTCAAAGGAGTACTCACCGGGCTCGTGTCCTCGGCTGAGGAGTCCTTTGCGCCTTCCGCGGTACCTGCTGTTGGGCAGTCTGTGTTACACTCCGGAGGCGTATCTATTGGCAGTGGTTTGCTCACTTTTGTCCACATCGTTTGATCACCATAATCTATAATCGCGTCGAAGCGATTTATAAAATCCTGGCCAACCAAAAATGGGAATGAGTCAACACGAGACACGTGTACCGGGTGGTACAGTGTCATTTTGCCAACCCGCATGTGAACCATTGCTATAGCTGTCAGGGTTGTTCTCTTCTCTGAGAGACCCTGCATTTCTATAGCACATTCAGAGAGAGGTATTATCCTGTTAACACCGGCAGCGGCTGTCCTCAGCTCCTCGAACAGTTTAGCTGACATAATTGTTATGTCTGCCCACCCGTCCAGGAGTGCTTCGTGTGTGAGGACACCTTGGAGTGTCACTGACAGGTACGCCTTTTTGGCGACCCCCCTTCTGATAAAGTTACACAGAAACCTCTTGGGTTTTGTCTGACGCTTCTTCACGCGTTCAGCTTTGTCTGTGTAACCTTGGCTTGTCTGAACCGTCAGCACAGCAGTAGCTGTTTCTGAGTGTTCAGCTTGCGATGAGTCGTCATCGGTTGCGTGTGTGTTTACCCCCCCTTCTTCCGATGAGGGGTTGTTTGAGGCAACAACAGCAATGTCTTGGTGTGTTCCACCGACATCTGTAATGTTGTCATTCGCGCCCTCAGATGTAATAGTAATTACATTACTGCATAGTGCTCCTGGTTGGGTTCCCGTGTCAGTGTGTTTCAAAGTTTCTAACAACCTGCGTATTTTCTCTGTCTCTTCCGAGCTCAGAGGTGTAGGGCCCTGTTTCTGGAACTTTTGTGATTTTTTCGCCTCGGTTCGTTTCATCCGAGGTGGGGGACGGTCAGGTACGTCTTTTGGGGGTTCCTTTACGTACTTCCCCTGATTATATGGGTCCTCTCGGTTCCCATATCTTTGCGTCCTACGCTCACCCCTTTTACGATAATCACGGTCATCCTCTGAAAGAGGAGCTTTTTTGTCCCAGCGTGCACCTTCAAGACGCGGTTTGTTAGTTTGAACAGACTGTTTTTTCTCACCTTTTTTAGGAGGAGGCGGCGAGGCATGCCGTCCTTCCAGTTCAAGATAGAGGGGTTTAACCTTTACACCAGGAAACACTTCTATGGGCGTCTTAGCATGAGAACATGCCTCGAACACATTCATAGCACACTGTTTAATCTCACTGATGGATTTTTCTCTGAAATTTGCCATCATTTGTACTGATCGTTTAAAATCAGTGTGGAGATTTTTGCTGAAAACAAAATTGAAACCTTCGTCTTCCTCCATACTGGTTTCATTTCTGTTACCAAAATAAGCTTGGAAGATTCTTTTGTAATAAACTCTTGGATGTTCAGTTTTGCCCTGCGTGACCTTGTCAGCGGCTGGGAAACCAGCAGGTCCCGTGCAGGGGTCGTACTCTCTGATCAAAGCTTCACACAGAAGGTTGTAATCCTTTTTCGTTGTATCAGGTAGACGCTCGATGAAGGTGAACACCTCTCTGTCTGAAGTGAGCCTTATCAGACTGATCTTATCCTCAACCGTAGCATTAGGATAACCTTTCAATCTGAATTCAAGATCATTCAGGTACGCTTTTGTTCCAGTTGAACCCATCGGTCCAGGTACAAAGCGTTGTACATATTTTGAGAGTTTCTGCAAATCATCCATTGAAGGAGACAGTATTAACGGTCTCACTTGCGTGGTTGGTGGTGCAAATTGGTGCAGGTCTGCCCCTATCACCCGAGATGGGGGTGGAGGTGACAGAACGGGATTAAGAGTAGGAGGTGCAAATCGGTACAGATCCGTCCCTATCACCCGAGATGGGGGTGGAGGTGTTAGAACGGGACTAAGAGTAGGAGGTGCAAAAACATCTTTCTGGGGTGATTGTGGGTGACCCGGACCCTGACCTTGTTCGTCTTCGAGTCCCAGACCAGCTCGCCCCACGTCAGAAATCTTGTTTGTTGCAGTGGCTAGATTCTCCTCACAAGCCTTCAGGCGTTCCTGTGATGTCTGACATTCACTTTGTAAAAGCAGACATTGTTGAAGTAATCCCGCTTTTACCAGTCTGCATTCGTCAAGTTGTGCTTGAAGCACATCTATTTCACCTTTGCAGCGGGAAACTTGTGACACTGTCACGTCGTGATCCCGTCTTAATGCAAAGTATTCACTGGACAACTGCTCTTTAGCATCCCTGGCTTCAGATAGTGATACATCAAGTAACTGTATTTTGCTGTTCATTGAATCAACTTCTGCATTTGCATCTTGCTGTAATTGAAACATCTGTTCATAATGTTTTCTTGTGAGGACCTCGTGTTCGCTTTTAAATTGAAGGTAGTGTCCTTCAATTTCCTGAACCACCTCTTTTTCAGTGTTTAACCTTATTGCAAGGGCATCAGCTTTCTCAACAACTGCATAGAATGATTCTTTCAGCAAAATTGCAATTTTAGCCAGCTGATCATAACTTGACTTTGTAATTTCTGTAGAGGTCACACTCCCTGCAACCTCCATCAGATTGTCCACTAACTCTTTTGGGTTCATGCTGCTCACCTGTATATCATATGGATGTAAGGATTCTGTCAGCAGCTTCAACGCTTTCTCCAAACAGTCCTTCATCTCATAAGGATCAAAATCTTTTTCTGTCACACCTGTCATGTTTTCACTGTGTAGCACTTTATCTGTTTAAAACAGTTGCCAGCTTCAGATTATTTTACAGGTAAATATTTGTATTCGTGTCATTGAGTTTCACACTATTTTAGCTCTGCGTTTACACAAAAGTACTGTTATAAGTCAACTTATTCAAATGTGGGCACCTATTTGTAGGTTTTACCCCAATTCATGAATATTCTTAAGTAAATGCTTCTCTGGCAGTGTTACTTAACGTGCTTATTTCTTAACAGATACTAGATTACCAAGCTTCTCAGTGTTTCTTACTCTAAAGCACTGAATTTTTATAAACCTGCAATTTTTCTAAAAAGTCTCACAGCAACATCAGTTTAAAAACGCTTTTTAAACCGTTTACTTCCATAAATTTGCTATTTTAACAGTCACTCATAGAACCAGGTGGTGAACAGAAAAAGAAAAAAAATGTTATGAGGAGTTTCAGTCTTTCTTCAGAAAACTGTTATACTCCTCTTTCCCAGCAGGTGGCGGTGTTAGCTTTCTACCAGCAGGAGTCTATGACAACTTCCTGTGGACGTTCTGTCGACATCCTGTCGTTAGCCGCTTAGCTTAAAATTAGCTTCGGCTAAACTCGGTTAAATCAACATTTCTGAACGGATTTAAAGCTAAAACGTGGCGTTGTTTCAAAAAGCACGACTTCTTTGCATGAACATGAGTTTTTGGGACATGTGGCAAATTTTATTTAGTGATTTTAAGCACAGAAAAGGCTTCGGTGCAACCAAGCTTTACAATCTGACTTCAGAGGAAGTGACGCGACACGTCACTCATCCGGTCGTTAGCTGTTAGCTTAAAATTAGCATCGGCTAGCGTGGTCCAAAAACACCATTTAGTGACGGATTTCAAACTCAAACGTGGCAAAATTTCAGCGATTAGGCTTCAAAGAAACGAAGCAGCGGATCAGAATCAACTTTAAAGCGTTTTTCAACTTTAAAAAACAGATTGAAATTCCTTAAGAAGACGAGCTTCATTTCTGGGTCACGTGACTGAATCTACCAATGACAGAGCAACAACGGGGGTGCGTTCTTATATCGCTGACTCAGAGGAAGTGACGCAGGCACGTCACTCACTTCTCAGCGTATCACAGCGTCCCAACTCAGCCGTTATCAACCAATCACGGATCGTTTTTTCAGCTAGCGTTTAGCATTAGCCTGAACAAGTCCGTCAACTTTTCGTCTTTTAAACTGTCAAAATGTACCATTTTCTGTTAAAAATGTAACGAATCAAGCTCTGAGCTGCACGGAGTCGGCGCCCCGGTCTTAAAAACGTCTTTCCAACCATTTAAAACAACTCGTTCGAACTTTTCAGAACAGAGCCGTACCAGAACAGCGTCTGGAACACGGTTTAACAGAATAAAGCATTTCCACAGCTCAGCAAATTTGTCACACAAAACAGACGTACAATTTCAGCTTTCAACAGACACGTTGACTCACAATTTCAGCTTTCAAAACACCACTAGCTGCTAACATTTCTGTAAGCTTTCTCTGAGCATCGCAGCTCAACACGCTGCGTTTTCTCCAAGCGTTGCAGCTGCGCTGCGTTTCACACAGCAAAATCTGCACGTTCTTCACAGCAGAATCTGCAATTTTTTCTTTCATGCCAACATGTAAAATCAATTGTTACACGAATACACAGTCCATTTATGAACCCGTAACGGGCCACCAGATGTAGATGAACATATGCATGAGATATATTCATAAATTAAATGGATTCTTTCATTTTTCTGGACTGTATATAATGTGCATTGAATTTAGAAATGTAACGTGAGACGTTAATTATCTTTGACTCACCAACGACAGTGGGTCATTTATTAACAGAATCAAAGTTTAACACATCACACAGATGCCATTAATTGGCAAAATATGGAAAATAACAACATGGCTAAATTTAGCAAGCTGTACAATTTTGATTAACCACACGGCGGTGGTTGAAAACTTTACACAGTCATTTCTAAAATATCTGGAATGATTTCTACCTGATAGAAGAATTTTAAAGATGGAAAGATGAAGTTTAGAGGGAGAAAAAGATGGGTGAGGGGGTTTGTTTATGTCGGCACCAGAACGGCACTCTCCGGTGAGTTCTCAGCTTCTTCCCCCAGTACACTTAGGTGGTATAAATCAACTCTTTTACCTGGAGATGTCTCCCTGGTAAGAAGTTCCATTTAACGCACCCTTCCAGCGTCTCCGTAGGAACAGCTGTGAATCGTCCGAAGCAGTGACGTTACTTGTTCGACACAAGTTCACCTCACGAGTGGACTTCACATGAGTGGAGTCCGTCAGAGTTCCACCCAGAGGTGGAAGATGTTATAATCCCATAAGACTCGGAAGAGCTCTGTGGTCATGTCAGGATTTTCCTGTTTCCCAGCCCTGGAGTTGCAACGACTGAAGCCGGAGCCTGAAGCGACTCGTTCTCCTCGACACTCGTTTGAACTAGGAAGTACCGACATTTTAAAGGGCTCTATTTCCGGTTCATTTGGGAGTTTCTGATTGGTCAATATCGACCAGACAGGGGTGTGTTTTTGTGACGTAAGAGGTCACTAGGAGTCAGAAAAACAGCAAGAATGTAATGGAACAGATTGAAAATGTTTTTCAGACAGACGAGAGGGATATTTAGACGAGTTGGCGGAAAACAGGTGCCAACAGGTGCCAGCTTCTCTATTTACGTCTGAGAGGATGTAAAAACATGACAGCTCGTTCCAACAACTGGTCTGCGTTTGACTCCAACCTTGGACCAACTTACACTGCTCATTCAAAGACAGAAAATCAGAAAATGCATAATTACTCTGTAACAGACCTTAACATGAATTCTAACTTTGCATGAGGATTAAAAATCATTATTACTGTTTCACAGTTAATTAAAATGATTAGTTCACTGCAGCATCTAAAATGGTTTGAACTAAAAACACTTTGATTATCAAACATTTGTAAAATAGTAATGATAATAGAAAAGAGAGTGTTCTTTCACTTGAATTTTCAAGAAAGAAAGTCTCAGGATGGGTCAACCTGTATTTCTGGATTCAAATCAATGAAATGACAGCTTCTGTCCCATAAAGTCCTTAAGGTCAGGACTTGACCTTCAGGCCTAGTTCACTACATTAACATCTACCAAAGTCCAAAATCAGCAGTAATGTCATAAAAACCTGCAACCGCCACCAACAGCAATAATAATGAAACAGACAAAATTCCGTATGAAAGGAGACAAAATGGAGCAAAAAACTTGCAAAGATATTGCTTCTTTGCTTTTTGATATTGGAATGCACTTTCCATGCTTTTT
>NC_056504.1:23956773-23957519 GCF_014905685.2 Nematolebias whitei
AAATTACATTCAAATTCCATATGAAGAGAAACTAGGGTAAAAAGGTGCGAAGATAATGAAATTGCTACCCAATGTCAAAATGTTATGAGAAATGCAAACATCTGCAAAAGCATGCAATCAAATATCAAAAAGCAAAGAAACAATATCTTTGTAAGTTTTTTGCTCCATTTTGTCTCCTTTTGTCATTTTTGCTTCAATTTATAATAATTTCGTAGATAAATTTTGTCTGTTTCATTATTATTGCTGTTGGTGGCGATTACAGGTTTTTATGACATTGCTGCTGATTTTGGACTTTGGTAGACATTTTCCATGTTGTTAACATCTACCAAAGTCCAAAATCAGCAGCACTGTCATAAAAACCTGTAATCGCCACTAGCACCAATCACAATGAAACTGTCAAAATTGCGCACAAAATTATTTGGAAGCCAAAATTGAAAAAGGAGATAAAATGGAGCAAAAAACTTGCTTTTGCTTTTTGATATTGGATTGCAATGTCCATGCTTTTGCAGGATTTTGCATGTTCCACAACATTTTGACATTGGGTAGTAATCAATACTACTAATGAAATTTCATTATCTTTGCACCTTTTTGCCCCCTTCTTTTGGAATTGGAAGGTAATTTTTTATGTGTGCGTGTCCTTTTCACTTCATGAGTGAATAATTGTGATTTTTTTTTTTTTTGGCTTTTACAGGCTTTTGCGAGTTCTGCTGATTTTGGACGTTGGAAGGTATTTTCCGTGTTTTTAC
>NC_056504.1:23957529-23969782 GCF_014905685.2 Nematolebias whitei
CGGGCTGAAAAACCTGCCTGTCAAACATGCAAAGCTTCTAGGAGGAGAATGGGCAACAGAGCCAGTTAGCCAGGATGAAGAGAGGCCTCACAGTGTATGTGTTCCAGCTATGAGGTGGTGCCGCTCCTGGGAAGACGCCACATAATTGATTTGGTCCTGCACAGAGGTAATGCTGGTCCAGGCATGCAGCTGGGCTGCAGAGACAGCAATTCAGCCATGGGAATAGAGGACGCTCAGTGGATTGAGTCTGATTTGGTGCAGCACCAAGGATTTAGATAGGGTCCTTCATGGAAATGCTGCTAAATCATGGAGGCAGTCTGGCTGCAGAGCCAGCTAGGCAGGTGCGGAGAGTCAGCAACGTGTATGAGATACTGCTAGGAGGTGTTGCAGCTCCAGGCAGATGGATGGCATCCTTCAAGTAGGATTGATTACATCCTTCAACTAGGTTTGCAGCTCCAGGGAGGTAACAGGTTGGCAGAGCCAGCTATTCAGGGGTGTAGAGGCCATGCGGTGAATGTGGTACAGCTAATATGTTTAGTAGCTCCAGGGAAGATGCCACGCAGCAGACAGGATCCAACTCAGAGTTGATGCTTCTCGAGGAAGGAGGCCACAACAGATGGGGTCTTGCTCAAAGGTGTAGCTGTTCCATGGAGGCATCCAGGCTCAAGAGCCACATGGCCAAGTGTAAAGAGCCCCAGGTAAGAGGACAGGATGTAGAGCCAGCCAACCAGGTTTAAGCGTGATTGTGTCCTTTATGGGATTGAGCTCAGAGATGTTGCAGCTCCAAAGAGAAGGCCACATGTGATTATGGGTCCTGAGTCAAGGTGGTGCATGTCAAGAGAGGCGGCCTAGGCTGCAGAGCCATCCACTCCAGAGTGCAGAGATTTAGTGAGGTGGCCAGGCTGTAAAGCCAGCCAGCAAGTGGAATAGAGGCTGTATGGTGGATGAAGTCCAGCTTGGATGTGGTGCACCACAAGGGAGGAGGCCACACAGCAGAACTAGCCAGGCAGCAGCATAGTGGCTGTGAGGTGGTTTTGGTCCAGTTCAGATATGGCGCAGCTTCATGCAGATGGCGATACAACAGATGGGGTCCTACAAGTTCAAAGTAGTTGGTAATGCTGAAGGGTGGATGCTTGGCATCATACACAACCAGTCAGGTGCAGAGAGGCTGCACTTTGGATGGTGTCCAGCTCTGAGGTGGTGCATTTCTATGGAGGAGGCCACATAGCATATGTATTCCTGCATGGACGTGTTGCTGTTCTAGGGAGGCTGTAGGGTTGTAGAGGCTGTCAGCCAAGGTTGCAGAGATCTAGGAAGGAGGCCAGGCTGCAGAGCTTGCCATCTAGGGCCAGAAAGGTTAGGCAGGGTATGCGGTTCTGCACAGAGGTGGTTTTGTTCATGAAGGTGGCTTGGCTGTAGAGCAAACCAGGTAATGTGGCTGACAGGGTCCAGCACAGAGGTGTTGCTGCTGTAGGGTTGTGGTCAGGCTACAGAGCCAGCCATCCCAAGGTGAAGAGCTTCATGGAGGTTGCTGGGCTGCAGAGACAGCTAGCAATGATTTGAAGAGGCCACAGGGTATAAGGGGTCCAGCTTGGAAATGGTACAATTCCATGGGGGGAGGCCACGTGGCATATGTGGTCCTGTACATATGTGGTACTTCTCCAGGGATGTGGCAGTTCCAGCCATCCAGCCAGGGGCAGAGAGGCTGCTCAGTGGATTGGGTCCTGCTTGAAGTTGGTGCAAGTCCCGGGAGGTAGATGAGGTTGTTCACAGAGGTGGTGATGCTCCAGGCAGGGGCCAACATGGCAAGTAGTGTCCGACATGGAGGAGTTGTTACTACATGGAGGTGGCCAGGTTGAATAGCCATCCAGCCAAGGGGTGAAGAGGCTTTGCTTTGATGGGGTACAGCTAAAATATGGTGCAGCTCTTGGTAGGAGGCCACTAAGTGGATGTGTGCAATATGAATGTACAGCTCCATGGAGGTGGCCGGGCTGAAATACCTGCCTGTCCAACGTGCAAAGCTCCCAGGAGGCGGCTGGGCAACAGAGACAGTTAGGCAGGATAATTAGATGCCTCACAGTGCATGTGTTCCAGCTTGGAGGTGGTGCCACTCCTGGGAGGATGCCACATAATTGATTCTGTCATGCACGGAGGTAATGCTGGGCCAGGCATGCGGCTGAGCTGCAGAGCCAGCAATCCAGCCATGGAGGCCGCTCAGTGGATTGGGTCTGATTTGGTACAGCACCAAGGATTTGGATAAAGTCCTTCACAGATATACTGCTAAACCATGGAAGCAGTCTGGATGCAGAGCCAGCTAGCCTGGTGCGTAGAGTCAACAAGGTGTATGAGGTCATGCTAGGAGGTGTTGCAGCTCCAGGCAGATGGATGGCATCCTTCAACTAGGTTTGCAGCCATTCTGCAGAGCCAGCCATTCAGTGGTGTAGAGGCCATGATGTTTATCCCATATGTTTAGCAACTCATAGGCCACGTAACAGATGGGGTCCTGCAAGTAGTTGGTGATGCTTCAAGGTCGAGGCTTGGCATCAGACACAATCAGCCAGCTGCAAAGAGGCTGCACTTTGGAAGGTGTCTAACTCCGTATAGGACCACAGCAACCACGTGGCCTCCTCCCTGGAACTTCCCACCAAAAAGGTTCCTGTGCAGACCCTATGCATACGGGCTAGCTCGCTTTGCAGCCCAGCCACCTCCATGAAGCTCTTCAGCTTGGGCTGGATTGATCAGGCCTCCTTCCTAAAAAAGTAACACCTTTGTGCAGGACCCTCTCAGCCACATAGTCTCCTGCCTGGAGCTGCACCACCTCATAGCTGGGCCCCATCCACCATGTGGCATCTCCGCCCCTGGCTGGATGGCTATAAAGCAAAGCCACCACCATGGAACAGAATCACATCTGTGCAGAACCCCACCCATTGCATGACCTTTCTGACCCTATATGACCATCTCTGCAGACTGACTTCCTCTCTGGAGCTTTGTACCATTGGATGGCACACTCTGCAACAATACCGCCTCCCTGGAACAGCACAACATCAATGTAGGCCCACATCTACCATGTGGCCTCCTCACTGGAAATGCACCACTACGGAGGTAGGGTGCTCTAAGAAGGTGGTCAGGTTGTAGAGCCAGCCAGCACAAAGTGTAGAGCATGGCAAATGGGGAGCAGAGCTCTATAGAGGAGGCCAGGCTGCATAACCATCCAGAATGCAGCGGAAAGGCCGTGTGTTGATGGGATCCAACATATAGGTCGTGCGTCTCCTGGAATGAGGACACATGGTAGATTTGTTCATGCTGCTCTAGTGAGGCTGGGTTGCAGAGCCACCCAGCCAGGATCGTAGGGACCCTGTTCTGGATGGGGTCCAACTCTGAATTTTTTCAGATTCAGCGAAGAGGTCTTGCAGCATATGGGATCCTTCTCCAGGGAGGAATCCGGGCTTCAGAGCTATCCATCCCAGGGTAAAAATCTCCAGGTAGGAATGTTTTTGCAGTTGGGAAAACTGCAAAAACAAAGAAAAAGTCAGCTAAACTCCAAAAAGTTATGAAACGAGAGCTAAAAATCTTAACAACATGGAAAATGTCTACCAAAGTCCAAAATCAGCAGCAATGTCATAAAAACCTGCAATCGCCACGAACAGCAATTATAATGAAACGGACAAAATTGCGCACATAATTATGAAAAGTGGAAGCAAAAATTACAAAAGTAGACAAAGTGGAGTAAAAAACTAGCAAATATATTGTTTCTTTGCTTTTTGATATTGGATTGCAATTTCCATGCTTTTGCAGGTTTTTTGCATATCTCACAACATTTTCACATTGGGTAGCAATTTCATTATCTTCACACCTTTTTGCCCCAGTTTATCTTCTTTTGGAAATTGATTGTAATTTCTCATGTTTGTGTCAGTTTCACTTCATTCACTTCAGGCACATTAGAGACACTTACAGGCTTTTGCGTCAGTTCTGCTGATTTTGGACGTTGGAAGGCATTTTCTATGTTTTACAGTTTATAGCTCCCATTTCACAAATTTTGTATTTTGGCAGACTTTTCCTGATTTTTGTAGGTTTTTACAATTTGTGAAATGAAAGATGTAAAAAGATAGAAAAAGCACATCAAATGCCATATACCGCTCTTTGTACATACAAAAATCAAGAGAGGATTCAAACTTCCATCAGAAAGAAGCAGGCTGGTTCAAATTTACAGAATGTCTCAAAGATAGGAGTATAAAAGGGACTGCAGAGTTTCAGGATATTACACACGACAGATTCTGTCCTATTGTGCAAGTGCACAATAGGACAGAATCTGTCGTGTGTCCTGTTTTGTGGAGCTGCAACAAATATGAGCAAATCAGTAAAGCCTGTCTGCTCAAGACTGGCTTGCACCTTGGAGCTCTGCGCACTGGAATTGCTAGAGCAGCAACACATTCTATGCAGAACCATTTTTGCCTTGAAGGTCCTGCTTCTTGCTGCACCACCTAAAAGCTGGACACCATTCACCGTGAATCCTCTCCGCCCGTCTTTTGGCTCTGCACCCATGCCGCGTCCATTGAACAGCCTCATCTGTGCATGACCCAAACCACTGCACAAACTTTCTGCCCCTAAATTGCCAGCTCTGCAGTCTGGCCAACACCTTGGAGCTATGCACCCTGGGATGGATGGCTATGTTGCCCGGCTGCATTAAAAAAGCAGCACCACTACTGCACAGGATAAGATCTGTTGCTTGGCCTCCTCCATGGTACTGCATCCCTCAGTGATGGACCACATTCAATGTGCGTCCTCGCCTCCCTAAGCAGGCTGGCTATGCAGCCCGGCCACCTACTTGGAGCAACACCACCTCTGTGCAGGACCCCATCTGTCACCATCACTCCTCACAAGAATTGTACCACCTCACTTCTGGACAACATCAATGGCACAGCGTCCCTGCTCTTGGTTGGATGAATCTGCAGCCCAGCCGCCACCTCGCCAGCACCCAGCAGCACCACATCCTAGCAGGACCCCATCTTCCTCATAACCTCCTCCATTGAACTGTACCAAATCCAGGCTGGACCCCATTATTTTCAAAGAGTCTCTGAACCTGGCAGCATAGCTCTGCAGACTGGCCTTCTCTCTGGAGCTCAACACCCTAGGCTGGATTGGCTGTGCAGCCCGGTCGCCTTCCCTCTAACGGCACAAACATACAACCATGGGCGGAGAGGCAGCTCTGTGGATTCGGTCCTGCTCGTTGATGGTGCAGCTCCAGGAAGGATAATGGGGTCCTTCATGGAAGTGATGCTGCTCGAAGCAAGAGGTAATGTTACAAATAGGGTCCTGCATGGAGGTCTTACTGCTTCAGGTAGGTGGACAGGTTGCAAAGCCAGAAAGCACAGGGGTGGATAGACTGTGCAGTGGTGGGGTACTATTACTATAAGGTGTTGCAGCTATAGGTAAGTGGATGGGGTCCTGCACAGAAGAGGTGCAGCTCCAGTGAGGCAGCCAGGCTGTAGAGCCAGCCTGTCCATGAGTCCAGAGTGGCTGTGCAGTGGCTGGTGTCCAGCTCAGATGTGGTGCAGCAACATGGAGAAGGCCTCGCAGCAGATGGCATCCTACAAGGAGGTGGAGATGGTCCACGGTGGATGATTGGCATCTTATCCATCCATCCAGGGGCATAGAGGCTGCTTGTTGGATGGTGTTCAGCTATGAGGTGTTACATTTCCACTAAGGAGGCCTGGTGGTGCTTGGGGTCCTACACGTAAGTGGTGCTGCTGCATGTAGCGGGTCAGGCAGCAGAGTCAGCCAATGTGATGAGTACAGGCTGCAATTTCGATGGGGTCCAGTTCTGAGTGGTACAACTCCATCGAGGAAGCCACACGGCAGATGTGGTCCTACATGGAAGTGTTGCTGTTCCAGGGAAGTGGCCGGGTTGCAGAGGCTGCCAATCCACAGTGTAGAGCTCAAGGGAGGAAACCAGACTGCAGAGCAGGCCATCTAGGTTCAGAAAGGTTGTTCGGTGGATAAAGACCTGCACAGAGTTGGTTCTGTTCCATAGCTGTTTGGCTCTACATGGAACAAAACCACCTCTGTGCAAAACTACATACCCCGCCTAACCTTTCTGGCCCTAGATGGCTATCTTTGCACCCTGGCTTCCTCCCCAAAGCTCTGCAACTTGGGCTGGCAGCCTCTGCAAACCTACCACCTCCTTAGAACAGCTGTGTGGCCTCCTGCATGGTAATGCACCACCTCCGAGCTGGAAACCATTAAAAAGTGCAGCCTCTCTGCACCTGGCTGGTAGTGTCTGATGCCGGACCGCATCTGCTGCATTGCGATCTACATGAAGCTGCGCCACCTCTGAACTGGTCAAAAACCACCTCACAGCCTCTATGCTGCTGCTCTGCAACCCAGCCACATGCCTGGAGCAGTACTACCTAGGTGCAGGAACGCCTCAGTCATGTGGCCTCCTTCCTTGAGCGGCACCATTTATGAGCTGGACCACATACAGTGTGAGGCCTCTCCTCATTCAGGCTAGCAGGCTCTGTGCCCAGCCTCCTCCTGTATGCTTTGCACATTTGGACAGGCAGGTTTTTCAGCCTGGCCACATCCGTGGAGCAGTACAATCTTAGTGCAGGTCCACATCCACCACATGGCCTACTACCAGGAGCTGCACCACCTCCTAGATGTACCATATCACCACACAGCCTCTCCACCTCTCAGCTGGCTGGTTCTGCAACCCGGCCACCTTCATGGAGAAGCACCACCACCGTGAACGACCCCATCCATCTACTTGGATTTTTACCAACTTCAAGCAAACACATTGTCTGGAGCTGCTAGTGCTATCTGCTTCTCCACCCTGGCTGGATGGCTAAGCCACCGCCATGGAACAGAACCACCTCTGTACAGAACCCCATCCATTGCATGACCTTTCGGCCCTAGATGAACATGTCTGCAGACTGGCTTCCTCTCTGGAGCTCTGCACCATTGGCTGGCAGACTCTGCAACAAGGCCGTCTCCCTTGAACAGCACAACATCCATGTAGGACTACATCTGCCATGTGGCCTCCTCCCTGGAAAAGCACCACATCAAAACTGGACACCTTCCAAAGTGAAGCCTCTCTGCACTTACAGTCTCTCCAGTCTCTCTTTGAAACCCGGCATACTCCATGAAGCAGGCCCTATTTGTCATGTTGCCTATTGCCTTGAGCAGCACCACCTCCATGAAGGACCCCATCCTCCTTCCTGGAGCTGCACCATAATGAGCAGGACCAAATCCACGGAGCGGCCTCACCGCCCATGGCTGTATGTTGCTGCTGCTAGAGGGAAGGCGACCGGGATGCAGAGCCATCCTGCCTAGGGTGTAGAGCTCCAGAGAGAAGGCCAGTCTTCAGAGCTAGCCTGACAGGTTCAGAGAGTCTGTGAAAAGAATTGGAGTCCAGCCTGGATGTGGTGCAGTTCCATGGAGGAGGTTACGAGGAACATGGGGTCCTGCAAGGATGTGGTGCTGCTCCAGGGTGGCTGCTGGGCTGCAGATTCATCCAACCATGAGCAGGGAGGCTGCGCCGTTGATGTTGTCCAGAAGTGACGTGGTACAATTCTTGTGAGGAGGCCTGGTGGCAGATGGGGTCATGCACAGAGGTGGTGTTCCTCCAAGTAGGCGGCCGGGCAGCATATAAGTTAGGCAACTAGGGCAACTAGGGAGGTGAGGACGTAGATTTAATGTGGTCCATCCATGAGGGATGCAGTACCATGGAGGAGGCCAAGCGATAGATCTTCTCCTGCGCGGATTTGGTGCTGCTTCAGGAATGTTGCCGAGCTACATATCCATCCATCCCAGGGTGCATAGCTCCAAGGAGGAGCAGGACACACGACAGAATCTGTCCTATTTTGCACCTGCACTGTAGGACATAATATGTCGTGTACAAGCCTGAAACTATGTTCTCCCTTTTATACTCATATCCTTGAGACACTGTAAATTTGAACCCGCCTGCTTCTTTCTGATGGAAGATAAAAGTCTTTAAAGTTGAATATTGATTTTCTTTTTTGGGTGTGCACAGTGTTTTTGGCCTTCCTCCTTCGCTTAGCAAGTGATGTTGGAATCATTGAAAAGGTCACATTGGAATTAGTCAAATAAGCTCTACCGTATATTTGTCAAATTCTCTTACAAGCCCAAAAAAGGATGTGCACTGATTTGCTTGTGACCGCTAAATCAACGATGAGCACATAACAGACTTGGCCAGTGTATATACTTAAGAAATCCCTCAAATTAAAAACAGCTTGCCTCATTCAGACGCAAGTAAGAAGGCTATGTATTTGAATACTCTCTTATGTTGTGTATGTGGAAAGAATGTTTTTAGCCCTGCAGATTTTGACATTTGTTATACTTTTTCTGATTTTACAGCTTTAATTTCACAAATTTTGGATTTTAGCTGACATTGTATGTGTTTTTGCAGGTTGATAACCTGCAAGAACATAGAATTGTAATCCAAAGTCCAAAAGAAGAACAAGTAGAAAAACCTACAAAAACCTGGTCTGCCAAAATACAAACTGTGAAATGGGAGCTATAAACTGTAAAAACACGGAAAATGCCATCCAACGTCCAAAATCAGCAGAACTGACGGAAAAACCTGTCAAAGTTAGAAAAATGTCACTAATGTGCCTGAAGTGAATGAAGTGGAACTGATACACAAACAACAGAAATTACATTCAAATTCCAAAAGAAGAGAAACTGGGGCAAAAAGCTGTGAAGATAATGAAATTGCTACCCAATGTCAAAATGTTGTGAGACATGCAACAACCAGCAAAAGCATGGAAATTGCAATCCAATATGAAAAAGCAAAGAAACAATATATTTGCTCGTTTTTTTGCTCCATTTTGTCTTCTTTTGTTATTTTTGCTTCCATTTTTAATAATTTTGTGCGCAATTTTGTCTGTTTCATTGTTATTGCTGTTCGTGGCGATTACAAGTTTTTATGACATTGCTGCAGATTTTGGACTTTGGAAGAAATTTTCCATGTTGTTAACATTTTTAGCTCTCATTTCATAACTTTTTGGAGTTTAGCTGACTTTTTCTATGTTTTTGCAGTTTTCCCAACTGTTCCTACCTGGAACTCTTTACCCTGGGATGGATAGCTATGAAACCCGGATTCCTCCCTGTAGAAGGATCCCATATGCTGCGAGGCCTCTTCCATGAAGCTGAAAAACTTCAGAGTTTGACCCCATCCAGAACAGGGTCCCTACGACCCTGGATTGGTGGCAATGCAGCCGAGCTGCCTGACTTGAGCAGCAGCTCCTCTGAGCATGATCGAATCCACCATGTGTCTCATTGTAGGAGACGCACAGCCTATATGTTGGATCCCATCAGCATACGGCATTTCCGCACCAATACTGGCTGGTTATCCTGATGCATGCTCAATAATCCAGGTAGAAAAATCTAAAAAAGTTAAATCTGGTCCTCTGGACATTCAAAAAAAAACAAAGCAAAACAACAAAAAATGTAGAAACGTTTCGTCTCTCATCCGAGAGACGTCCTCAGTCTGAGGTGCTGTATTAAGCTCAGTCTCTTAAATAGCACCTTCTCAGAGTGGATCAACCAGTTTGCTGCTGACAACCAAAACCAGCTGATCACATGCTCAAGAAGGACCATCAGCCTAACAATGGAACATTAGCACACTGATGGCTGTTTACTATTCACAGAGGGCTGAGTGATACTAGCAATCACAGCATTGTAAGAGGGGGACAATTGAACACGTAGGCCTCCACCCCTGTTTAACGATGGACGATTTCTTTTCACAAAGATGGCCTCCTTTACTTCTCTCTCAAAACATCTCGTTCCTCTCTATCCAGGATGTGAACATCTTCATCCCTGAAAGAGTGACCGCTGGCCTGGAGATGAGTGTAGACCGCAGAGTCCTGGCCTGATGATGTTGATCTTCAGTGCTGGGCCATCCTTTTGGCCAGTGGCTGTTTTGTTTCCCCTATGTTCACAGATGTTCACTGATCACAGCCCTCCTGACACTGAACAGCATACAAAACTGTGTTTGTGCCGGGGGACTGGATCTTTGGGATGAACCGGTCATTGCCGTAATGTATTTTGGGGTTTAAAGCCACTGGGACGTTATGTTTAGAAAATAAACGTCTCAGTTTCTCTGATACTCCCTATGACTGGTCTTGGTCTGGGTTCCTCCTTTTCACCTGTTGGCTGACTGGAGTCCTGTTTGGGTTTCTTCTCTGCTTTCAGGAAGGCCCAGTTATCCACATTGCTCTAGAGCCTGTCTTGTGTGGGATTTCTCCTTCTGCCTTGCTTTCATTTCACAAATTTTGGATTTTAGCTGACATTTTATGTGTTTTGCAGGTTGATAACCTGCAAGAACATATAATTGTAATCCAAAGTCCAAAATAAGAACAAGTGGAAAAACCTACAAAAACAAGGAAATGTCTGCCAAAATTCAAACTTACTGAAATGGGAGCTATATAAAAACGGAAAATGCCTTCCAACATACAAAATTCATCAGAACTCAAGCAAAAGTCTGTCAAAGCCTGTAAAAGCCAGAAAAATGTCACTAATGTGCCTGAAGTGAATTAAGTGAAAATGACACACAAACATGAGAAATTACATTCAAATTCCAGACTTATTGAACAATAGTGGTGTTTACAGGCTTTTACAGTTTTTCATCATTTCTGCAGATTTCGGCATTTCATATGCTTTTACTGTTTTTACAGCTTTCATATCACAAGTTTTGGATTTTAGCTGTTTTTGCAGGTTGATGATCTGCAAGAACATAGAATTTTGAACCAAAGTCCAAAAGAACAAGTGGAAAAACCTACAAAAACCAAGAAATGTATGCCAAAATACAAACTTTGTGAAATGGGAGCTATAAACTGTATAAACGTCCAAAATCAGAAGAACTAACGCAAAAGCGTGTAAAAGCCAAACAAAATGTCACTAATGTGCCTGAAGTGAATTAAGTGAAACTGACACACAAAAATGAGAGATTACATTCAAATTCCAAAATAAGAGAAACTGGAACAAAAAGGTGTGAAGGTAATGAAATTGCTACCCAATGTCAAAATGTTGTGAGACATGCAAAAACCTGCAAAAGCATGGAAATTGCAATCCAATATCAAACATCAAATAAACAATATCTTTGCAAGGTTTTTGCTCCATTTTGTCTCCTTTTGTCATTTTTGCTTCCATTTTTGAAAATTTCGTGCTCAATTTAGTTTGTGTTTGGGGCCATTACAGGTTTTTGTGCCATTGCTTCTGTTTTTGGACTTTGGTAGACATTGTCCATGTTGTTAACATCTACCAAAGTCCAAAATCAGCAGCACTGTCATAAAAACATGTAATCGCCACTAGCACCAATTATAATGAAACAGACAAAATTGCGCACAAATTATTAAAAAAATTAAGCCAAAATTACAAAAGTAATAGAAATGGAGCAAAATGTTGCAATGAGATGTTTCTTTGCTTTTTGATATTGGATTGCAATTCCTATGCTTTTGCAGGTTTTTGCATGTTTCACAACTTTTTGACATTAGGAAGTAATTTCATTATCTTTCCACCTTTTTCCCCAGTTTCTCTTCTTTTGGAATTTTGATGTAATTTTTCATGTTTGTTTATGTCCGTTTCACTTTATTCACTAAAAGCACATTAGTGACATTTTTCTGGCGTTTACAGGTTTTTGCATCAGTTCTGCTGATTTTGGACTTTGAAACGCATTTTTCGTGTTTTTACAGTTTTTAGCTCCCATTTCAGAAAGTTTGTACATGAGCAGGCATTTACTGGTTCTTGTAGGTTTTTCCACTTGTTCTTCTTTTCCACTTGTTCTTTCTCTTGCAGGTTCTCTGCAAAAACACATAAAATTTCAGCTAAAATCTAAAATTTGTGAAATGAAAGCTGTAGAAACATAGAAAAAGCACATTAGATGCCAAAATATGCAGAAATGAGGAAAAACTGTAAAAACATGTAGAACGCCTTTATTGTCCAATTGGAATGAAACAAACAACATCATATAATACCAGCCAAATTCCAAATGTAGATAAATTGTAGCAAAAACTTTTAAAAATATTGTTTCTCTGCTCCTCCTGACATTGGATTGGATTGATTCTCTGACATACATTTCCACGTTTTTGCACATTTTTGCTTCTGTTTCGTAATTTTTGATGTTGGGTGGTAATTCAAATATCTGCAGATTTTTGCTTGAGTTTTTTTTACATTTGGCTGTCATGTTTCAAATTTTTATGTCCGTTTCACTTCATTTGGACCTTGCCAAGATCAC
>NC_056504.1:23969882-23977103 GCF_014905685.2 Nematolebias whitei
TGCTATAGCTGTCAGGGTTGTTCTCTTCTCTGAGAGACCCTGCATTTCTATAGCACAATCAGAGAGAGGTATTATCCTGTTAACATCGGCAGCGGCTGTCCTCAGCTCCTCGAACAGTTTAGCTGACATAATTGTTATGTCTGCCCCACCGTCCAGAAGTGCTTCGTGTGTGAGGACACCTTCGAGTGTCACTGACAGGTACGCCTTTTTGGCGGCCCCCTTTCTGATAAAGTTACACAGAAACCTCTTGGTTTTTTTCTGACGCTTCTTCACGCGTTCAGCCTTATCTGTGTAATCTTGGTTTGTCTGAACCGTCAGCACAGCAGTAGCTGTTTCTGCGTGTTCAGCTTGCGATGACTCGTCATCGTTTGTGTGTGAGTTTACCCCCCCTTTTTCCGATGAGGGGTTGTTTGAGGCAACAACAGCAATGTCTTGGTGTGTTCCACCGACATCTGTAATGTTGTCATTCGCGCCCAGGGATGTAATAGTGATTACATTACTGCATATTGCTCCAGGTCGGCTTCCCTTGTCAGTGTGTTTCAAATCTTCTAACAACCCGCGTAATTTTTCTGTCTCTTCCGAGCTCAGAGGTGTAGGGCCTTTTTTCTGGAACCTTTGTGATTTTTTCGCCTCGGTACGTTTCGTCCGAGGTGGGAGACGGCTAGGTACGTCTTTTGGGGGTTCCTTTCCGGACGTCTCCTGATAATATGGGTCCTCTCGGTTCCCATATCTTTGCGTCCTACGCACATCCCATTTACGATAATCACGTTCATCCTCTGAAGGAGGAGCCTTTTTGTCCCAGCTTCATGATGCGGTTTGTTAGTTTGAAAAGACTGCTTTTTCTCGCCTTTTTTAGGAGGAGGTGGCGACGCACGCCTTCCTTCCAGTTCTAGGGAGTGGGGTTTAACCTTTACACCAGGAAACACTTCTATGGGCGTCTTAGCATGAGAACATGCCTCGAACACATTCACAGCACACTGTTTAATCTCATTGATGGGTTTTTCTCTGAAATTTGCCATCATTTGTACTGATGTTTTAAAATCAGTGTGGAGATTTTTGCTGAAAACAAATTTAAAACCTTCTTCTTCTTCCATCCCGGTTTCATTTCTGTTACCAAAATAAGCTTGGAAGATTCTTTTGTAATAAACTTTTGGATGTTCATTCTTTCCCTGCGTGACCTTGTCCGCAGCTGGGAAACCAGCAGGTCCCGTGCAGGGGTCGTACTCTCTGATAAAAGCTTCACACAGAAGGTTGTAATCCTTTCTCGTTGCATCAGGTAGACGCTCGATGAAGGTGAACACCTCTCTGTCCGAAGTGAGCCTTATCAGACTGATCTTATCCTCAACCGTAGCATTAGGATAACCTCTCAATCTGAACGCAAGATCTCTGAGGTACGCTTTTGTTCCAGATGAGCCCATTGGTCCCGGTACAAAGCGTTGTACATATTTTGAGATTTTTTGCAAATCATCCATTGAAGGAGAAAGTATCAACGGTCTCACTTGCGTGGTTGGTAGTGGGGGTGTTTCTCTACTCATATGTGTAGGTGTTTCTCTACCCATATGTGTAGGTGTTTCTCTACCCATATGTGGAGGTGGTTGGATGGGCTTAAAAGCACGAGGTGTGTAATAGACTTTTGGAGGTGTTCGTGGATGATCCGGACTCTGTTCACGGTCTTCTCTGGATTCCAGACAACCTCGCCCCTCGCCATTACTTTTATATGTTGCCGCTCTTAGTTTCTCCTCACATGCTTTTAAGCGTTCCTGTGATGTTTGACATTCACTTTGTAAACGCATATATTGTTCGAGTAATGCCTCTTTATCCACTCTGCGTTTTTCCAGATCTTTTTTTGCGAGCTGCAACTCTTGTAGCTGTTCATTGTCTGAACACGCAGCTTGGTACTCACGGTCTTTATCCCTAATCTTGTCATAAGATTGAGCTTGTAATGACGCCTGAATTTCTGAGAGCTCCCTCTCATGTGTTCTAGACAGCATGACATTGCGTTCAAACTGTTCATCCAATTCCGCTTTAAGAAGCAGAGACATTTTTGCTAACCGTTCCTGGCTTGACTTTTTACTCTCTGACTCAGCTGGCTCCTTCTGCCAAACTTTTCAGTTCTTCCCCTCTTTGAATTTCATCAAGTTGTTCTAATTGCTCTAATTGCTTACCAATAATTGAATTTGTTAAAATATGTAAAGCCCCCAAAATGATGTCATCATGTGATTGGGAGTTGAAAGGGTCAACCTCTCCTTCTTCTTCTGACATTTTCTTCTATTTAAAAATTAAATAGGAGAATTTAATGTTTTAGGTGGTAAAAATAAAATCAGAAAAGTCTCTTTTTCTGATATTTACTCTTATTTAGTGATTTAGCAAATAAACGTGTATTATCTTTCCAGCAAATGAGTAAACTTTATCTACTCTGTGAATATCTGTATCTGTATCTTTTAAAAAGTTTCTAATTTTTATTTTGCACCTCTATCATGAGGAATTACCAGTGAATAAAAGTTTTTGGTAAATGCCTTTCTGCATAAATACCTTAATCACTTTTTAAATGCAAGATAACAGTGATTATTCAGCTTGAGGAACGTTCATTAACTCAAAAATTCGTCTTACAGAAAGTAAACACGTTTAATTTCACTCAAAGTAACCTAAAAACGAAGTGAAACTGTGATATCAAGTTTCCACAGGAGGGGGGAGTATAACCCTATTTTATTTTAACCCAGACACTGTTAGTGATGTCCAGTAGGAGTCGCGATTGCTTCCTGTGGCATCAGGTGATATCCGGTCGTTAGCTGTTAGCTTAAAATTAGCATCGGCTAGCGTGGTCCAAAAACACCATTTAGTGACGGATTTCAAACTCAAACGTGGCAAAATTTCAGCGATTAGGCTTCAAAGAAACGGGCAGCGGATCAGAATGCAACTTTAAAGCGTTTTCCAACTTTAAAAAGCAGATTGAAATTCCCTATGAAAACGAGCTTCATTTCCGGGTCACGTGACTGAATCTACCAATGACAGAGCAACAACGGGGTGGGTTACTATATCGCTGACTCAGAGGAAGTGACGCAGGCACGTCACTCACTTCTCAGCGAATCACAACGTCCCAACTCAGCCGTTTTCAACCAATCACGGATCGTTTTTCCAGCTAGCATGTTAGCCTTAGCCTGAACAAGTCCGTCAACTTTTCGTCTTTTAAACTGTCAAAATGCACTATTTTCTGTTAAAAATGTAACGAATCAACTCTGAGCTTAACGGAGGCGGCGCTCCTTGGCAAAACGTCTTTTAAACCATTTAAAACAACTCGTTCGAACTTGTCAAAACGAGCCGGACCAGAGTCACGTCTGGACCACAGTTCAAACAGAATAACGTTTCCACACAAACCCAGCTTCAGTTACACATAACAGACGTACAATTCAGCTTTCAAAAAGACACGTTGACTCACAATTTCAGCTTTCAAAGCATCACTAGCTGCAAACATGCAGTATTTTCTCCAAGCATCGCAGCTGCGCTGCGTTTCACAGCAGCTGATTCTCTGCACTTTTCATGCCAACATGTAATATTCAATTGTCACACGAATACAGTCCATTTTATGAATTTATACGGGCCACCAGATGTAGTATGACATATGCATGATATATTCATAAATTAAACAGATTCTTTCATTTTTCTGGACTGTATAATGACGTGCATCTGAATTTAATAAAATGTGGACGTGAGACGGTAATTATCTTTGACTCACCAACGACAGTGGGTCATTTATTAACAGAATCAAGTTTAACACATCACACATTTACATTAATTGGCAAAAATTGAAAATAACGACAGCTTATTAATCAGTTTACAGGAAGTAAACAATGCAGCGATTGTTCTCACTTCCAGTAGTACAACAGATTATTAACCACACGGCGGTGATTGAAAAACTTTGCTTCAGACATTTCTAAAAATATCTGTAATGATTTTTAGCAGATAGAAGAATTTTAAAGATGGGAAATGAAGTCTAAGTTGAGAGAGATGTTTGAGGGAATTCGTCTGTTTTAACCAGAACAACACGCTCCTTTGGACCAGCTTGTCCCAACGGTACACTTTGGTTGAAGATCGACTTTTTACCTTTCTGAAGATATGTCAGTTCCGGCGTAAAGTTCCACTTCGAGCCACTTTTCAGCGTCTCCGTAAGAACAGCTAAACCTCGGGAGTCGTGAGGTCATCCAGGACAGAAGTTTCATAATTCCCAGATCTTCTCTCGTTCAGTTTGATTCTCTTTCAGCAGCATCCTGAATTCCAGCCTTCATGAACTCTGGAACTGCTGTAACTAGGAAGTGCTGCACCTTTTAAGAAGGGTCACTTCCGGTTCATTTGAGAACTTTCTGATTGGTCGATTGACCAAAACAGAGGTGTGTTTTGTGATGTAAGGTGTTATGAAAAGTCAAAGAAAAAGATTAAGATTGTTTAAGAACAGACAGAAGATTGTTATGAAGAATTCAGACTTCTTGGAGTCACTTCTCCAGTATCTTGCTGTAAAAGTTAAACATGACATTTCTTTTTCAGTAAACTTGCAGTTGACCGAAACTTGAACTTTGACCAACTTACTCATTGAAGACAGAAAATCAGACAATGCATCATTAACCTGATTTCTTCTTTGAATGAGGATTAAAAATCGTTATTACTGTTTCACAGTTGCTTTACAAATGAGTAGTTCACTTCAACATGTAAACATTGTTTGAGCTAACACAATTTGATTATCAAACATTTGTAAAATAGTAATGATAATCGAAAGTAGTCTTCTTTTACTTGATTAATTCAAGAAAGAAAGTCTCAGGATGGGTCAACCTGTATTTCTGGATGCAAATCAATGAAATGACAAGTTCTGTCCCATAAGGTGCCTAAGGTCAAGGTTTTGACATCAGGCCTAGTTCACTACAGTGCAACACCAAGGATTTGGATAAGGTCCTTCATGGAGATGCTACTAAACCATGGAGGCAGTTTGGCTGCAGAACCAGCTAGCCAGGTGCGGAGAGTCCGCAAGGTGTATGAGGTACTGCTAGGAGGTGTTGCAGCTCCAGGCAGATGGATGGCATCCTTCAAGTAGGATGTTTGGGATCCTTCAACTAGGTTTGCAGCTCTAGGGGAGGTAGCTATTCTGTAGAGCCAGCCATTCAGGGGTGTAGATGCCATGCATTGGATGGATTTCAGCCCATATGTTTAGCAACTCCAGGGAGGAGGCCACTCAGCGGATATAGTTCAAATCAGAGTTGATGCAACTTGAGGGAGGAGGCCACACAGCAAATGTCTTGTGCTGTAACTGCTCCAGGTAGGAAGCCAGGCTGCAGTAGCATCCAGCTCCAGGTATGAGGAAAGGCTGAGGAGCCAGCCAGGGTTAAGAATTATTGTGTCCTTGATGTGGGATGTGTTACAGCTCAATGGAAAAGTCCACATTCAATTATTTGTCTTGAATCAAGTTTAAGCTTTTCAAGAGAGACGGTTCTGGCTACAAAGCTAGCCACTCTAGGTTACAGCTTCATGGAGGAGGCCACTTGTGATCTTGGGGCCTGATTCAAGGTGTTGTTTCTCAAGATAGGTGACCCTGGCTACAGAACCAGCCACTATAGGGCACAGCTTCATGGAGGAGGCCACTTGCGATCTTGGGTCCTGCGTAAAGGTCTTGTTTCTCAAGATAGGCGACCCTGGCTACAGAACCAGCCACTCTAAGGCAAAGAGGTCCAGGGAGGCGGCTAGGATGCAATGCCATCCAGCCAGTGGTAGAAGGCTGTGTAGTGGATGAGTACCAACTTGGATGTGGTGCAGCACAAGGGAGGAGGCCACACATCAGAACTAGCCAGGCAGTAGCTTAGAGCCTGTGACATGGATGTGGTCCAGCTCAGATGTGGCGCAGCATCATGAAGAAGGCCACGTAGCAGATGGGGTCCTGCAAGTAGTTGGTGATGCTGCAGGGTCGAGGATTGGGATCAGACAAAACCAGCCAGCCTCAGAGAGGCTGCGCTTTAGAAAGTGTCCAGCTTTGAAATGGTGCAATTCCAGGGAGGAGGCCACATGGCAGATGTGGTCCTACATGGAAGTTGTGCTGTTCGAGGGTTTGTTGCAGAGTTTTCCATCCTACGGTGCAGAACTCCAGAGAGGAAGCCAGTCTGCAGAGATGGCCAGCTATAGCCAGAAAGGTCATGCGATGGATGGAGTTCTGCACAGAGGTGGTTCTGTTCCATGGAGGTGGTTTTGCTTTATAGCCATCCAGCCAGGGGTGGAGAAACCACATGGTAGATGGGGTCCAGCTATTAGGTGGTGCAGCTCCAGGCAGGAGACAATGTGGCTGCACATATGTGTTACTTATTTAGGAAGGTGGCCTGGTTGAAGAGCCAACCAACCCATTGTATACAGCATGGCAAATGGGGAGCAGAGCTCTATAGAGGTGGACAGGCTGCATAACCATCCAGAAAGGGGCGGAAAGGCCATGTGTTGATGGGATCCAGGCCGTGCATGTCCTGGAATGAGGACACATGGTGGATTTTGTCATGCTCAGAGGAGGTGCTGCTATAGTGAGGCAGCTGAGCTGCAGAGCCACCCAGCTAGGGTCGTAGGGACCCTGTTCTGGATTGGGTCCAACTCTGAAGTTTTTTTGGAAGGCCTCGCAGCATATGGGATCCTTCTCCAGGGAGGAAGCCTGGCTTCAGAGCTATCCATCCCAGGGTAAAGAGCTCCAGGTTGGAATGTTTTTGCAGTTGGGAAAACTGCAAAACCATAGAAAAAGTCAGCTAAACTCCAAAAAGTTATGAAATGAGAGCTAAAAATGTTAACAACATGGAAAATGTCTACCAAAGTCCAAAATCAACAGCAACGTCATAAAAACCTGTAATCGCCACGAACAGTAATAATAATGAAACAGGCAAAACTGCGCCCAAAATTATTAAAAATAGAATCAAAAATTACAAAAGTAAACAAAATGGAGCAAAAAACTTGCAACGATATTGTTTCTTTGCATTTTGATATTGGATTGCAATTTCCATGCAAGTTTTGCATGTCTCACAACATTTTGACATTGGGTAGCAATTTCATTATCTTCACACCTTTTTGCCCCAGTTTCTCTTCTTTTGGAATATGAATGTAATTTCTCATGTTTGTTTGTCAGTTTCACTTCAGGCACATTAGTAACATTTTTTTGGATTTTACAGGTTTTTGCATGAGTTCTTCTGATTTTGGATATTGGAAGGCATTTTC
>NC_056504.1:23977113-23983726 GCF_014905685.2 Nematolebias whitei
TGCAAGAGGGTCTCACAGCAATTTCACAGACAGAGCAGCAAAGCAAAGCAGAGAGGGAGGAAGAGAAGCATCCGATCTCGTGGGGAGCGAGTGGTGAAGTGGATTGCGTTCTGCTTCGAGTTGGTGCAAATCCAGGGAGGTGGATGGGGTCCTTCACAGAGATGGTGCTTTTCTAGGAAGGTGGCCGAGTTGCAGAACCAGCCAGCTGAGAGGTAGAGAGGCTGTGTGGCAATGGGGTACATCCAGGAGGTGTGCAGCTCCTGGTAGGAGGCCATGTGGTGGATGTGGACCAGCACTAAGACGTACAGCTCCACGGAGGTGGACGTGTTGAAATACCTGCCTGTGTAACAAGCAAAGCACACAAGAGGAGGCTGGGCAACAGAGCCTGCTAGCCTGGATGAGGAGAGGCCTCACACTGTATGTGGTCTAGCTCGTAGGTGGTGCCGCTCAAGGGAGGAGGCCACGTGACTGTGGCATTCTTGCACCTAGGTAGCACTGATCCAGGCATGTGGCTGGGCTGCAGAACCAACAATACAGCCATAGGCATACAGGATGCTCAGTGGATTAGGTCCTGTTCTGATTTGATACAAAACAAAGGATTTGGATAAGGTTCCTTCACGGATGTGCTGTAACACCATGAAGGAACTATGGCTGCAGAGTCAGCTAGCCAGGTGTAGAGAGTCTGCAAAGTGTATGAGGTACTACTAGGACTACACTACTTAGAACAACACTACTTGTTGTTGCAGCTCCAGGCAGATGGATGGCATCCTTCAACTAGGTTTGTAGCTCCAGGGAGGTAGCCGGTTGGCAGAGCCAGATATTCAGGGGCGTAGAGGCATTACAGTGAATGTTGTCCAGCTAATATGTTTAGTAGCTCCAGGGAGGATGCCACGCAGCAGATGGGGTCCAACTCAGAGTTGAAGCTTCTCGAGGAAGGAGGCCACAAAAGATGGGGGTCAGGCACGGACATAGTGCAGCTCTAGTGAGGAGTTCACGAAGCAGATGGGGTCTCAGAGGAGCAGCTGTTCCATGGAGGCATCCAGGCTCAAGAGCCACATAGCCAAGTGTAAAGAGCTCCAGGTAGGAGGACAGGATGTGGAGCCAACCAGCCAGGTTTAAGAGTGATTGTGTCATTTTTGGGGTTGAGCTCAGAGGTGTTGCAGCTCCAATGAGGAGGCCACATGTGATTATGGGTCATGAGTTGAGGTGGGACTTCTCAAGAGAGGCGGCCATTGCTGCAGAGCCAGCCACTCCAGAGTGCAGAGATTTAAGGAGGTGGCCAGGCTGTAAAGCCATCCAGCCATGGGAAGAGCGGCTGCTCAATGGATTGGGTCCTGCTCAGAGTTTATGCTGCTCCAGGGAGGTGGATGGGGTCGTGGACAGAGGTGTTGGTGCTCCAGGGATGTGGCAGTGTTGCAGAGCCGCCAAGCTGAGGGGCGGAAAGGCTGTGCGGTGATGGGGTACAGCTCGAAAGTGGTGCAGTTCCCAGTAGGAAGCCACGTGGTGGTTGTGGACCTGGACTATGTTTGTACAGCTTCACGGAGGTGGCCCCGTTGAAAAACCAGCCTGTCAAATGTACAGAGCTCCCTGGAGGAGGCTGGGCAACAATTCCAGTTAGCCAGTATAAGGATAGTCCTCACAGTGTATGTAGTTCCAGCTCTGAGGTGTTGCCTCTCCAGGGAGGTGGTCGTGTGATGGATGCGGTCCTACACGGAGGTTGTGCTGCTCCAGGCATGCGGCTGGGCTGCAGAGCCAGCAATCTAGCAAGGGGTGTAGAAACTGCTCATTGGATGGGGTTCTGCTCTGAGATGACGCAACTCAAGGGAGGTGGATGGGTTCCTTCACCCAGGTGGTGCTGCTCCAAGCAGGAGGCAACGTGGCAAATAGGGTACTGCACAAAGGCATTGCTGCTCCAGGGAGGTTACCGTATTTCGTAGCTAGCTAGCTCTGAAACACGAGGGAGGAGGCCACACAGCAGAACTAGCCAGGCAGCAGCATAGCGGCTGTGTGGTAGAGTTGGTCCAGCTAAGATGTGGCACTGCGTCATGCAATTGGTCACGCAACAGATGGGGTCCTGCAAGTAATTGGTGATGTTCCATGGTGGAATCTTGGCATCAGACCAACCAGCCAGTTGCAGAGAGACTGCACCTACAGTATGAAGGTATCCAGCTCTGAGGTGGTGCATTTCCTGGGAGGAGGACACATGGCAGATGTAGCTGCAGAGCCAGCTAGCGAGGATGCGAAGAGGCCGCAGAGTATATGGGGGTCCAGGTCGGAGATGGAGAGGCTGCCAGCCCAGGTTGCAGAGCTCCAGGGAGGAAGCCAGGCTGCATAGCCGGCCATCTAGGGCCAGAAAGTTTAGGAGGGGTATGGGGGTTCTGCAGAGAGGTGGTTCTGTTTCATGGAAGTTGCTTGGCTGTAGAGCCAACTAACCAGGGGCGGAGAGGACGTACGGTGTATGGGGTCCAGCCATGAGGTAGTTCAAGTTCATGCAGGAAGTAATGTGGCTGATGGGGTCCAGCACAGAGATGCTGCTACTGTATGGACGTGGTCAGGCTGCAGAACCAGCCAACCCAAGGTGAAGAGCTTCACGGAGGTTGCTGAGCTGCAGAGCCAGCTAGCGAGGATGCGAAGAGGCCGCAGAGTATATGGGGTCCAGGTCGGAGATGGTAGGGGGAGGCCACGTGGCATATGTGGTTCTGCACATATGTGGTGCTTATACAGGGATGTGTCCAGGCTGAAGTTCCAGCTATCCAGCAAGGGGCAGAGAGGCTGCTCAGTGAATTGGGTCCTGCTTCAAGTTTGTGCAACTCAAGGGAGGTGGATGGAGTCGTTCAAGGAGGTGGTGATGCTCCAGGCAGGTGCCAATGTGGCAAGTAGTGTCCAACACGGATGAGTTGATGCTCCATGGAGGTGGCAAGGTTGCAGAGCGATCCAGCCAAGGGGTGGAGAGGCTGTGTTTCGATGGGGTACAGCTAGAAGATGGTGAGGCTCTCGGTAAGAGGCCACTTGGTGGATGTGGACCTGCACTAAGATTGTACAGCTCAACGTAGGTGGCCAGGCTCAAAACCTGTCTTTCCAATGTGCAAAGCTCCCAGGAGGAGGCTGGGCAACAGAGCCAGTTAACCAAGATGAGGAGAGGCCTCACACTGTACGTGTTCCAGCTCGGAGGTAGTGCCGCTCCTGGTTAGACGCCACGTAATTGATTCGGTCATTACATGTTGGACCTGCAACACCTCCTAGCAGCAGCTCACACCTTGCGTGCTCTGTTGCCCAGCCTCCTCCTGGGAGCTTTGCACATTGGACAGGCAGGTTTTGAGCCTGGCCACATACGTGGAGCTGTACAATCTTAGAACAGGTCCACTTCCACCACGTGGCCTCCTACTAGTTGCTGCACCATCTTCTAGCTGTACCCCATTGCCGCACAGCCTCTCCACCCCTCAACTGGATGGCTCTGCAACCTGACCACATTCCTGGAGAAGCACTATCTCTGTGAAAGAAACCATCCACCTCAATAGAGCTGAAAAACTGTGAGCAGGACCCAATCCACTGAGCGGACTATTCGCCCATGGATGGATGGCTTGCTCTGTAACTTGGCCACATACCTGGAGCAGCACCACCTGTGTGCAGATCACATATTCTGTGTGGTGTCCTCCCTGGAATTTACCAGCTCTGAGCTGGACCCATACATATGTAACCTCCTGTATCCTGGCTTGCTGGTTCTGCAGCCCAGACACCTCCATAAAGCTCTTCACAATGGGCTGGCTGGCTCAGAAACATGGTCACCTCCCTGGAGCAGCAACACCTTTGTGCAGAACACTATATGCCTCCTGCGCAACTCCAAGGAGGTGGATGGGATCCTTCACGGAGGCGATGCTGCTCCAACTCTGAGCAGAACCAATCCACTGAGCAGCCTTTCTGGATGGCTGGCTTTTCAGCCAACATCCCTAGAGCAGCACCACCTCAGAGCTGAACCCCATACACTCTGCGGCCTCTCCGCATCCTGGCTATTTGGCTCTACAGCCAAGCTACATCCATGAAGCTCTTCACCAATGGCTGGCTGGCTCTGCAACCTGAACATATCTCTACAGCAGCAACACTTCTGTGCCCTATCAGCCATGGTAGCTCCTGTTTGGAGCTTCACAACCTCATAGCTGGTCTCCATACACCGTGAGGCCTCACTGCCCCTGGCTTTTTAGCTTTACAGCCAAGACACCTCCATGAAACGGAACCACCTCTGGGCAGGATTCCATCTGCTACGTGGCCTTCTCCATGGAGATGCACCACCTCAGAGCTGGACCCAATCGACCGTGTCTCCCATGGCTAGCTGACTCTTAGCCTGGCATCCTACCTGCAGCTGCACAACTTATATGTAGCACCCCAACCACCACCAGGCCTCCTCCATGGAAATGCACGAACGCAGAGCAGGTCACACTCCACTGCTCAACCTCTACACCCGATGTATGGTTGGGACTGCAAACCAGCCACCTCTGTGGAACAGAAACACCTCCGTGCAGAACCCGATTGGCCACATTGCCTTCTGCATGGAGCAGCACCACCTCCGTGACGGACCCCATGCACCTCCTTGGAACTGTACCACCTACGAGTTGGACCCAATACACAGTGTCCACACCCAGGCTAGCTGGATCTGCACCCCGGCCACATCCCTTTCAGCGACGTTGCCTCCTCCCTGGAACTACACCACCTCATAGTAGGATACAATACACCAAGTGACCTCTCCGCCCCTGGCTGGTTGGCTCTACAGCCAAGCCACCTTCATGGAACAGAACCACCTCTGTGCAGGACCTTAACTACCAATTAACCTTTCTGAACTAGATGGCCTGCTCTGCAGCCTGGTTTCCTCCCTTGAGCTCTGCACTGTGTATTGGCAGCCTCTGCAACCTGGCCACTTCCCTGGAACATCTGCTGTGTGGCTACCTCCACAGGGAGCTGCACCACCTCAGAACTGGACCTCATCCAAATTTCAGCCTCTCCTACCCTCATTGGCTGACTCTGAAGCCTGACCTCCTACCTGCAGCAGCACCACTTATGTGTAGGACCCCAACCACCACCAGGCCTCATCCATGGAAATGTAACACCTCAGAGCTGAACGCCATCCACCAAGAAGCCTCTTTGCCCCTGGACGGATGGATAAGATGCCAATCTTCTACTATGGAGCATCACCACCTCCTTGTAGGACGCCATGTGCTGCGTGGCCTCCTCAGTGTTGTTGCTGCACCATATCTGAGCTGGACCCCAGCTACTGCACAGCCACTTCGGACTCATGGACAGGCTGGCTCTACAGCCTGGCTTCCTCATTGGAGCTGCACCACCTCTGTGCACGACCCCATCCACCTACCTATAGCTGCAACACCTTATAGATTTACCCCATCACTGCACAGTCTCTCCACCCCTTTGCTTTCTGGCTTTGCAACCCGGTCCCCCTGAAGCAGTAACACCTCCATGCAGGACACTATTTGTCACATTGCCTATTGTCTCGAGCAGCAGCACTTCCATGAAGGACCCCATCTTCCTTCCTGGAGTGCACCATCAACGTTTAGGACTGAATCCACGGAGCAGCCTCTCCACCATGGCTGCATGTTGGTGCTGCTAGAGGGAAGGCGACCGGGCTGCAGAGCCATCCAGTCTAGGGTGTAGAGCTCCAGAGAGAAGGCCAGTCTGCAGAGCTAGCCTGCCAGGTTCAGAGAGTCGGATGGGGTGCTGCACAGAGGTGGTGTTGCTCCAAGTAGACTGCCGGGTGCATAGCCAACTTGCTTAGGGAGGTGAGGATTCACATTGAATGTGATACAGCTATGAGGTGGTGCAGCTCGAAGCAGGACCTTCAAGCCAGATATTGTTTGCATAGACAGTGTTGCAGTTCTAGCAATCCCAGGGCGCAGAGCTCCAAGTTTTAAGCCAGCCTCGGGCAGAGAAGCTTTATTGATTTGATCATAATTGTTGCAGCTCCACGAAGCAGGACACATAACAGATTATGTCCTAATGTGCACATGCACAGTGTGTACAAGCCTGAAACTGCGGTTGGTATACCGTGTATACTCACATACTTGAGATACTGTACATTTGAACCAGCCTGCTTCTTTCTGATGGAAGTTAAAAGTCTTTAAAGTTCAAAAGAAGAACAAGTGGAAAAACCTACAAAAACCAGGAAATGTCTGCCAAAATACAAACTTACTGAAAAGGGAGCTATAACTGTAAAAACACAGAAAATGCCTTCCAACGTCCAAAATCAGAAGAAAAGCCAGTAAAAGACAAAAAAAATGTCAATGAATGTGCCTGAAGTGAAGTAAATTAAACTGACACACAAACATGAGAAATTACTTTCAAATTCCAAATGAAGAAAAACGGGAGCAAAAAGGTGCAAAGATAATGAATATGCTACCCAATTTCATTATTTTAAGAGACATGCAACAACCTGTAAAAGCTTGGAAGTTGCAAAAAACAATATCTTTGCAAGTTGTTTGCTCCATTTTGTCTCCTTTTGTCAATTTGGCTTCCATTTTTAATAATTTTGAGCGCAATTTTGTCTGTTTCACTATTATTGCTATTGGTGGCGATTACAGGTTTTTATAACATTGCTGCTGATTTTGGACTT
>NC_056504.1:23983826-24020533 GCF_014905685.2 Nematolebias whitei
ATTACATTCAAATTCCAAATGAAGAAAAACTGGAGCAAAAAGGTGCGTAGATAGTGAAAATGCTACCCAATGTCAATTTAGTGAGACATGCAAATACCTACAAAAGCATGGAAATTGCAATCCAATATCAAAAAGCAAAGAAACAATATCTTTGCAAGTTTTTGCTCCTTTTTGTCTCCTTTTGTCATTTTTACTTCCATTTTTAATAATTTTGTGCGCAATTTTGTCTGTTTCACTATTATTGCTACTGGTGGCGATTACAGGTTTTTGTAACATTGCTGCTGATTTTGAACTTTGGTAGACATTTTCCATGTTGTTAACATCTACCAAAGTCCAAAATCAGTAGCACTGTCAGAAAAACTTGTAATCGTCTCTAGCACCAATCATAACGAAACAGACAGAATTGTACACAAAATTATTTAAAAAAAGGAAGCCAAAATTACAAAAGTAAAAAAAATGTATCTAAATTTACAAATTGCCCACAAGTTTTTGTTACAATATATCTACATTTTGAAGATAATGTATGCTGGTAGTTTACATGTTGTTGTTTGTTTCATTCCAATTGGACAATAGTGGCGTTTTACATGCTTTTACAGTTTTTCCTCATTTCTGCATATTTAGGCACTTGATATGATTTTTTTATGTTTTTACAGATTTCATTTCTCAAATTTTGGATTTTAGCTGACATTTTATGTGTTTTTGCAGGTTGATAATCGGCAAGAACATAGAATTGTCATCCAAAGTCCAAACGAACAAGTGGAAAAACCTACAAAAACCAGGAAATGTCCAAAATACAAACGTACTGAAATGGGAGCTATAAACTGTAAAAACACGGAAGATGCCTTCCAATGTCCAAAATCAGTAGAACTCACGCAAAAGCCTGTAAAAGCCACAAAAAAAAATGTCACTAATGTGCCTGAAGTGAATGAAGTGAAACTGATAAACATGAAAAATTAAATTCAAATTCCAAAAGACGAGAAACTGGAGCAAAAAGATGCGAAGATAATGAAATTGCTACCCAATGTCAAAATGTTGTGAGACATGCAAAATCCTGCAAATGCATGGAAAGTGCAATCCGATATCAAAAAGCAAAGAAACAATATCTTTGCAAGTTTTTTGCTCCATTTTGTCTCCTTTTGTCATTTTAGCTTCCATATTTAATAATTTTGTGCACAATTTTGTCTGTTTCAATATTATTGCTATAGACATTTTCCATGTTGTTAACATCTACCAAAGTCCAAAATCAGCAGCACTGTCATAAAAACCTGTAATCGCCACTAGCACCAATCACAATGAAACAGACAAAATTGTGCACAAAATTATTTGGAAGCCAAAATTACAAAATTACGAAAGGAGTCAAAATGGAGCAAAAAACTTTCTTTTGCTTTTTTGATATTGGATTACAATTTCCATGCTTTTGCAGGTTTTTGCATGTTTCACAACATTTTGACATTGGGCAGTAATTCCAATATCTTCGCACATTTTTGCCCCCTTTCTTTTGGAATTTGAATATAATTTTTCATGTTTGTGTGTCCTTTTCACTTCATTCACTCCAAGCACATTTGTGACATTTTTCTGGCGTTTACAGGTTTTTGCATCAGTTCTGCTGATTTTGGACTTTGAAACACACTTTTCGTGTTTTTACAGTTTATAGATCTCATTTCAGAAAGTTTGTACTTTGGCAGACATTTACTGGTTTTTGTAGGTTTTTACACTCCATGTTCTTTTCCACTTGTTCTTCTCATGCAGATTATCTACCTGCAAAAACACATTTTTTAATCTCAGCTAAAATCCAAAATTTGTCAAATTAAATTTTTAAAAACATAGAAAAAGCAAATCAAATTCCAAAATCTGCAGAAATGTGAAAAAATTTAAAAAAAATGTAAAGTACCACTATTGTCAAATTAAATGGACACAACATGCAAAATGCCAGCCAAATTCTAAGTGTAGATAAAATCTAGCAAAAACGTTAAAAATGTTTCTCTGCTCTTTGACATTGGATATAAATGTTCACCTTTTTTACAGGGTTTTGCTTCTGTTTCACATCTTTTTGACGTTGGGTGGTAATTTCAATATCTGCAGATTTTTGCCTGAGTTTTTGACTTTTGGCTGTCATTTTTCAAATTTTTATGTCGGTTTCACTTCATTTGGACCTGTCCAAGATCACCTGCATCCGACCTTCCTATGCAACAGAGAAATGCCAAAAACGTGCTTTGCACGTACAAAAATCAAGACAGGATTCAAATTCATACCCTTATTACTTGCGTCAGAATGAAGCAAGCTGCTTTAATGTAAAGGGTTTCTCAAGGATATGAGTATAAAAGGGACAGCAGAGTTTCAGGCTTGTACACACGACAGATTCTGCCTTATTTTGCATGTGCACAATCGGACAGAATCTGTCATGTGTCCTGCTTCGTAGAACTGCAACAAATATGAGGAAATCAGAAAAGCCTCTCTGCCCAAGATTGGCTTGCACCTTGGAGCTCTGCGCCTTGGGCTTGCTAGAGCTGCAACACTTTCTATGCAGAACCATATCTGCCTTGAAGGTCCTGCTGGACACCATTCACCGTGCATCATGTCGGCCCCTGTCTGTTGGCTCTACAGCCTTGCCACTTCCATTGAACAGCCACATCTAGGCAAGACCAAATCCACTGCACAAACTTTCTGCCCCTAAATGGACAACTCTGCAGCCTTGGAGCTATGCATCCTGAGATGGAGGCAGTGAGGGAGCCAGGCAGTAGAGCCAGCCTGTCCATGAGTCCATAGTGGCTGTGCGGTGGCTGGGGTCCAGCTCAAATGTGGTACAGCAATATGGAATAGGCCACACAGCAAATGGCATTAAGCAAGGAGGTGGTGATATTCCACGGTGGAAGATTGGCATCGTATCCATCCATCCAGGGGCAGAGAGGCTGCTTGGTGCATGGTGATCATCTCTGAGGTCTTACATTTCCATGAAGGATTCCTGGTGGTGGTTGGGGAACTACATATAAGTTGTGCTGCTGCAGGTAGGATGCCAGACTACACAGTCAGCCAGCGATGGGAGAGGCCACACCTTCGATTGGGTCCAGCGAGGTGGAGCAGCTCCATGGAGGAAGCCAAACGACAGATCTGGTAATACATGGAAGTGTTGCTGTTCCAGGGAAGTGGCCGTGTTGTAGAGGCTGCCATTCCACAGTGCAGAGCTCAAAGGGGGAGACCAGGCTGCATCTTGGTTCAAAAAGGTTGTTCGGTTGATAAGGTCCTGCACAGAGGTGTGGTTCTGTTCCATGGAGGTGGCTTGGATGTAAAGCAACCAGCCAGGGGCGGAGAGGTCACTCAGACGTTTTGCAGAGGCTGCATCCAACTATGAGGTGGTGCAGTTACAGGTAGGAGGCAACGTGGCTGATAGAATCGTGCATGAAGGTGTTGCAGTTCTAGGGATGTGGCCGGGGTGCAGAGCTAGCTAGCCAGGGTGTGGATAGGCTGCACTGTGTATCGGGTCCAACTCGTAGGTGGTGCAGTTCCAAGGAGGTGCATGGGGTCTATCACGGAGGTGGTACTGTTCCATGCAAAAGGCAACGTGGCCAATAGGGTTCTGCATAGAGGTGTTGCTGCTCCAGGTAGATGGCTGGTTTGCACTGCCAACAATACCTCTGGTGTAGAAGTTGAGTGGTGGAGTATGACCTGCTCTGTGGTTGTGCATTTCCATGGAGGAGGCCTGGTGGTGGTTGGGGTACTACATATAAGTTGTGTTGCTACAGGTAGGATGCCAGGCTACAGAGTCAGCCAGCCATGGGAGAGGCCACACCTTCAATTGAGTCCAGCTCTGAGGTGGTGCATCTCCATGGAAGAGGCCACACGACAGATTTAATCCTGCATGGAGGTGGTGCTGTTTCAGGGAGGCAGACGTTTTGCAGAGGCTGCCAGCCCAGTTTGCATAGCTCCAGAAAGGTTGTTCGGGAGAAGGTGTCCTGCACAGAGGTGGTTCTGTTTCACGGAGGTGTCTTGGCTGTAAAACTAAACAGCAAGGGGCAGAGAGGCTGCATGGTGTATGGGGTCCAGCTATGAGGTGGTGCAGCTCCAAACAGGAGCTAACATGGCTGATAGGATGGACCCTATCCAGAGGTGTTGCTGCTGTAGGGAGGTGTTCAGTTTGCAGACCCAGCTGGCCAAAGGTGAAGAGCTTCAAGGATGTGGCTTGGCTGCAGAGCCAACTAGCCAGGATGCGGAGAGGTCACAGAGTGTATGGGGTCCAGCTTTGAGGTGGTGCTGCTCTAGGGATGTGGCTAGGCTGCAATCCAGCCAAGGGTGTAAAGGCTGCTCAGACATGGCACAACTACAGGGAGGTGGATGGAGTCCTTCACGGAGGTGATGCTACACCAAGCAGCAGGCATATAGGGAACTGCATGAAGGCGTTGCTGCACCAGGGAGGTGGCCGGGTTTCAGAGCCAGCCAGCCCTTTGTGAAGAGCTTCATGGAGATGTCTGGGCTGCAGAGCCAGAAAGCCAGGATGTGGGATGAGACATATGTATGGGGTCCAGCTCAGAGCTGGTACAATTCCAGAGAGGACACCACACAGAATAAGTGGTCTGCACACAGGTGGTGCAGCTACATATGTGGCCAGGTTGCAGAGCCAGCCTTCCATCCATGGGCATAGAGGCCGCTCAATGGATTGGGTATGATTTGGTGCAGCACCAAAGATTTGAATGGGGTCTTTGGCAGAGATTCTGCTAAACCATGGAGGCAGAGCCAGCCACTCTAGGGCACAGAGATCCAGGGAGGAGGCCACGATGCAACGCCTTCTATTTAGTAGTAGAAGGCTGTGAAGTGCATGAGTTCCAGCTTGAATGTGGTGCAGCACCAGGGAGGAGGCTACACAGCAGAACTACCCAGGCAGTAGTGTAGAGCCTGTGACGTGGATGTGGTCAAGCTCAGATGTGGCGCAGCATCATGCAGAAGGCCACGTAGTAGATGGGGTCCTGCAAGTAGTTTGTGATGCTGCAGGGTCGAGGCTTGGCATCAGACACAACCAGCCAGTCACAGAGAGGCTGTGCTTTGGAAGGTATCTAGCTGTGAAGTGGTGCATTTCCAGGGAGGAGGGCACATAGTGGATGGGGTTCTGCACAGAGGTGGTTCTGTTCCATGGTGGTGGCTTTGCTTTATAGCCATCCAGCCATGGGTGGAGAAGCCACATGGTAGATGGGGTCCAGCTATGAGGTGGTGCAGCTCCAGGCAGGAGACAATGTGGTTGAGAGGGTCCTGCACAAAGGTGTTACTTATTTAGGAAGGTGGCCTGGTTGAAAGAGCCATCCAGCCTAAGGTGAAGAGCTTCATGAAGGTGGCCGGGCTGCAAAGCCAGCTAGCCATAATGCAGAGAGGCCACACAGGCCACACACACTTTTCTTTGTGCAGTTCCAAGGAGGAGGCCATGTGAGGGAAGTGGTCTTGCACAGAGGTGGTGCTGCTCCACATCGGAAGGTGGCATCACACCTAGCCAGCCAGAGACAGAGAGGCCGCTCAAGGTGTTGTGTCCTGCTTGGATTTAGCGCAGTTTCATGGAGTTGGATAAGGTCCTTCATGTGAACTACGTAGTTGGTGTTGCTCCAGGCAGAAAGCAACGTGGCAAAAAGTGTCCTGCACACAGGTGTTTATGATCAAGGGAGGTGAATGTGTTCCAGATTAAGCCAGCACAAGGCGCATAGCTCCAGGGTGTGGCCAGGCCGCAGAGCCAGCCAGCACATGGGTGGAGAAGCTGGTGCAGTGATGAGGGACACCTAGGAGGTGGTGCAACTCCAGCTACATGGACGCGGTCCAGCTCGGAGGTGGTGCTGCTCCAGTGAGGCAGCTGGGCTTCAGAGCCAGCAAGTGAGTGTTTGAGAAACCGTGTCCTGGATTGGGTCCAGCTCAGAAGTGATTCAGCTCCAATGGAGGAGACCACGTGTCATATGGGCTCCTGTACATAGGTGGTGCCACTCTAAGAAGGTGGCCGGGCTGCAGAGCCAGCCATCCAGCCAGGGGTGTAGAAGCTGCTCAGTGGATAGCGTTCTGCTCTGAGTTGGTGCAAATCCAGGGAGGTGAATGGGGTCCTTCACGGAGGTGGTGCTTTTCCAGGAAGGTGGCTGAGTTGCAGAACCAGCTGAGAGGTGGAGAGGCAGTGTGGTGATGGGGCACATCTAGGAGGTGTGGCAGCTCCTGGTAGGAGGCCATGTGGTGGATGTGGACCTGCACTAAGTTTGTACAGCTCCACAGAGTTGACCGGGTTGAAATACCTGCCTGTGTAATGTGCAAAGTGCAAAGGAGGTGGCTGGGCAACAGAGCCTGCTAGCCAGGAGGAGGAGAGGGCTCACACTTTATGTAATCCATCTCATAGGTGGTGCCGCTCAAGGGAGGAGGCCACGTGTCTGAGGCATTCTTGCACCTAGGTAGTGCTGCTCTAGGCATGTGGATGGGCTGCAGAGCCAGCAATACAGCCATGGGCATAGATGATGCTCAGTGGATTAGGTCCTGTTCTGATTTGGTGCAGCACCAAGGATTTGGATAAGGTCCTTCAAAGATGTGCTGTTAAACCACGGTGGAATTATGGCTGCAGAGTCAGCTGGTGTGGAGAGTCTGCAAGGTGTATGAGGTACTACTAGGAGGTGTTACAGCTCCAGGCAGATGGATGGCATCCTTCAACTAGGTTTGCAGCTCTAGGGGGGTAGCCGGTTGGCAGAGCCAGCTATTCAGGGGTGTAGAGGCCATGTAGTGAATGTGGTCCAGCTAATATGTTTAGTAGCTCCAGGGAGGATGCCTCACAGAAGATGGGGTCCAACTCAGAGTTGATGCTTTTCAAGGAAGGAGGCCACAAAAGATGGGGGTCAGGCACGGACATAGTGCAGCTCCACTGAGGAGTCCACGCAGCAGATTTGGTCTTACTCAGAGGTGCAGCTGTTCCATGGAGTCATCCAGGCTCAAGAGCCACACTGCCCAGTGTAAAGAGCTCCAGGTAGGAGGACAGGATGTGTAGCCAGCCAGCCAGGTTTAAGAGTGATTGTGTCATTTATGGGGTCGAGTTCAGAGGTGTTGCAGCTCCTAGGAGGAGGCCACGTGTGATTATGGGTCCTGAGTTGAGGTGGTGCTTCTCAACAGAGGCGGCCCTGGATGCAGAGACAGCCACTCCAGAGTGCAGAGATTTAGGGAGGTGGCCAGGCTGTAAAACCAGCCAGCAAGAGGAAGAGAGGCTGTGTGGTGGATGAAGTCCAGCTTGGATGTGGTGCAGCACCAGGGAGGAGGCCACATGGCAGATATATTCCTTCATGGAAATGGTGCTATTTTATGGAGGCGGCCTTGTTGTAGAGGCTGCCAGCACAGGTTGCAGAGCACCACAGGGAGGAAGCCAGGCTGCATAGTCGGCCATCTAAGGCCAGAAAGGTTGTGAAAGGTATGGGGTTCTGCACAGAGGTGGTTCTGTTCCATGGCCAGAGCCAGAGAGGACAAACGGTGTATAGGGTCCAGCTATGAGGTGGTGCATGTTCATGCAGGATGTAATGTGGCTGATAAGGTCCAGCACAGAGGTGTTTCCGCAGCAGGGACGTGGTCAGGCTGTAGAGCTAGCCAGCCAAGGTGAAGAGCTTCATGGAGGTTGGTAGGCTACAGAGCCAACTAGCGATGATGTAAAGAGGCTGCAGGGTATATGGGGTCCAGCTCAGAGATGGTGCAATTCCAAGGGGGATGCCACATGGCAGATGTGGTCCTGCACATATGTGGTACTTCTCCAGGGATGTAGCCAGGCTTCAGAGCCAGCATTCCATCCAGGGATGTAGAAAGTGCTCAGTGGATGGGGCTCTGCTCTGAGTTGGTACAACTTCAGGGAGGTGGATGGGTTCCTTCACTGAGGTGTTGATGCTCCAAGCAGGAGGAAACGTGGCAAATAGGGTATTGCACAAAGGTGTTGCTGCACCCGGTAGGTGGCCATATTTCATAGCCAGCAAGCTCTGAAACACGAGGGAGGATGCCATGCAGCAGAACTAGCCAGGCAGTAGTGGCTGTGTTGTAGATTTGGTCCAGCAAAGATGTGGCACTGTATCATGCAAAAGGACATGCAGCAGATGGGGTCCTGCAAGTAGTTGTTGATGCTCCAGGGTGGATACTTGTCATCAGACACAACCAGCCAGGTGCAGAGAGGCTGCACGTTGGATGGTGTCCAGCTCTGAGGTGGTGCATTTCCATGGAGGAGGCCACACAGCAGATGTATTCCTGCATGGAGGTGGTGCTGTTCTAGGGAGGCGGTAGGGTTGCAGAGGCTGCCAGCCCAGGTTGCAGAGCCTTAGGGAGGAATCCAGGCTGCAGAGCTAGCCATCTAGGGCCAGAAAGGTTAGGAGGGGTATGTGGTTCTGCATAGAGGTGGTTTTGTTCCATGAAGGTGGCTTGGCTGTAGAGCCAAACAGCCAGGGGCGGAGAGGACGCATAGTGTATGGTGTTCAGCTATGAGTTGGTGCAGCTCCAAGCAGGAGGCAATGTGACTGATAGGGTCTAGCACAGAGGTATTGCTGCTATAAGGACGTGGTCAGGCTGCAGAGCCAGCCATCCAGTTTCAGCCATGGAAAAGCTTCCGAGTCAGTGTGAAGGTCTGGTCCACGCTGTGGGAAATTTAAATCGTCTGGTTACGAGCTTAACCGTAAGGTGGAGATGATTTATGAGAATCGCAGGCCACCTGCGGCTTCTGGGACTTGGGTGGGTTCGACTCAAGGCTCAAGGCTGGAAAAAAGTAATCTGTCTGCCTGATGAAAAACAAGAATCAAGCTTATCTGATTCTAACTCCCTAATGGCCACGGAGACAGGCCGACTATCAAATTTCTCCTGGGACATGAGTACCCAAAGACAAAAGCTTGATCTACTCCCTCCGATAATTTTCTGTGCAAGCTTATCAGAACTGCTGTTTGGAACAACATCTTCAGAAAATGGCTGATCTGAAAAAACGCTCATGGACAAATCTAAACACCTTCATGTCAAATGCAAATGTAATCATGTTTTAATTGTGTTTGCTGGTAGAGGTTTTTTATGTCTCAAATTGTGTCCTGATAGACAAGATGTGAAAGATCTTTTTTACCCTCATGTTTCTCCCCCTTTTCCTATCTAAGATTATTATCTGGTAAGGATAAAATGGCCGCGCTTTCTGCAGTTGCAGCTTCGTGCACTCCGCCCATCTTTTGGACGACTGTACATACATAATTGCGTTGTACCTCGGTACAATTCCAATAAAGTTTATTCTGATTCTGATTCCAAGGTGAAGAACTTCATGGAGGTTTCTGGGCTGCAGAGCCAACTAGCAATGCGAAGAGGCCGCAGAGTATATCGGGTCCAGCACAGAGATGGTGCAATCCTGCTTGAAATTGGTGCAACTCCATGGAGATGGATGGGGTCATTCACAGAGGTGGTGATGCTCCAGGCAGGGGCCTACGTGGCAAGTAGTGTCCTACATGGAGGAGTTGCTGCTCCATGGAGATGGCCAGGTTGCAGAGCCATCCAGCCAAAACGTGGATAGGCTGTGCTTCGATGGGGTATAGCTAGAAGATGGTGCAGCTCTTGGTAGGAGGCCACTCAGTGGATGTGGACCTGCACTAAGATTGTACAGCTCCACAGAGGTGGCCGGGCTGAAAAACCTGCCTGTCCGACATGCAAAACTTCCAGGAGGAGGCTGGGCAACAGAGCAAGTTAGCCAGGATAAGGAGAGCCCTCACAGTGTTTGTGTTCCAGATATGAAGTGGTGCCACGCCTAGGAAGACGCCAAAAAATTGATTAAGTCCAGCATGAGGTAATGCTGGGCCAGGCATGCAGCTGGGCTGCAGAGTCAGCAATCCAGACATGGGCATAGAGGCCACTCAGTGGATTGGGTCTGATTTGGTGCAAAACCAAGGATTTGGATAAGGTCTGTCACGGAGATGCTGCTAAACCATGGAGGCAGTCTGGCTGCAGAGCCAACTAGCCAGGTGCAGAGAGTCCACAAGGTGTATGGGGTACTGCTAGTAGGTATTGTAGCTCCATGCAGATGGATGGCATCCTTCAAATAGGGTGGATGACATCCTTCAACTAGGTTTGCATTTCCAAGGAGGTAACCGTTTGGCAGAGACAGCTATTCAGGGGTGTAGAGGCCATGCGGTGAATGTGGTCCATCTAATATGTTTAGTAGCTCCAGGGAAGATGCCACGCAGCAGACGGGGTCCAACTCAGAGTTGATGCTTCTCGAGGAAGGAGGCCACAACAGCTAGAGGTCAGGCATGGAGATGGTGCAGCTCCAGTGAGGAGTCCACACAGCGGATGGGGTCTTGCTCAAAGGTGTAGCTGTTCCATGGAGGCATCCAGGCTCAAGAGCCACACAGCCCAGTGTAAAGACCCCGAGGTAAGAGGACAGGATCTAGAGCCAGCCAACCAGGTTTAAGAGTGATTGTGTCCTTTATGGGGTCGAACTCAGAGGTGTTGCAACTCCAAAGAGGAGGCCACATGTGATTATGGGTCCTGAGTCAAGGTGGTGCATATCAAGAGAGGCGGCCTAGGCTGCAGAGCCATCCACTTCAGAGTGCAGAGATTTAGGGAGGTGGCCAGGCTGTAAAGCCAGCCAGCAATTGGAATAGAGGTAGTGTGGTGGATGAAGTCCAGCTTGGATGTGGTGCAGCACAAGGGAGGAGGCCACACAACAGAACTAGCCAGGTAGCAGCGTAGTGGCTGTGAGGTGGTTTTGGTCCAGTTCAGATGTGGCGCAGCTTCATGCAGATGGCGACGCAGCAGATGGGGTCCTGCAAGTACAAAGTAGTTGGTAATGCTGAAGGGTGGATGTTTGGCATCAGACACAACCAGCCAGGTGCAGAGAGGTAGCACTTTGGATGGTGTCCAGCTCTGAGGTGGTGCATTTCTATGGAGGAGGCCACACAGCATATGTATTCCTGCATGGAGGTGTTGCTGTTCTAGGGATGCGGTAGGGTTGCAGTGGCTGGCAGCCCACGTTGCAGAGATCTAGGAAGGAAGCCAGGCTGCAGAGCTAGCCATCTAGGGCCAGAAAGGTTAGGCAGGGTATGCGGTTCTGCACAGAGGTGGTTTTGTTCATGACGGTGGCTTGGCTGTAGAGCAAACCAGTCATGGGCGGAGAGGCCGCACTTTGTATGGTGTTCAGCTATGAGGTGGTACAGCTCCAAGCAGGAGGTAATATGACACATAGGGACCAGTACAGAGGTGTTGCTGATGTAGAGATGTGGTCAGGCTGCAGAGTCAGCCAGCCCAAGGTGGAGAGCTTCATGGAGGTGGATGGGCTGCAAAGCGAGCTAGCCAGGATGTGCAGAGGCCACAGAGTGTATATTGTCCAGTTCAGAGACTGTGCATTTCCATGGGACAGGCCATGGCTCACATGTGGTCCTGCACATATGTGGTGCTTCTCCAGGGATGTGGCCAGGCTGCAGAACCAGCCATCTGACAATGGGCAGAGAGGCTGTTTAATGGAGTGTGTCCTGCTCAGAGTTGGTGTTGCTCCAGGGAGGTGGATGGGGTCGTGGACGTAGGAGTTGGTGCTCCAGGGATGTTGCAGAGCCATCCAGCTGAGGGACGGAAAGGCTGTACGGTGATGGGGTACAGCTACAAGGTGGTGCAGCTCCCTGTAGGAGGCCATGTGGTGGATGTGGTCCTGAACTACGATTGAACAGCTTCACGGAGGTGGCCGGGATGATAAACCGGCCTTTCAAACGTGCAGAGCTCCCAGGAGGAGGCTGGGCAACATATCCAGTTAGCGAGGATGAGGAGAGTCCTCACAGTGTATGTGGTCCTGCTCAGAGGTGGTGCCGCTGCAGGGAGGAGGCCACGTGATGGATGCGGTCCTGCACAGAGGCTGTGCTGCTTCAGGCATACGGATTTAGGGCCAGAAAAACGTTGTGCGGGGTATGGGATTCTGCACAGAAGTGGTTCTGTTCCATGGAGGTGGCTTGGCTGTAGAGCCAAACTAGCCAGGGGTGGAGAAGACGCATGGTGTATGGGGTCCAGCTATGAGGTGGTACTGGTTCATGGAGGAGGTAATGTGGCTGATAGGGTCCAGGAAAGAGGTGTTGCTGCTGTAGGGATGTGGTCAGGCTGCAGAGCCAGCCATCCCAAGGTGAAGAGCTTCATGGAGTTTGCTGGGCTGCAGAGCCAGCTAGCAATGATTTGAAGAGGCCACAGTGTGTATGGGGTCCAGCTTGCAGATGGTGAAATTACAGGGGGGAGGCCACGTGGCATATGTGGTCCTGCACATATGTGGTGCTTCTCCAGGGATGTGGCCAGGCTGTAGTTCCAGCCATCCAGCCAGGGGCAGAGAGGCTGCTCAGTGGATTGGGTCCTGCTTGAAGTTGGTGCAAGTCCAGGGAGGTAGATGGGGTTGTTCACAGAGGTGGTGATGTTCCAGGCAGGGGCCAACATGGCAAGTAGTGTCCTACATGGAGGAGATGCTGCTACATGGAGGTAGCCAGGTTGAAGAGCCATCCAGCCAAGGGGTGGAGAGGCTTTGCTTCGATGGGGTACAGCTAAAAGATGGTGCAGCTCTCGGTAGGAGGCCACTCGGTGGATGTGTGCCTATGATTGTAAAGCTCCACGGAGGTGGCCGGGCTGGAAAAACATGCCTGTCCAACGTGCAAAGCTCCCAGGAGGCGGCTGGGCAACAGAGCCAGTTAGGCAGGATGAGGAGAGGCCTCACAGTGTATGTGTTCCAGCTTGGAGGTGGTGCCGCTCCTGGGAGGATGCCAAGTAATTAATTCGGTCGTACACGGAGGTAATGCTGGGCCAGGCATGCGGCTGGGCTGCAGAGCCAGTAATCCAGCCATGGAGGCCGCTCAGTGGATTGGGTCTGATTTGGTGCAACACCAAGGATTTGAATAAAGTCCTTTACGGAGATACTGCTAAACCATGGAAGCAGTCTGGATGCAGAGCCAGCTAGCCTGGTGTGTAGAGTCCACAAGGTGTATGAGGTCATGCTAGGAGGTGTGGCAGCTCCAGGCAGATGGATGGCATCCTTCAAGTAGGCTGGATGGGATCCTTCAACTAGGTTTGCAGCCATTCTGCAGAGCCAGCCATTCAGTGGTGTAGAGGCCATGATATTTAGCCCATATGTTTAGCAACTCATAGGCCACGTAACAGATGGGGTCCTGCAAGTAGTTGGTGATGCTTCAAGGTCGAGGCTTGGCATGAGACACAATCAGCCAGCTGCAGAGAGGCTGCACTTTGGAAGGTGTCCAGCTCTGAAGTGGTGCATTTCCAGTGAGGAGGCCACATGGTAGATGTGGACCTACATTGACGTTGTGCTGTTCCAGGGAGGCGGTCTTGTTGCAGAGTGTGCCAACCAATGGTGCAAAGCTCCAGAGAGGAAGCCAGTCTGCAGAGATGGCCATCTATGGTCAGAAAGGTCATGCGATGGATGGGGTTCTACACAGATGTGATTCTGTTCCATGGTGGTGGCTTTGCTTTATAGCCATCCAACCAGGGGCGGAGAAGCCACATTGTGGATGGGGTCCAGCTATGAGGTGGTGCAGCTCCAGGCAGGAGACTATCTGATTGAGAGGGTCCTGCACAAAGGTGTTACTTTTTTAGGAAGGAGGCCTGGTTGAAGAGCAATCCAGCCCAAGCTGAAGAGCTTCATGGAGGTGGCCGGGCTGAAAAGCGAGCTAACCCGCATGCATAGGGGCCGCACAGGACCCTTTTTGGTGGGCAGGTTCAGGGAGGAGGCCACGTGGTTGATGTGGTCCTGCACAGAGGTGGTGCTGTTCCATGGAAGTACAGAGCATCATGGTGGTGGACAAGCCAGCCTGCCAAGGAGGGAAAGACCATCTCATTGGTGATGTTCAGGATGTAGGTTTTTCAGCTTCATGTAGGAGGCCACCTGGCATATGGGTCCTATATTGAGGTAGGTTGCTCTAAGAAGGTGGTCAGGTTGCAGAGCAGGCCAGCACAATGTGTAGAGTGTGGCAAATGGGGAGCAGAGCTCTATAGAGGAGGCCAGGCTGCATAACCATCCAGAATGCAGCGGAAAGGCCGTGTGTTGATGGGATCCAACATATAGGTCGTGCGTCTCCTGGAATGAGGACACATGGTGGATTTGGTCATGCTCAGAGGAGGTACTGCTCTAGTGAGGCAGTCAGGTTGAAGAGCCACCCAGCCAGGGTCGTAGGGACCCTGTTCTGGATGGGGTCCAACTCTGAATTTTTTCAGATTCAGCGAAGAGGCTTCGCAGCATATGGGATCCTTCTCCAGGGAGGAAGCTGGGCTTCAGAGCTATCCATCCCAGGGTAAAGATCTCCAGGTAGGAATGTTTTTGCAGTTGGGAAAACTGCAAAAACATAGAAAAAGTCAGCTAAACTCCAAAAAGTTATGAAACGAGAGCTAAAGATGTTAACAACATGGAAAATGTCTACCAAAGTCCAAAATCAGCAGCAATGTCATAAAAACCTGTAATCGCCACGAACAGCAATTATAATGAAACGGACAAAATTGCGCACATAATCATTAAAAGTGTAAGCAAAAATTACAAAAGTAGACAAAGTGTAGTAAAAAACTAGCAACTATATTGTTTCTTTGCTTTTTGATATTGGATTGCAATTTCCATGCTTTTGCAGGTTTTTGCATCTCACAACATTTTGACATTGTGTACCAATTTCATTATCTTCACACCTTTTTGATTTTCTCTTCTTTTGGAAATTGATTGTAATTTCTCAATTTTGTGTGTCAGTTTCACTTCATTCACTTCAGCACATTAGTAACACTTTTACAGGCTTTTGCGTCAGTTCTGCTGATTTGGAAATTGGAAGGCATTTTCCATGTTTTTACAGTTTATAGCTCCCATTTCACAAATTTTGTATTTTGGCAGACATTTCCTGGTTTTTGTAGGTTTTTCCAGTTGTTCTTCTTTTGAACTTTGGATTACAATTCAATGTTCTTGCTAATATATAATATATACAGGATAACAACCTGCAAAAACACATTAAATGTCAGCTAAAATCCAAAATTTGTGAAATGAAAGCTGTAAAAAGATAGAAAAAGCATATCAAATGTCAAAATCTGCAGGGCAAAAACTCTCTTTGCACGTACAAAAATCAAGGGAGGATCCAAATTCATAGCCTTCTTATTTGCGTCGGAATGAAGCAAGCTGTTTTAATTTACAGGATTTCTTAAGTATATATTTAAGAAGACACTGGCCAAGTCTGTTATGTCCTCAACATTGATATGGCGGTCACAAGCAACTCAGTGCACGCCCTTTTTTGGTCTTGTAGGAGAATTTGACAAATATATGGGAGAGCTCATTTGACTCATTCTAATATGACCTTTTCAATGGTACCAACATCACTTGCCTCAGACCTTGCTACATGAAGGAGAAAGGCCAAAAACACTGTGCACACCCAAAAAAGAAAATCAATATTCAACTTTGAAGACATTTAACTTCCATCAGAAAGAAGCAGGCTGGTTCAAATTTACAGAGTGTCTAAAAGATAGCAGTATAAAAGGGACTGCAGAGTTTCAGGCTTGTACACACGACAGAATCTGTCCTATTGTGCAAGTGCACAATAGGACAGAATCTGTCGTGTGGCCTGCTTTGTGGAGCTGCAACAAATATGAGCTAATCAGTAAAGCCTGTCAGCCCGAGACTGGCATGCACTTTGGAGCTCTGCGCACTGGACTTGCTAAAGCTGCAACACTTTCTATGCAGAACCATATCTGCCTTGAAGGTCCTGCTTCGACCTACACCACCTCATAGCTGGACACCATTCACCGTGCATCCTCTCCGCCCGACTTTTGGCTCTGCACCCATGCCGCCTCCATTGAACAGCCTCATCTGTGCATGACCCAAACCACTGCACAAACTATCTGCCCCTAAATTGCCAGCTCTGCAGTCTGGCCTCCACCTTGGAGCTATGCGCCCTGGGATGGATGGCTATGTAGCCCGGCCACATTCCTGAAGCAGCACCACTACTGCGCAGGATAAGCTCTGTTGCTTGGCCTCCTCCATGGTACTGCATCTCTCAGTGATGGACCACATTCAATGTGCGTCCTCACCTTCCTAAGCAGGCTGGCTATGCAGCCCAGCCACCTACTTGGAGCAACACCACCTCTGTGCAGGACCCCATCTGCCACCATCCCTCCTCACAAGAATTGCACCACCTCACTTCTGGACAACATCAACGGTACAGCGTCCCTGCTCTTGGTTAGATGACTCTGCAGCCCAGCAGCCACCCTGGAGCAGCACCACATCCTTGCAGGACCCCATCTTCCTCATAACCTCCTCCATGGAACTACACCAAATCCAGGCTGGACCCAATAATTTTCAAAGACTCTCTGAACCTGGCAGCCTAGCTGTGCAGACTGGCCTTCACTCTGGAGCTCAACACCCTAGGCTGGATTGGCTCTGCAGCCCGGTCGCCTTCCCTCTAGCAACACCAACATAAAGCCATGGGCGGAGAGGCCGCTCTGTGGATTCGGTCCTTCTCGTTGATGGTACAGCTCCAGGAAGGAGGATGGGGTCCATCATGGAAGTGGTGCTGCTCGAAGCAAGAGATAACGTGACAAATAGGGTCCTGTATGGAGGGGTTACTGCTTCAGGGAGGTGGCCAGGTTGCAAAGCCAGAAAGCACAGGGGGTGGAGAGACGTTGCAGTGGTGGGGTACTATTACTATAAGGTTTTGTAGCTATAGGTAGGTGGATGCAGGAGCACAGAGGTGGTGCAGCTCCAGTGATGCAGCCAGGCTGTAAAGCCAGCCTGTCCATGAGTCCAGAGTGGCTGTGCAGTGGCTGGGGTCCATCTCAGATGTGGTGCAGCAACATAGATAAGGTCTCGTAGTAGATGGCATCCTACAAGGAGGTGGAGATGGTCCACGGTGGATGATTGGCTTCTTATCCATCCATCCAGGGGCATAGAGGCTGCTTGTTGGATGCTGTTCACCTCTGAGGTGTTACATTTCCATGTAGGAGGCCTGGTGGTGGTTGGGGTCCTACACGTAAGTGGTGCTGCTGCATGTAGCGAGTTAGGCAGCAGAGTCAGCCAATGAGAGGAGGACAGGCTGCAATTTGGATGGGGTCCAGTTCTGAGTGGTGCAGCTCCATGACACACGGCAGATGTTGTCCTACATGGAAGTGTTGCTGTTCCAGGGAAGTGGCCGGGTTACAGAGGCTGCCAATCCACAGTGTAGAGCTCAAGGGAGGAAACCAGGCTGTAGAGCAGGCCATCTAGGTTCAGAAAGGTTGTTCGGTGAACAGAGTCCTGCACAGAGGTGGTTCTGTTCCATAGTTGTTTGGCTGTACAGCCAAGCCACCATCATGGAACAAAACCACCTCAGTGCAAAACCACATTCCTAACCTAACCTAGCCTAACCTTTCTGGCCCTAGATGGCTATATCTGCAGCCTGGCTCCCTCCCCAGAGCTCTGTAACTTGAGCTGGAAGCCTTTCCAACCCTACCACCTCTCTAGAACAGCTGTGTGGCCTCCTCCATGGTAATGCACCACCTCAGAGCTGGACACCATTAAAAGTGCAGCCTCTTTGCACCTGGCTGGTTGTGTCTGATGCCAAGTTTCCACCTGAGAGCATCACCAACTACTTGTAGGACCCCATCTGCTGCATTGCGATCTGCATGAAGCTGTGCCACCTCTGAACTGGACAAAAACCACCTCACAGCCTCTATGCTGCTGCCTGGCTAGTTCTGCTATGTGGCCTCCTCCCTGGTGCTGAACCACGTCCAAGCTGGACTTCATCCACCACACAGCCTCGCTTCCTCTTGTTGGCTGGCTTTACAGCCTGGCCACCTCCCTAAATCTCTGCACTCTGGAGTGGACACAATCACTCTTAAACCTGGCTGGCTGGCTCCACATCCTGTCCTCCTACTTGGAGCTCTTTACACTGGGCTGGGTGGATCTTGAGCCTGGCTGCCTCCATGGAGCATCTAAACCTCTGAGCAAGACCCAATCTGCTGTGTGGACTCCTCACAGGTGCTGCACCATCTCTGTGCCTGACACCCATCTTTGTGGCCTCCTTCCTCGAGAAGCGTCAACTCTGATTTGGACCCCATCTGCTACGTGGCATCCTCCCTGGAGCTACTAAACATATTAGCTGGACCACATTCACTACATGGCCTCTACACCCCTGAATAGCTGGCTCTGCCAACCGGCTACCTCCCTGGAGCTGCAAACCTAGTTGTAGGATGCCATCAATCTGCCTGGAGCTGCAACACCTCCTAGTAGTACCTCATACACCTTGCGGATTTTCCGCACCTGGTTAGTTGACTGCAGCCATAGTTCCTCCATAGTTTAACAGCACACCGTGAAGGACCTTATCCAAATCCTTGGTGCTGCACCAAATCAGAACAGGACCTAATCTACAGAGCATCCTCTATGCACATGGCTGTATTGCTGGCTCTGCAACCCAGCCACATGCCTGGAGCAGCACTACCTAGGTACAGGAACGCCTCAGTCATGTGGCCTCCTCCCTTGAGCGTTTCCACTTATGAGCTGGACCACATACAGTGTGAGGCCTCTTCTCATCCTGGCTAGCAGGCTCTGTTGCCCAGCCTCCTCGTGTGTGCTTTGCACATTGGACAGGCAGGTTTTTCAGCCTGGCCACATCCGTGGAGCTGTACAATCTTAGTGCAGGTCCGCATCCACCACATGGCCTACTACCAGGAGCTACACCATCTCCTAGATGTACCATATCACCACATAGCCTCTCCACCTCTCAGCTGGCTGGTTCTGCAACCCGGCCACCTTCTTGGAGAAGCACCACCACCGTGAAGGACCCCATCCATCTACTTGGATTTTTACCAACTTCAAGCAAACACATTGTCTCCTGCCTGGAGCTGCACTACCTCATAGTTGGACCCCATCTACCATGTGGATTCTCCACCCTGGCTGGATGGCTAAGCCACCACCATGGAACAGAACCACCTCTGTGCAGAACACCATCCATTGCATGACCTTTCTGTCCCTAGATGGACATGTCTGCAGACTGGCTTACTCTCTGGAGCTCTGCACCATTGGCTGGCAGACTCTGCAACAAGGCCGCCTCTCTAGAACAGCACAACATCTATGTAGGACCACATTTATCATGTGGCCTCCTCCCTGGAAATGCACCACTTCAAAGCCTGAAACCTTACAAATTGCAGCGTCTCTGCGGTTTGATGATTGTATCTGATGCCAAGCCACGACCCTGCAGCATCAACAACTGCTTGCAGGACCCCATCTGCTACGTGGCCTACAAGTTACTAAATGTATGGGCTGGAACCCATCCACTTCGTGGCCTCTACACCCCTGAATAGCTGGCTCTGCAGAATGGCTGCAAACCTAGTTGAAGGATCCCATCCATCCAGCCTACTTGAAGGATGCCATCCATCTGCCTGGTCGATCACCTCATACATATTGCGCACTCTCCGCACCTGCCTAGCTGGCTCTGCATCCAGACTACTTCCTTGGTTTAGCAGCATCTCTGTGAAGGACTATATCCAAATACTTGGTGCTGCACCAAGTCAGACCCAATCCACTGAGCGGCCTCTATGCCCATGGCTGGATTTCTGGCTCTGCAGCCCAGCCGCATGCTTGGCCCAGCATTACCTCCGTGCAGAACTGAATCAATTACGTGGCGTCCTCCCAGGAGCGACACCACCTCGGAGCTGGAACACATACACTGTGAGACATCTCCTCATCCTGTCTAGCAGGCTATGTTGCCCAACCTCCTCCTGTGAGCTTTGCACATTGGACAGGCAGGTTTTTCAGCCTGGCCACCTCTGCGGAGCTGTACAATCTTAGTGCAGGTCCACATCCACAACATGGCCTCCTACCAGGAGCTGCACCACCTACTAGATGTACCCCATCGCCACACAGCCTCTCAACCTCTCCACCTCTCAGCTGGCTAGTTCTGCAACCCGGCCACCTACCTGGAGAAGCACCACCTCCATGAAGGACCCCATCCACCTCCCTGGATTTGCACCAACTCAAAGCTGAACCCTATCCACTGAGCAGCTTCTACAGCCCTGGCTGGATGGCTGGCTCTGGAGCCTGGCCACCTTCTTAGAGCAGCACCACCTATGTACAGAACCCCATATGCCACGTGGTCTCCTCCATGGAGCTGAAACATTTCCGAGCTGGACCCAATCCAAGAAACGGTCTCATGTCACCACTTGCTCAAGCCGAGATCGGATGCTTCCCTCCCTTCTTCTCTGCTTTGCTTTGCTAATCTGTCTGTCTGTGAAACTGCTGTGAGACTCTCTTGCATTTCTTCCAAACCATAATTATGGACTGTTTTGATCAGTTGGTCCCTCAACTCAATTTACAACATTTCTTCAAAGAGAAGACAGGCTTTAGGCGAGCCGATTAGTCCTTTGGGCACGCACGCAGCTGGACATCTCATCGACTTGGGAGACTTGATGATGTGTCTATCTCTGCTGCCATCTGTTGATTTTAAGGACGCGTATTTAATGGGATTTTCGATAACTGGTTGCTGGTTTTATCTACAATCAAGGAAGTTGTCGGCAGCAAATTTGGACCCGATCATGCTGCTTGCCTTTTTGTTAGCTTGGTTCTTAGCTCGTGTACTCGGACTCAAATGCTTTGGGCTGAATGGATCAGATCTCTGGGAATTTACTCAGTCACGTTCCATCGGTGTGGCTATGTTATTTTGGACATTTCGGAACCGAGTTGACCAACACAGATTCAAGGTAGATGTCATTAAGTTCTGCCTGTCCCCAAAACAACTGTGTGTTTATCTAAGTTGGCTCCACTTGGTTGGCCTTGAAGGCCACTTTATCTGAAATTGCCTGGAGAAAATGTGATCTGACATTCACCACTCCCTCCCTGAGGAATTTCCAACTGATAACCAGATGAAACCAGCGGAAGGAACATTGTGTCATCATTTCAGGACTATTGGATTCTCAGAGGTTATTCTTGGCCATTTCTCGACATACCTCGAGAATGTTTATGGATCTCACCGGACAACATTCACTGATTACAGTGACCTTGAGAGCATCTATAAGAATCACTGACCGCTCTCATCTCCTATTACAGAATGTTTAGGTAAATATGTGCTTGTTTGTGCGAGGTGTTTTTTTTAATATTTGAGGGGTTTTTTTCTCAGGCAAGAAAAAAAATCTGATAGGAATTTTTTTCGCCTCCAACTCCTACATGTGTCTAGTTAACCACTGTTTTTGTCTGTCCAAACAGGTCTCACTTGTAAATGAGTCTTCTAGGCTCAATGTGATTTATCTGTTTAAATAAAGGTTGAATGAAAAACAATGCTCGCTTGCTGGCTCTGCAGCCCAGCTGCCTCACTGGAGCAGCACCACCTCCATGCAGCACTGCATCCACATAGCTGGAGTTGCACCACCTCCTAGGTGTACCTCATCACCGCCCGGCTTCTCCACCCATGTGCTAGCTGGCTCTGCAGCCTGGCCACACCCTGGAGCTATGCACCTTGTGCTGGCTGGCTCTGGAACCCATTCAATTCCTTTGATCTTTAAACACATGTGTGTCAGACACTTTTTGACACGCTGTCTCCTGGCTTGAGCAGCACCAACTCCATGAAGAACCTTATCCATCTCTCTGATGCTAGCTTGCTCTCTTTGCAGCCCAGCTGCCTCACTGGAGTGGCACCACATCTGTGCAGGACTGCATCCACCTAGCTGGAGTTGCACCACCTCCTAGGTGTACCTCATCACCACCCAGCTTCTCCACCCATGAGCTGGCTGGCTCTGCAGCCTGGCCAAACGCTTGTTCTGGATGACTCTAGGAACACATTCACCTCCATTGAGCTTCAAGACCTGTGTGCAGGTCACTTCTTGCCACATTGCATCCTGCCTTGAGTAGCACCAACTCCATGAAAGACCTTATCCAACTCCCTGGAACTGCACTAAATCCAATCAGGACACAACAACTTGAGTGGCCTCTCTGCCCCTGGCTGGCTAGGTGTGATGTCACCTTCCGATGTAGAGCATCACCACCTCCTTGCATGACACTATCTGTCATGTGTCTACCACCATGGTGCTACACCACATCTGAGCTGGACCCTATACACCAAAAGGCATAACTGCAGCTGCCTTGCTAGTTCTGCTGCCTGGCATCCTCATTGGAGCTCTGCCCAATACTGCCATGGACTAAAGCCTGGCAGCTTATCTCGAGCATCACTATCTCCGTGCAGGATTCCATCTTCACCGTGCCCTCCTTCTTGGACCTGAAACACCTCCGTGCTGGACACCACCAAGGACACGGTCTTTCCCTCCTTCTCAGTCTGTCCTCCTCCATGCAGCTCTGTACTCTGGGATGGCTGGCTCTGCAGCCTGGCCGCATCCCTGGAGCAGTACCAGCTCTGTGCAGGACCACATCCACTACGTGGCCTCCTCCCTGGATCTGCACAACAAAAAAGGGTCCTGTGTGGCCTCTCTGCATAATGGCTAGCTGGCATTGCAGCCCGGCCACTTCCATAAAGCTCTCACATTGGGCTGGCTGTCTCTTCAACCAGGCCACCTTCCTACATAAGTAACACCTTTGTGCAGGACCCTCTCAGCCACGTTGTCTCCTGCCTGGAGCTGCACAAGCTGGACCCCATCCACGATGTGGCTTCTTCGCCCCTTGCTGGATGGCTATAAAGCAAAGCCACCTCCATGGAACAAAACCACCTCTGTGCAGAACCCCATTCATCGCATGACCTTTCTGGCCCTAGATGGCCATCTCTACAGACAGGCTTCCTCTGTGGAGATCTGCACCGTAAGCTGGCAAACTCTGCAACAAGCTGCACACCTTCCAAAGTGCAGCCTCTCTACAGCTGGCTGGTTGTGTCTGATGCCAAGCCTCGACCCTGTAGCATCAACAACTACTTGCAAGACACCATCTGCTACGTGGCCTTCTGCATGATGCTGCGCTACATCTGAGCTTGACTGCATCGACGTCACAGGCTCTACGCTAATGCCTGGCTACTTCTGTTTGTGTGGCCTCCTCCCTTGTGCTGCATGACATCCAAGCTGGAACTCATCCACTACACAGCCTTCTACCACTGGCTGGATGGCATTGCATCCTGGCCTCCTCCCTAGATCTCTGTGCCCTAGAGTGGCTGGCTCTGCAGCCAGGATCATCTCTCTTGAGAAGCTTCACCTCAACTCAAGATCCATAGATGCAAGTGGCCTCCTCCATGGAGCTGCAATACCGCCCACATCAAGGACACAACAATTCTTAACCCTGGCTTGCTGGCTCCTCAGCCAATCCTCCTACCTGGAGCTATTTACACTGGGCTGGATACGACTGCAGCCTGGCTGCCTCACTGGAGCAGCTACTCCTCTTTACTAGACACCATTTGCTATGTGGCCTCCTCCCTCGAGCTGTAACAACTCTGATTTGGAATCTATCCAAAGTGTGGCCTCCTCCTTGGAGTTGCTAAACATATTGGCTGGAATCCATCCACTGCATGGACTCTACACCCCTAAATGGCTGTCTCTACAGAATGGCTACCTACCAAGAGCTGCAAACCTAGTTGAAGGATCCCATCCACCCTACTTGAAGGATGCCATCCATCTGCCTGGAGCTGCAACACCTCCTAGTAGTACCTCATACTTCATGCAGACTCTCCGCACCTGCCTTGCTGGCTCTACAGCCAGACTGCCTCAATGGTATAGCAAAATCTCCATGAAGGACCCTATCCAAAACCTTGGTGCTGTACCAAATCTGACCCAATCCACTGAGCGGCCTCTCTGCTCATGGCTGGATTGCTGGCTCTGCAGCCCAGCTGCATGCCTGGACCAGCATTACCTCTGTTCAGGACCGATTAAATTATGTGGCATCCTCCCAGTAATGGCACACCTCCGAGCTTGAACACATACATTGTGAGGCCTCTCTTCATCCTGGCTAACTGGCACCATTGCCCAGCCTCCTCTTAGGACCTTTGCACGTTGGACAGGCAGGTTTTTCAGCCCGGCCACCTTCCTGGAGCTGTATAATCTTACTGCAGGTCCACTTCCACCACGTGGCCTCCTAACAGTTGCTGCACCACTTTTAGCTGTACCCCATCGCCGCACAACCTCTCCTCCCCTTGGCTGGATGGCTCAGCAACCTGGCCACCTTCCTGGAGAAGCACCATCTCTGTGAAAGTACCCATCCACCTCACTGGAGCTGAAAAACTCAGAGAAGGACCCAATCCACTGTGCGGACTCTTCACCCATGGATGGATGGCTGGCTCTGCAGCCTGACCGAATCCCTGGAGCAGCACCACCTCTGTGTAGGACCACATCCACCACGTGGCCTCCTCCCTGGAACTGCACAACCAAAAAGGGTCCTGAGAGGCCTTTCCGCATAATGGCTAGCTGGCTTTTCAGCCCAGCCACCTCCATGAAGCTCTTCTCCTTGAGCTGGTTGGCTCTTCAACCAGGCCACCTTCCTAACTTGATTCCTGACTTCCACTTTTGTGCATGGCCCTTTCAGCCACGTTGTCTCCTGCCTGGAGCTGCACTACCTCATAGTTGGACACCATCTACCATGTGGCTTATCTGAACCTGACTGCATGGCTATAAAGCAAAGCCACCTCCATGGAACAGAACCACCTCTGTGCAGAACCCCATCCATTGCCTGACCTTTCTGGCCATAGATGGCCATCTCTGCAGACTGGCTTCCTCTCTGGAGCTCTGCACCGAAGGCTGGCAAACTCTGTAACAAGGCCACATCCCTGGAACAGCACAACATCCATGTAGGACCACATCGGCCATGAGAACTCCTCCCTGGAAATGCACCACTTCAAAGCTGGATACCTTCCAAAGTGCAGCCTCTCTGCAGCAGGCTGGTTGTGTCTGATGCCAAGCCTCGACCCTGTAGCATCACCAAATACTTGCAGGACCCCATCTGCTACGTGGCATTCTGCATGATGTGGCGCCACATCTGAGCTGGACCACATCCATGTCACAGGCTCTACGCAACTGCCTGGCTAGTTCTGCTGTGTGGCCTCCTCCTTGGTGCTGTACCACATCCAATCTGGAAATCATCCATTACACAACCTTCTACCAATGGTTGGATGGCATTGCATCCTGGCCTCCTCCCTGCATCTCTGTGCCCTAGAGTGGCTGGCTCTGTAGCCAGGGCCATCTATCCTAAGAAACACCACCTTGACTCAAGACCCAAGATCGCACATAGCCTCTTCCATGAAGCTGCACACTGGAGTGGCTGGCTCTGCAGCCAGGATCGTCTCTCTTGAGAAGCTCCACCTAAACTCAAGACACATAATCGCATGTGGCCTCCTCCATGGAGCTGCAACACCTCCCACGTCAAGGACACAACAATTCTTAACCCTGGCTGGCTGGCTCCTCAGCCTATCCTCAAACCTGGAGCTCTTTACACTGGGCTGGATGTGACTGCATCCTGGCTGCCTCCCTGGAGCAGCTACACCTCTGTACAAGACACCATTTGCTGCGTTGCCTCCTCCCTCGAGCTGTATCAACTCTGATTTGGAATCTATCCACTGTGTGGCCTCCTCCTTGGAGTTGATAAACATATGGGCTGGAATCTATCTACTGCATGGCCTCTACACCCCTGAATGGCTGGCTCTACAGAATGGATCCCTCCCTAGAGCTGCAAACCTTGTTGAAGGATCCCATCCACCCTGGGGGTGTGCATGGGTGGCATTCCGGGGCCTCTCCTGGCCTGTGGTGTGGGGTTGTAGGGATGCATTGTTGTGTTGGGCTGGCCTTCCTCAGCTACTGCTCCCTGCTGCTCTGGCCCCATGCCTGGGGCCGGCTTGCTGTCGCTGTCGGGCGGGTGGGGTGCATGGACGGTCCGACAGAGGCTCTGTTGGGCTGTCTCTGTGTGCCTGTTTATGTCTCAGGTTTGGTTTTAGGTAATTTCCTCTCTTGGATCAGTTTTGGCCCCCCATTTGGTGTGTCGTGCTCGCCTCCTGTGGTGGGCCCCCTGCCGCCAGTGCATTGGTGGCTCTCAGCAGCTGGGGCTGGGTGGTGGGGTGTGTGCGGGCCCGCCCTGGTCAGGCCTCTGTTGGGGGGTGGTATGACCTCGGGACTCGGGGCTTGGTGTCCATGGCCCGATCCACTCTGGAGGGGCAGGTTGACAGCGGGGCCTGTTGACTCGTTGCTACGGCCTCCTGGGGTTTCTGCATTGTGATTGCTGGAGATCGCCCAGGGCTTCCCTTTGCTTCTCTCTATGGGGGGTGCAGGTGTCCCTGTTGGGGGACTACTGGAGTTCCGGGCTTGGGGGCCGCTGTATGTCTGTGGTTCCGGTCTTCCCTGTATTACCTTCGTGTCCTGTGGGGACGGGTTTATGGGTCCCCACATCCACTATTGAACATTTTTATGGAGAAACCTTATAGTGATAAGCATGCTCAGACAGGTGTTTAGATTCAGGTGTTTATCAGATACACACTCAGTTGGGTTGTGGTGGCCATCAAATATATATTGTATTACCATGTACTGTATAAAATACTTTCTAATGATATTATAACTATCATTATATAAGTTGTTTGTTGTTGTGGTTTCTTGTTTTTTTTCTTTTCTCTTTATGCAGGTCTAGAGGCAGACTTCTTTTTGTTTTTTCTAGATGGCCTCCATTCTCCCCTTAAAGCCATCCTCTCCACACCATTATTATGAAATATTTTACTTATTCTAGTGATTATCTAGTGTAGGTTTTTTTAATAGGATAGAAAGAAAGAAAAGACAAAGTAAGTCATAGAAGAATCAGAATCCGAATGCCTACAAAGTAAGTCTCCAAAATATAAGAAATATACACAAAGAGACCACACAGCATAACACCCGGCCACTGTCTGTTCACCTGCAAAGAACATGACATAACACAGCAACAAAATACAAACGTATAAAGAACTTAAAATATTCATGGCTTTGCAGTAAGTTTCCATGAATATATATACCCATACCTACGCCTATATACATACATATACATTCACATACATATCTATATATCTACATATAAAGCCTACATAAGCATCCCTGCATCTATTTGTGTGTGGTTGTGAGCATGCATAAATGTATAAGGCTTTTCTAATAGATCATTTAATAGTAACCGTGAAGCAGCAGAGACCCGACCCCCAAGACCAGAGGCAGACGAAAAAGGGGGGGACCAGAGCCCAAGACACCAGGAGGGACCCCGACCGCAGAGCCCCCAGAGCCACCCACACAGGACGAACCAATCACCCACCCCCCAGATCGGACCACAGGGGAGAACCAGAAGATCCCCACCAGCGACCACACGCAGTGACCCCCCGGGGCCAACAGCGACAAACTCATAGGCCCCTGCTGGAACCCGCCGCACCGATGCAGTTCCAGGCCCAGGCACCGAGGCCCGGGCACCGAGGACTCACACCACCCAGGCCAAGGCCTGACTGGGCCAGAGGACCCGAGCCCCACCAGGCAGACACCAGGCCGAGCCGACACACGCCCAGCTCGAGCTCATTCTCGAGCGGAGAGGAGCCAATATCCAAGGCCCAGCCCAGGCCACGCCCAGCCAACAGGACACCCCCCGGCACAAAGAGGTCACGCCACCGACCACCCCCCAAACACCGCCAACAACCAAGCACGCGACCCCAGCCGACCACCCACCAGGCCCCAGCAGCCACCCCGGCCAGCGGGCCAACAATGGCACCCAAGAGCCAAGCTCAGGGGATCCAAACAACCCCAGGGAGAGCCCAGGGAGAGCACAGTGCCAGCATCGCCCACGGCAATCCCCCAGACCCAGAACCCCCACATAGTCCTGGTCAACACTGGACGGCCTGCCCTTCTCCCAGACCCCACCCCCGGAATGGCAGTTAGGGAGCCAGGGGGGTAGGAAAAAAAAAAAGAGAATAAGACCCCGACACATACACCCCCGCCCCTAGATGTGATGTTGAAGTGTGTTGTTGTATAGTGCCATTATAAAGGAAAGAAGAAGGAGCAAAGGCTGGCATGATGCCAGTTTCCCCTCCACCCCAACTCTATCCAAACCCTAGTGTCTAAATGCAACCGTTGTAAGTGAGCACAGGCACAGTAAAGTCATCCCAACATCCATAGCCATGTGCCCACCTCAAGTTCCTATATGTGAATGTCATGAGGATGTTATGAGTGAATGTCTAAGGTGTACAATAAATTGAGTCGCAGGTGGCTATGGTCAACAGAGATGTAAAATTGTTTTAGCACATCCGAGCCCAAACAACCCTAAATGTGTGGAATTGAAATGAAGAGGGTGGAGGTGCATGGTGAGGGATGGGGAGAAATATAACTGTAAGAGCAAATGCTCCCACAGGGAGTCAGCTCCCCCACTGACTCAACAGCCCCCCCCCCCCCCCCAGTTTCCCAAGGTCCACCCAGGGTTGAAGCCAAGACACCTCTCCATCTGGACTGACCGCCAGGCCCGATGAGCCAGAGAACCAGAGAGGGACAGAGCCCCGAGGGCCGCCAGAAGCAGTACCAGCAGCCCACACACCCGAGGGCCGCCAAGACCCCCACAGACCGCAGTCAGCCCGCCACCAGATGAAGCCAAACCCCACCATGACGACCCAGCCAAGAGCGCCCGCCCAACCGCCGACAGAGCCAGGAAGCACCGGGAGTGAGCCCCCACCACAGGAAAGGGGCCAGCCAGTCGGCCATGCACACTCCCGGGCCACCCCAAGGACATCCACCCAGTCCCCACCCCAGAAGAAATACTACACCCACCCCTCATTCGGACATCTCTCAAAACACATAGCACACTAGACACCTAGGCTTGGTCAAACTACCCCCTCTTAGGGGCCACTGGTCACACCCCCAAACACCCAATCCCCCAGCCCATGAACCCACAACCTACCAGCGATCCGAAGGCCCCTGCCCAGAACCGGGCACCAAAGCGCAAGCCAGCCCAGAGCCCGGCACCCCGCCCGCCAGAGCCCAAGATCCCCGATCCCCACAGTCCCAAGCCCGGGGGCGACAAGCCCCCAGAACCCCAAGCCCCCGCGCCCACCCCGAACCCACCCTAGCACAGCCAGGCTGCCAGGCTACCAGATCGGTGACCCATGACCGCCGCCACAGACCACCTGGGGGCCCACATGCAGCCACCAGCAGACATCCCCCAGAACCACCCAGGCCCTCCCCAGGGCGAAAACAGTGCCCCCCTGCCCAGGTACCCCCAAGAGCCCAGCCCCCAGCAACCCCCCCGGTGCCTCAAACCCATACACCCGCCTCCACATCAACCCCAAGGCTCCACAAGGTCAGATCCCAGACTACCCACCCTCACTATGTAACGGAGCCGATGAAAGGAGCCCAGAGAGATTGATCCGATTTGTCGGCAGATGATGTTTCAAGACTAATATGATCTAACAGAAGATTTTTATAATGATTAATGCTAAGATTGTTTTTATTTTTCCAATTCAGGAGTATGGTTTTCTTTGCGATGCATAAGGCAGTGAAAATCATGAGACATGTATTTTTTTCCAGGGTAACATCTTCTAAGATCCAAGAACCTCTGAACGGGTGGGCAGAACCAAACTCCATGAATATAATCATCAGGAATATTGCCTGTGCACTGTGAGCAGTTGTTAGATGACGTAAATCCCATCCTAAACATACGCAGACCTGTATAATGTACTCTATAAAAAACTTTATACTGTATTAATTGTAAGTTGGAGATTCTAGTCATCACAATGTGTCACAATGCCAGACAGGAGAAGGGGGAAAAAAAAAAGAAAGAAGTATCCCATCCACCCTACTTGAAGGATGCCATCCATCTGCCTGGAGCTGCAACACCTCCTAGCAGTATCTCATACATGTTGCTGACTCTCCGTACCTGCCTAGCTGGCTCTGCAGCCAGACTGCCTCCATGGTTTAGCAGCATCTCCATGAAGGACCCTATCCAAATCCTTGGTGCTGTACCAAATCATACCCAATCACTGAGCGGCCTCTATGCCCATGGCTGGATTGCTGACTCTGCAGCCCAGTTGCATGCCTGGCCCAGCATTACCTCATGCTGGACTTAATCAATTTTTTGGCGTCCTCCCAGTAGTGGCACCACTTCATATCTGGACCACAAACACTGTGAGGGCTCTTCTCATCCTGGCTAACTTGCTCTGTTGCCCAGCCTCCTCCTGGGAACTTTGCACATTGGATAGGCAGGTTTTTCAGCCCGTCCACCTCCGTGGAGCTGTACATTCTTAGTGCAGGATCACTTAAACCGCGTGGCCTCCTACCAGTTGCTGCACCACCTTCTCGCTGTACCACATCGCCGCAAAGCCTCTCCACCCCTCTGCTGAATGGCTCTGCAACCTGGCCACCTTCCTGGAGAAGCACTATCTCTGAGAAGGAAACCATCCACCTCACTGATGCTGAAAAACTCTGAGCAGGACTCAATCCACTGAGCGGACTCTTTGCCCATGGATGTATGGCTTGCTCTACTACTTGGCCACATACCTGGAGCAGCACCACCTGTGTGCAGACCACAAATTCTGTGTGGTGTCCTCCCTGGAATTGTACCAGCTCTGAGCTGGACCCATACACATGTCTCCTCCCGCATCCTGGCTTGCTGGCTCTGCAGCCCAGACACCTCCATAAAGCTCTTCACAAAGGGCTGGCTGGCTCTGAAACCCAGCCACCTCCCTGAAACAGCAATGCTTTGGTGCATAACACTATATGCCTCCTACACAACTCCAGGGAGGTAGATGGGATCCTTCACGGAGGTGATGCTGCTCCAACTCTGAGCAGAACCAATCCACTGAGCAGCCTCTACACCCCTGTCTGGATGTCTGGCGTTGCAGCCCGGCCACATCCCAAGAGCAAAACCACCTCAGAGTTGGACTCCATACACTCTGCGGCCTCTCCGCATCCTGGCTAGTTGGCTCTGCAGCCAAGCTACATCCCTGAAGCTCATCACCTTTGGCTGGCTGGCTCTGCAACCTGAACACATCCCAACAGCATCAACACTTATGTGCTGGACCCTCTCAGCCATGTTAGCTCCTGTTTGGAGCTGCACCACCAGCATACACCAAACACCGTGCGGCCTCTCTGCCCCTGGATTTTTAGCTTTACAGCCAAGACACCTCGATGAAACAAAACCACCTCTGTGCAGGACACCTTCCCCCAAACAGACTTTCTGGCCCTAGATGGCCGGATCTGCAGACTGGCTTCCTCCCTGGAGCTCTGCAACCTGGGCTGGCAGCCTCTGCAAAACGGCCGCTTCTCTGAAACAGCACCACATCCATGCAGGATTACATCTGCCGTGTGGCCTACTCCATGGAGATGCACCACCTCAGAGCTGGACACAATCGACCGTGTGACCTCTCCCATGGCTGGCTGACTCTGTAGCCTGGCATCCTACCTGTAGCAGCACAACTTATATCTAGTACCCCAACCACCACCAGCGCCTCGTCCATGGAAATGCACGACTGCAGAGCAGGTCACACTCCACAGCTCAACCTCTACACCAGAGGTATGGTTGGCCCTGCAAACCAGCCACCTCCCTGGAGTAGCAACACCTCCGTGCAGAACCCTATTGGCCACGTTGCCTTCTACATGGAGCAGCACCACCTCGGTGACGGACCCAATGCACCTCATTGGAGCTGTACCACCTACGAGTTGGACCCGATACACAGTGCGGCCTATCCACACCCTGGCTAGCTGGCTCTGCACCCCGGCCACATCCCTAAAGCTGCTAAACCTTTATGCACAACTCTATCAACAGTCAACAATGGTGTACCACAAGGCTCAGTCTTAGGACGCACCCTCTTTACAATCTACATACATAATGTAGGTAAAAACATCCCTAATGCATCCATACATTTCTATGCTGACGACACAGTTGTTTATTGTCGAGCTAAAACTGTTGCTAAGGCTTTCTAGCTTTTGAAATCTGCATTCAACATCATCCAGACTGATTTGTTTCGCCTCAAACTTGTCCTAAATGCCGACAAAACCAAAGGGATGCTTTTTTCAAATAGGAAGTTGGTCCTATAAATATTTGGGTATCTTGGTCGACTCACATCTCTCTTTTAAGCTCCATGTGGAAAACTTGATAAAGAAACTGAAAGTTAAACTGGGTTTCTTTTTCAGAAACAGATCCTGTCTAACCCTGAATGCTAGATAACGCCTTGTATCTGTGACTTTCCTTCCCTCAATTTATTATGGTGATATTATTTACATGAACGCTCCTACAAGAACCCTGCAGATGTTGGATGTTGTCTATAATGGTGCACTAAGATTCATAACTGGCTGTGATTATCGTACCCACCACTGCACACTGTATTCACTGGTTAATTGGACATCATTAACTTCACGCAGACTCTCTCACTGGTATATTTTCATCTTTAAATCACTTATTGGTCTGTTGCCTTCATACATCTCCTCCTACATGTCTCTGCGTGAGTGCAGCTATGGAGTGCGCTCTCAGGACATTATTACCTGCAGTGTTCCCTCAATGAGGACTGAACTAGGCAAAAGGGCCTTCTCCTATTCCGCTCCTGTTTCCTGGAATATCTTACAAAAAGATTTGAAGCTCTCGACCTTGACCTCTCTAAGTGTCTTTAAGAATCTGTTGGACACCTGGCAGGGTCCAATGCTGACATGTTCCTGTTGTTAGTTTTCTACATTTGTCTTGGAATCTAGCTGTTTTTTTTGTTTTGTTACCTTTTCCTTTTAGCCATCCTATTTGTTAAAAAAAAAAGAAAAAACTGTAGTATGCTTTTTTATAACTGTTTATTGTTGTTGCTGTTGTCCATTGTTGTCATCTTTCTTTGTTGAAATCAGGTCTCTCTTGTAAATGAGTCCTCAAGGCTCAATGGGATTTACCTGTATAAATAAAGGTTGATTGATATCAGCCACGTTGCATCCTACCTGGGACTACACTACCTCATAGCTGGATGCAATACACCAAGTGACCTGTCTTATACTGCGCGGAAGTGGTGCTGCTTCATGAATGTGGTCAGGCAACATAGATGCGACCATCCCAGGTTGCATGGAGGAGGCCATGCTGCAGAGCTGGCCATGTAGGGGCAGGAAGTTTGTGCAGTGGATTGGGTCTTGCACAGATGGGGTTGTTCAATGGAGGCGGCATGGCTGCAGAGCCAACAGACAGGGGCGTAGAGGATGCATGGTGAATGGTGTCCAGCTATGAGGTGGTGCAGCAAGAAGCAGGACCTTCAAGGCAGAAATGGTTCTGCATATAATGTATTGCAGCTCTAGCAAGCCCAGGGCGCAGAGTTCCAAGTTGCAAGCCAGCCTGGCGCAGATCTTTACTGATTTGATCATAATTGTTGCAGCTCCACAAAGCAGGACACATGACAGATTCTGTCCTTTTGTGCATGTGCACAATAGGACAGAATCTGTCGTGTGCACAAGCCTGAAACTCTGCCGTCCTTTTTATACTCATATGCTTGAGACACTGTAAATTTGAACCAGCCTGCTTCTTTCTGATGGATGTTAAAAGTCTTTAAAGTTGACTTTTTATTTTCTTTTTTGGGTGGTCACAGTGTCTTTAGCCTTTCTCCTTTGCGTAGCAAGGTCTGAGGTAAGTGTTGTTGGTACCATTGAAAAGGTCACATTGAATGAGTCAAATTAGCTCTTCAATATATTTTTCAAATTCTCCTACAAGCCCAAAAAAGGAAGCGGACTGAGATGCTTGTGACCGCTATATCAACGAAGAGCACATAACAGATTTGGCCAGTGCCTTCATATGAATATACTTAAGAAACACTGTAAGTTAAAACAGCTTGCCTAATTCTGACACATGGAAGAAGACTATGAATTTGAATCCTCTCTTGATTTTTGTATGTGGACAGAATGTCTTTGGCCCTGCAGATTTTGGCTTTGATATGCTTCTTCTATGTTCTTACAGCTTTCATTTCACAAATTTTGGATTTTAGTCCAAAATCAGCAGAACTGATGCAAAAACCTGTAAAAGCCAGAAAAAGGTCACTAATGTGCCTGAAGTGAATTAAGTGAAACTGACACACAAACATGAAAAAATACATTCAAATTCCAAAGTATGAGAAACGGGGGCAAAAAGGTGTGAAGATAATGAAATTGCTACCAAATGTCAAAATGTTGTGAGACTTGCAAAAACCTGCAAAAGATTGGAAATAGCAATCCATTATCAAAAAGCAAAGAAACAATATCTGCAAATTTTTGCTCCTTTTTGTCTCCTTTTGTCATTTTTACCTCCATTTTTAATGATTTTGTGCGGAATTTTGACTGTTTTACTATTATTGCTAATGGTGGCGATTACAGGTATTTATGACATTGCTGCTGATTCTGGGCTTTGGTACACATTTTCCATGTTGTTAACATCTACCAAAGTCCAAAATCAGAAGACCTGTCATAAAAAAGTGTAATCGCCACTAGCACCAATCATAACGAAACAGAGAAAATTGCGCAAAAAAATTACTTAAAAAAGGAAGCCAAAATTACAAAAGTAAAAAAAATGGAGCAAAATTTTGCAAAGATATTGTGTCTTTGCTTTTTTTTATTTTTGATTGAAGAAAATCTTCAGTCACCTGCCCATAGCCACTTTCATTTTCTTTAACCAGACTGACAATAACAGAATCATCTGCGTTCTTTATAATGAACCTGCTGTGATGTCTGCTTTGACACACTGTTTACAGAGGGGGACAAGGCAGGGATGTCCACCTTCACCAGCGCTATTTGCTATTTTTATTGAACCTTTAGCAGCAGCAATAAGACAAACTGCTGATATTAAAGGTATACTGTGTAAAAATATAGAACATAAAATTAGTCTTTATGCTGACGATGTTTTACTTTTTCTTCAGAACACAGAAAACTCAATATCTAATGTTATCGAATTAATAAACTAGTTCTCAAAAGTTTCTGATTATTCTATAAATTGGTCAAAATCTATAGCTCTTCCAATAAACTGCGTGTTTAATACTTCTCTCAATGAACGACTACAATCAGGTAACATTACATACTTGGGCATTAATATTTCTCCTAGATTGGAAGACTTAATAAAATTGAATCATATCCCAATTTTAAAGAACATTGAAGATGATCTTACTAGATGGAAATCTCTGCCCATATCACTTATGGGAAGAGTTGCCTCAGTAAAAATGATGGTCCTGCCGAGAATAAACTATTTATTCTCAATGATTCCAAATAAACCTTCAACTGAATGGTTTAAGTCATTGGACTCTTTGATATCTAAATTCCTTTGGAAAAACAAAACTCCACGTATTAGCTTAAAAGCATTGCAGAAATCTAAAGATACCGGAGGATTAGAACTTCCCAACTTCTATCACTACTATTTAGCCAATAGGTTACAATATATCTCAAAGTGGTTAAATCCGAATAAATTAGATGAAACTTGGATAGACATAGAACAAACTTTATGCAATAATATTAAGATTTCAGATCTACCGTTTATTAGCACAAATATAAAAAGACATGTTTGCTTTAAAAGCATCAGTATTAGCTCTTCTCTGACAGCATGGTGGGAGTATTTGAAAATGACAAAATCTTCACTACTCCCCTGTAGACATACACCCATCTGGAACAATCCTGACATCCTACAAGAAAATAAAATGTTAAATTTCCCAGGTTGGAGAGTCAAGAGAATTGAACGTCTGGAACACTTATATGAAGGTGTAGATTTTATTCCATTTAATAATTTAATAATACAATTTGGTATTGAAAATAAATACTTCTTAGAATATCAACAAATTAAGTCTATCATAAATAAGAACTTTAAGCTTAATAAAACTTTGTTAGAAACACCAATATGTGTGTTAGAGTTCCTTAATCTTAAATCCCCCAAATTATTATCTAAAATATACAAGAAATTGTCTAGAATCAATGACTCCATAATGCTACCTGTTGCAAAATGGGAGTCAGATTTATCAATCAATTTTGACCAAAACACCTGGTCTCAAATATGTTTAAAAACATTTAAAATGACTAGAATCTCCAACTTACAATTAATACAGTATAAAGTTCTTTATAGAGTACATTATACAGGTCAGCGAATGTTTAGGATGGGATTTACATCATCTAACAGTGCTCACAGTGCACAGTGATTATATCCATGCACTCTGGTTCTGCCCACCCGTTCAGAGGTTCTGGGTCCAGGTTTGTGAAGACTTGTCTAAATGTCTGAAGTGTAATATTCCACTCTCTCCATCTGTTTGCTTATTGGCTATCTTGGAAGATGTTACCCTGGAAAAAAAATACATGTCGCATGATTTTCACTGCCTTATGCATCGCAAAGAAAACCATACTCCTGAATTGGAAAAATAAAAATAATCTTAGCATTAATCAGTATAAAAATCTTCTGTTAGATCATATTAGTCTTGACACCGCATCTGCCGACACATTGGATCAATCTCTCTGGGCTCCTTTGATCGGCTCCGTTACATAGTGAGGGTGGGTAGTCTGGGATCTGACCTTGTGGGGCCTTGGGGTTGATGTGGAGGCGGGTGTATAGATTTGGGGCGCCGGGGGGGTTGCCAGGGGCTGGGCTCTTGGGGGTACCTGGGCAGGGGGGCACTGCTTTCCCTCTGGGGAGGGCCTGGGTGGTTCTGGGGGATGGCTGCTGGTGGCTGCATGCGGGCCCCCAGGTGGTCTGTGGCGGCGGTCGTGGGTCACCGATCTGGTAGCCTGGCTGTGCTGGTGTGGGTTCGGGGTGGGCGTTGGGGCTTGGGGTTCTGGGGGCTTGTCGTCCCCGGGCTTGGGCCTGTGGGGATCGGGGATCTTGGGCTCTGGCGGGTGGGTTGCCGGGCTCTGGGCCGTCTTGCGCTCTGGTGCCCGGTTCTGGGCGGGGGCCTTCGGCTCGCTGG
>NC_056504.1:24030533-24040639 GCF_014905685.2 Nematolebias whitei
AAACTGACATGTGTGACGTAGGTCTGCTGACGGAAAACAGCTGATATCACTCAACCGGTTCACGTGAGTTGCACTGCTGCCACCTGTCTGTATCAACTGCTCAGCAGCAGCAGGTGTCCAGATAAAGCAGAATTAGAACGGTTCGGGTGCATAATGGAGTGTTGATCCTCACAGTTCAAAAAATTGACAATCTAGAATAAATCTCATCTTTCCAGTTCGTTGGGACCAGGAAGTGATGAGAGAGGGACCTTGCATTTTCCTCTCCTTCTGAGACTCTAGAAATTACATTTTAGTCAGAATTTCCTGAACTTCTGCGAGAGGGGACGAGCTCTGTTCAGAAATGACAGAAAACGTCACAGAGTTCCTCCACACCGGGGTTTGAGCTGTACTACAGCATGAATCCCCGGATGAAAATGGTTCGCCCATCCGTCTGGAGCGCGCGCTCATTGCCACCCGTTTATAAGTTATAAAGCGGGCACGCATTTATGCTGTGAAACTCACATGCATGCTGATGTGAACTGGTGCGCGCTGAGTGAGAAAGAAAACACGCGCGCCCCCAAGCATGCAAAGGTTGTGCGTTTGCTGCGGGACGCAGCTCATCTGTGTTGTGCTCACGTTGTGTGCAGCTGATCCATGTTGGGGAGCGGGTGCACATATGAGCCGACGTGCCCTGAAGAGTCGTGTGTGAGCTCATGCAACGCCTTAAGCCAGGATTGCCACTGGAGCGCGCGTTGGCACTGGTGCGGTCAGGAAGCAGCGCACGGCATCGGTGGGGCGAGGTTACCACTTGCTCGGTCTGCAGAAACAAGTTCATTCTTGGCTGCGAATCACATGAACTTTTGAGTGATTCCACGAGCTGCAGTATTAATTCAGAAAACCTTCTTCGAGGATGAAGGAGCGGGGCCGCTGTGAGGCTTGTGAAACTGCTGACGCCGCGGGAGCGCGCGTTTGACACCACTGCGATGAAAAACGTGTCGCTCCTGCCGAGAGCGAGATACGTTACTGGGCTCGTACCGCGGTCTCACGTTAACGTTGACGTGAACGGCGGGCGCTGAGAGCTGCGTGCGCGCTTTCATGCCGCGGGAGAGCGTATCGGCACCGCTGACAGTGAATGAAAAACAACCTTAAAAAGGCTCATTCGTGATGAGTGTGTGTGATGGGGCCGCTTGTCAGATAATCCATGCTGACAGCCTGGCTAAAGGACACTTCATCATAAAATGATGTTTATTTCACATTGTGTCATCAACACACCTCCAGCAAGCCGACACCTGGTTATCCTCCCTTGAGCTCTGTTTGTTGTCCTGGAGGGCCCCCTGTTGGCGAAGTCCGGGAAAAAAAAATGAACTTCCAGATGCCGGGGATGTCTGACGGGAGGGGCTGGCGTAGCAGAGCTGGGGAGGCGTTGTGCAGCCGTGGAGCATCTTGAAATGATCTCTCGCTGATGAAAAGAGGACCTCCAACAAAGCTTCTGCAGCTCTCCTGAGAGGAAGGTGGAGTGTCGAGCCAGGAGAACCTCTGGGACCTCGTTCTCCGGCTGCGATGCGGGGTGGCGGACAGCAAAAGAGGCTCTGGAGATGGGTGCGGACTGTGGAGACTGGCCCCCCAATCTACCAGGAAAAAACCGTCTGTGGCCTCGCCCGTAGGACGTCCTGTTGGGAAAACGAGGCCAGATGGATCAAGACGGTGAGCCGGAATGGAACCCAGTAAACAACTTTCCCGCCGGATCATCCGAACTGGCGGGAAAGGCGTGGGAGGTAAAAAAGGTCCCTTCATGTCAGCCGCCTCCTGGGTTACGCCGGGCAACCCCTCAGGGCGCCGTCGGCCGGGAGTGGTGTGATCGCCGATGGGAAACGAGGTGGGATGGGGTGAGCATTCACTCAGCCCCCCTCCACCGACACTACGGAGGGAATGAGCAGCGGGGGGCTGCAGCTGAGCGCCGCCTGTCCCGGAGGAACCATCCGATTCGCTCCGAGGGTCGGCGATAAGAGGAAAATTACAATATGGCATTGTCCAGCATGTAGTGGCCTGTCACTGAGAAATATTCCTCGGCGCTTACCTTGAAATAAGACTGCTCGTCAGCTTCTCCTCGGGGAGGAGAGCTCACCGGACGACCGGAGGTCGACGTGCCGGGCCAAGAATTCTTAGCAAAGGTTGGTCATCTACACAACTTTCCTTCTTCGTTCTTCTAACAGTGCTATTAGCTCGCTGAAGAAAAATGGGAGCCGATTTCCCGCTCTTAACGTAATTTATACGGACCGGGTGGGGCCCACACAGCAGGTGGGCGTGGACTAAATTTTTCAGTGTAATGCTCCGCATAACGGGATAAACCCACAAAGCGACAGCTCTTAAAGGGCAAAGCCTATAAGAAATAGAACTTTTAAAAATAATGTTTCTCTGCTCTTTGACATCGGATACAAATTTCCACGTTTTGGCAAGTTTGTGCTTCTGACTCATACATTTTTATTATTATTTTTTTTTAGACGGCCGCCCTTCTCCCCTTACAGCCATCCTCTCCACACCATTATTATGAAATATTTATTCTAGTGATTATCTAGTGTAGGTTTTTTTTTAATTTTTTTTTATAACAGGACAGAAAGAAGGAAAGGACAAAGTAAGACTCCAAAATATAAGAAATATACACAAAGAGAGCACACGGCAAAACACCCGGCCACTGTCTGTTCACCTGCAAAGAACATGACAAAACACAGCAACAAAATACATATGTATAAAGAACTTAAAATATTCATGGCTTTGCAGTAAGTTTCCATGAATATATATACCCATACCTACGCCTATATGCATACATACATACACATGAATATACATTCATATACATATCTATATATCTACATATAAAGCCTACATAAGCATCCCTGCATCTATTTGTGCGTGGTTGTGAGCATGCATAAGTGTATAAGGCTTCTCTAATAGAACATTTAATAGTAACTGTGAAGCAGCAGAGATCCGACCCCCAAGACCAGAGGCAGATGAAAAAGGGGGGACCAGAGCCCAAGACCCCAGGAGGGACCCCGACCGCGGAGCCTCCAGGGCCACCCACACAGGACGAATCACTCACCCACCCCCCAGATCAGACCACAGGGGAGAACCGGAAGATCCCCACCAGCGACCACATACAGTGACCCCCCGGGGCCAACAGCGAAAAACTCATAGGCCTCCGTCGGAACCCGCTGCACCGATGTAGGTCCAGGCCCGGGCACCGAGGCCCGGGCACCGAGGCCCGGGAACCGAGGACTCACGCCATGGGTGGCCTGGGGGCCAAGGCCCGACAGGGCCAGAGGACCTGAGCCCCACCAGGCAGACACCAGGCCGAGCCGACACACACCCAAGCGCCCAGCCCCTGACACCAAGGGCCCCAAGCACGCTGGCAGGCAAGGGCAGACCCCACCAGGGGGCCGCGTGCCAAGACATGTACCCGCCCTCTACAGGGGGCAGCCCATGCCCAAACCCAGGAGGTAAACCCATTCATTCTCGAGCGGAGAAGAGCCAATATCCCAGACCCAGCCCAGGCCATGCCCAGCCGACAGGACACCCCCCCACCATGAAGAGGACACACCACCGACCACCCCCACACACCGCCAACAACCAAGCACGCGCCCCCAGCCGACCGCCCGCCAGGCCCCGGCAGCCACCCCGGCCAGCGGGCCAACCATGGCACCCAAGAGCCAAGCTCAGGGGGTCCAAACAACCCCAGGGAGAGCACAGCGCCAGCAAGCCTTGACCCTGTAGCATCACCAACTACTTGCAGGACCCCATCTGCAACGTGGCGTACGAGTTGCTAAACATATGAGCTGGAACCCATCCACTTCATGGCCTCTACACCCCTTAATGGCTGGCTCTGCAGAATGGCTGCAAATCTAGTTGAAGGATCCCTTCCAGCCTACTTGAAGGATGCCATCCATCTGCCTGGAACTGTAACACCTCCTAGCAGTACCTCATACACCTTGCGGACTCTCCACACCTGGCTAGCTGGCTCTGCATCCAGACTGCTTCCATGCTTTAGTAGCATCTCCGTGAAGGGCTTTATCCAAATCCTTGGTGCTGCACCAAATCAGACACAATCCACTGAGCGGCCTCTATGCCCATGGCTGGATTGCTGGCTCTGCAGCCCAGCCGCATGCCTGGACCAGCATTACCTCCGTGCAGGACCGAATCAATTACGTGGTGTCATCCCAGGAGCAGCACCACCTCTGAGCTGGAACACATACTCTGTGAGGCCTCTCTTCATCCTGGCTAACTGGCACTGTTGCTCAGCCTCCTCCTGTGAGCTTTGCACATTGGACAGGCAGGTTTTTCAGCCCGGCCACCTCTGTGGAGCTGTACAATCTTAGTGCAGGTCCACTTCCACCACGAGGCCTCCTACCAGTTGTTGCACCACCTTCTAGCTGTACCCCATCGCCACACAGCCTCTCCACCCATCAGCTGGATGGCTCTGCATCCTGGCCACCTTCCTGGATAAGCACTATCTCTGTGAAGGAACCCATCCACCTCACTGGAGATGAAAAACTCTGAGCAGGACCCAATCCACTGAGCGGACTCTTTGCCCATGGATGGATGGCTTGCTCTACAATATGGCCACATACCTGGAGCAGCAACACCTGTGTGCAGACCAAATATTCTGTGTGGTGTCCTCCCTGGAATTGTACTAGCGCTGAGCTGGACCCATACATATGTCGCCTCCCACATCCTGGCTTGCTGGCTCTACAGCCCAGACACCTCCATAAAGCTCTTCACAAAGGGCTGGCTGGCTTAAAAACACAGCCACCTCCCTGGAGCAGCAACGCTTTTGTGCAGAACACTATATGCCTCCTGCGCAACTCCAGTGAGGTGGATGGAATCCTTCATGGAGGTGATGCTGCTCCAACTCTGAGCAGAACCAATCCACTGAACAGCCTCTACACCCCTGGCTGGATGGCTGGCTTTGCAGCCCGGCCACATCCCTAGAGCAGCAACACCTCAGAGCTGGACCCCATACACTCTGCGGCCTCTCTGCATCCTAGCTTGTTGGCTCTGCATCCATGAAGCCCTTCACCATTGGCTGGCTTGATCTGCAAAGTGAACATTTCCCTAGAGCAGCAACACTTCTGTGCATGACCCTATCAGCCATGTTAGCTCCTGTTTGGAGCTGCACCACCTCATAGCTGGACCCCATACACCGTGTGGTCTTTCTGCCCCTGGCATTTTAGCTTTACAGCCAAGACACCTCCATAAAACAGAATCACCTCTGTGCAGGACACCTTCCCCAAACAACCTTTCTGGCCCTCGATGGCAGGCTCCACAGCCTGGCTTCCTCCCTGGAGCTATGCAACCTGGCTGGCAGCCCTTGCAAAAAATGGTTGTTTCCCTGAAACAGCACCATCTCCATGCAGGATTACATCTGCCGTGTGGCCTCTTCCATGGAGATGCACAACCTCAGAGCTGGACCCAATCGACCGTGTGACCTCTCCCATGGCTGGCTGACTCTGTAGCCTGGCATCCTACCTGCATCAGCACAACTTATATGTAGTACCCCAACAACCACAGGCCTCCTCCATGAAAATGCACAACTGCAGAGCAGGTCACACTCCACCCTCAACCTCTACACCCGAGGTATGGTTGGTCCAGCAAATCAGTCACCTCCCTGAAGCAGCAACACCTCCGTGCAGAACCCTATTGGCCACGTTGCCTTCTGCATGGAGCAGCACCACCTCCGTGAAAGACCCCATGCACCTCCTTGGAACTGCACCACCTACAAGTTGGACCCGATACACAGTGTGGCCTATCCACACCCTGGCTAGCTGGCTCTGCACCCTGGCCACATCCCTAGAGCTGCAAAACCTTTAGGCACGACTCTATCAGCCACGTTGCCTCCTACCTGTAACTACACCACCTCATAGCTGGTTGCAATACACCGAGTGACCTCTCCGCCCCTGGCTGGTTGGCTCTACAGCCAAGCCACCTCCATGGAACAGAACCACCTCTGTGCAGGACCTTATCCACCGAACAACCTTTCTGAACCTGATGGCCTGCTCTGCAGCCTGGTTTCCTCCCTTGAGCTCTGCACTGTGGATTGGCAGCCTCTGCAACCCTGCTACTTCCCTGGAACAGCAACACTTCCATGTAGGACCACATCTGCCGTGTGGCTTCCTCCATGAAGTTGCACCACTCAGAACTGGACCCCATCCAAATTGCAGCCTGTCCTCCCCTCATTGGCTGACTCTGCGGCCTGACCCCCTACCTGAAGCAGTACCACTTACGTGTAGGACCTCAACCACCACCAGGCCTCCTCCATGGAAATGTAACACCTCAGAGCTGAACACCATCCACCAAGTAGCCTCTCTGCCCCTGGATGGATGGATAAAATGCCAATCTTCCACCATGGAGCATCACCACCTCCTTGCAGGATGCCATCTGCTGAGTGGCCTCCTCCATGTTGCTGTACCACATCTCAGCTGGACCCCAGCCACTGCACAGACATTCTGGACTCATGGACATGCTGGCACTACAGCCTGGCTGCCTCACTGGAGCTGCACCAACTCTGTGCAGGACCCCATCCACCTACCTATAGCTGCAAAACCTTATTGATGTACCCCATCACTGCACAGTCTCTCCACCCCTGTTCTTTCTGGCTTTGCAACCTGGCCTACTCCCGGAAGCAGTAACACCTCCATGCAGGACACTATTTCTCACATTGCCTATTGCCTCGAGAAGCAACACCTACATGAAGGACCCCATCCTCCTTCCTGGAGCTGCACCAACAATGAGCAGGACCAAATCCACGGAGCGGCCTCTCCGCCCATGGCTGTATGTTGGTTCTGCTAGAGGGAAGGTGACTGGGCTACAGAGCCATCCAGCCTAGGGTGTAGAGCTCCAGAGAGAAGGCCAGTCTGCAGAGCTAGCCTGCCAGGTTCAGATAGTTTGTGAAAAGAATGGGGTCCAGCCTAGATGTGGTACAGTTCCATGGAGGAGGTTACGAGGAAGATGGGGTCCTGAAAGACTTTGGTGCTGCTCCAGGATGGCTGCTGGGCTGCAGATTCATCCAACCAGGGGCAGGGAGGCTGCGCCGTTGATGTTGTACAGAAATGTAGTGGTGCAATTCTTGTGAGGAGGACTGGCGGTGGATGGGGTCCTGCACAGAGGTGGTGTTGCTCCAAGTAGGCGGCCGGGCTGCATAGCCAGCCTGCTTAGGGAGGTGAGGACGCACTTTGAATGTGGTCCATCACTGAGGGATGCAGCACCACGGAGGTGGCAATGCGACAGATTTTATACTGTGCGGAAGTGGTGCTGCTTCAGGAATGTGCCCGGGCTACATAGCCATCCATCCCAGGTTGCATAGTTCAATGGAGGAGGCATGGCTGCAGAGCCAACAGACAGGGGCGGAGAGGATGCACGGTGAATGGTGTCCAGCTATGAGTTGGTGCAGCTCGAAGCAGGACCTTCAAGGCAGATATGGTTCTGCATAGAAAGTGTTGCAGCTCTAGCAAGCCCAGGGCGCAGAGCTCCAAGGTGCAAGCCAGCCTTGGGCAGAGAGGCTTTACTGATTTGCTCATATTTGTTGCAGCTCTACGAAGCAGGACACATGAAAGATTCTGTCCTATTGTGCATATGCACACAGAATCTGTCATGTGTACAAGCCTCAAAATCTGCTGTCCCTTTTATACTCATATCCTTGAGACACTGTAAATTTGAACCAGCCTGCTTCTTTCTGATGGAAGTTAAAAGTCTTTAACGTTTAATATTGATTTTCTTTTTTGGGTGTGCACAGTGTTCTTGTCTTTTGTCCTTTGCGTAGCAAGGTCTGAAGCAAGTGATGTTGGTACTATTGAAAAGGTCACATTGGAATTAGTCAAATTAGCTCTCCCATATAATTGTCACAATCTCCTACAAGCCCCAAAAAGGACGCGGACTGAGTTGCTTGTGACCGCTATATCAACGATGAGCACATAACAGACTTGGCCTGTGCCTTCATATGTATATACTTATATAAGATATTGTTTCTTTGCTTTTTGATATTGGATTGAACAAAATCTTCAGTCACTTGCCCATGGCCACTTTCATTTCCTTTAAGCAGACTTACAATAACAGAATCATCTTTGTACTTTATAATAAACCTGCTGTCATGTCTGCTCTGACACATGTTTGTTATAAAATAAAAAGCAGAGGTGACAGTACACATCCTTGAAGTGACCCGGTGGAAGTGTGCTTAAAATCAGAGAGACAATTATTCACTCTTACTCTCTGTGTCTGACATGTGTCCCATTAGATTCTAGGTGTCTTTGGCCTTTTTCTGTTGCGTAGGAAGGTCGGATGCAGGTGATCTTGGTCCAAATGAAGCCTAACGGACATAAAAATTTAAAACATGACAGCCAAAAGTAGAAAACCTAAGCAAAAATATGCAGATATTTGAATTACCACCCAACGTCAAAAATATGTGAAACAGAAGCAAAAACTTGCCAAAAGGTGGAAATTTATATCCAATGTCAAAGCGCAAGAGAAACATTAATTTAAAAAGTTTTTGCTACAATTTATCTACATTTGGAATTTGGCTGGTATTTTACATGTTATGTCCGTTTCATTCCAATTGGACAATAGTGGTGTTTTACAAGCTTTTACAGTTTTTCCTAATTTCTGCAGATTTTGGCATTTGATAAGCTTTTTCTATGTTTTTACAGCTTTCATTTCACAAATTTTGGATTTTAGCTGACATTTTATGTGTTTTTGCAGGTTGATAACCTGCAAGAACATAGAATTGTAATCCAAAGTCCAAAATAAGAACAAGTTGAAAAACCTTCAAAAACCAGGAAATGTCTACCAAAATTCAAACTTACTGAAATGGGAGCTATAAACTGTAAAAACACGGAAAATGCATTCCAACGTCCAAAATCAGCAGAACGCACGCAAAAGCCTGTAAAAGCCAGAAAAATGTCACTAATGTGCATGAAGTGAATTAAGTGAAACTGACACACAAACATGAGAAATTACATTCAAATTCCAAATTTAATGGACAATAGAGGCGTTTTACATGCTTTTGCAGTTTTTCCTCATTTCTGCATATTTTGGCATTTGATATGCTTTTTCTGTTTTTAAAGCTTTCATTTCACAAATTTTGGATTTTAGCTGACATTTTATGTAAATTTGCAGGTTCATAACCACATCTACAACTTCCACATCTACCACATCTACAACTACCACATCTACCATATCTACATCTACCACATCTACCACGTCTACCACATCTACCACATCTACTAACATCTACCACAACTACCACATCTACCACATCTACAACTACCACATCTACCACATCTACAAATACCACATCTACCACATCTACAGCTACGACATATACCACATCTACAACACCACATCTACTACAACTATCAGCTATACCACAACCACATCTGTTACAACTACCACATGTACAACTATTACATATACCAAAACCAAATCTACTACAAATACCATATCTACTACAACTACCACATCTACCACTACCACATCTACTACAACTACCACATCTGCAACTACCACATCTACCACATCTACCATATCTACCACATCTACCACAACCACATCTACTTCAACTACCACATCTACTACAACTACCACATCTACCACAACCACATCTATTACAAGTACCACATCTACCACTACCACATCTACAACTTCCACATATGGCACATCTACAACTACCACATCTACCACAACTACAACATCTACCACAACTACCACATCAACCACATCTACAACTACCACATCAACCACATCTACAACTACCACATCTACAACTACCACAACTACCACATCTACCACATCTACTACAACTACCACATATACCACAATCACATCTACTACAACAACCACATCTACCACTACCACATCTACAACAACCACATCTACTACAACTACCACATCTACCACAACCTCATCTACCCCAACCACATCTACTACAACTACTACATTTTCCACATCTACAACTACTACATCTACAACTACCACATCTACCACATCAACAACTACCACGTCTACCACATTTACAACTACCACATCTACCACATCTAGTACAACTACCACATATAAGACAACCACATCTACTATAACCACCACAT
>NC_056504.1:24040739-24041890 GCF_014905685.2 Nematolebias whitei
CCTTTTAACTGGAGCAAATGATTTGGAGTAAGAGCCTCTAAATCATTGGGATCTTCAGAAGAAGGTGTAATCAGGCGATCATTTAATAAAGCCTCTACTTCACAAAAAACTGTGTGCAAGCCTTCATCATTTATTCAAAAAGCGTTCAATACAAAAACAACTGGACTTTATTTGTAACAGAAGATGTTTCGCTCCTCATCCGAGGAGCTTTCTCAATTCAAATAAAGTTACACTACACTACACTACAATACACTCTACAAATATAGTCCAGTTGTTTTTGTATTGAACGCTTTTTGAATTCATCATGTCCTGGATGACTGAGAATCTTCACCAGCAAGCCTTCATCATCTAATACTTGCTGGTTTGTGATGGAGCACTGTACTCTTTTTATTTCCTGCACCAGGCGCTCCCATACACCACCATGATGAGTTCCATAAGGAGGGTTGAAAGTCCACTTTATGCCATCTTGTGCTAAGCATTTTTGGATTTTTCTTTGTTTTAGCTCCAACATGGCTTGTTTCAACTCACGATTTGAGCTGACAAAGTTGGTTCCGTTGTCCGACCGGATTTTCTTCACTTGTCCTCTGCGGCAGATGAATCTTCTGATGGCGTTTATGCAGGAATCTGTGTCAAGAGAATGTGCCACCTCAAGGTGAACTGCACGACATGTTAGGCATGTGAAGAGAACTCCATATCTTTTAACAATAGTTCTCCCTCTCTTCACTTCTATTGGTCCAAAGTAATCAGCACCAACATAAGTAAATGGTGGTAGATCAGTTGAGATTCTGTCAATAGGAAGATCTGACATTTTCTGCTCACCGGACTTTTCTCATCGTCTATGACACACCATACAGTCACTGATGATCTTTCTTGCTGCTGAATTAGCATGAGGAATCCAGTACTGTCGTCAAAGGGTAGAAAGCATGTGATTTCTTCCTCTGTGTCCAACCTTTTCATGAATATGTTGAAGAATGAGCTTTGAAACATGTCTTTCTTTAGGCAATATTACAGGATGTTTTGTTTCTTCAGGTAATGCTGCTTTGCTCAGTCTGCTGCCCACTCTTAACACATCATCAAAAACAATAGGATCAAGTTTGTACACAAGACTTGACTTCTTTACTGTACCGGAGCTCAGGGCAGCCATTTCATCG
>NC_056504.1:24041990-24045487 GCF_014905685.2 Nematolebias whitei
TACAACTACCACATATAAGACAACCACATCTACTATAACCACCACATCTACAACTACCACTTTTACCACAACCACGTCTACTACAACTACCACATCTACAACTACCACATCTACCACATCAACTACTACCACATCTCCCACATTTACAACTACCACATCTACCACACCTACTACAACTACCACATATTCCATAACCACATCTACTACAACTACCACATCTACCACTACCACTGTTCTGGCCATTTATATTAAATATGTGGATTTTAATTTCTACCAATTTAGTATTTCTTCTTTTGGTGGTTAGAATATAGTTTATAACCAAATTCTGTAATTAATTTGTATATTTTGTAATTATTTAGATAATGTTGGTAATCGTTAGACGCGCCCATTAATTTGAAGTAATTAAGAACACTTGGTGCTTGGTGGAGAGATGTTTTGGGCAAATGTTTGGTGTGTGACGGGAGGGTTTTGCAAATGATTTTTTGACCACTTTTTTGAGTTTTAAAACATCAACTTGATATTATTTTCATTTGGACTAAGTTGTAAGATATTTTTGGTAATTATTTTGTCGTTTTAATTTTTACAAGAAATAAACAATATATTTTTTACAAGACAATCGAGCTCAGAAGTGCGTGAGAATGAGCCACCTGTTAACACACACGGCCTTAGTTGGAATTTTGGTTTTTGGATCTTGGAAGATAGAAGGCCGCGACATTTAAGTCAAAAAATCATTTTTTGGGAGCTTTCTGGAACGTTTTGGAGTATGGAAAAGCTTGGAAGATTGGAGGATCACATTTGGGTGACTAAAGCTTTACGGAATGGACTTGGACGAGACGCACAAAGTTTGTGAATAATTGTGATACTTTGTTGGAAAAAAGCAGGGACGCTGAACTGCAAACTGAAAGGTTTGTTTTGGACAATTATCTTTTGGATTTGGAGAAACAAACTCTGTGTTGAAAATGGATGAACAAGATGAAGGATTTCAAAAGGAAAGAGAACTTTTTAATTTAACTAAAAGGCGCAGTGCCAAATTCAGCGTCCTGACAAGAAAAAGAAATGACATTCATGGTTTAATCGATGCTGGAGAATCAAAACCCTGCATAGAAGAGCATATGACAACTTTTAATAATTATTTAGCAGAGTTTATGGACTTGCAATCTTCAGTTCAAAGACTGTTAAACGATGAGGAAAAAGAAACCGATCATTGCGAATGGTACGAACCAAAACTGATCAGTTTTAAAGAGTTTTTGGATGAGATCGAAACTTGGATGAATGGCGATCCTGATGCACGGAAGAACGAAGTATGTTCAGCATTTGAGGTTGAAACAAAGGCGGCATCTCAGGACCGTGACGTTGAGCCGGATGACAGCGTCTCACAGACTGCGCAACGAATGATCTGCAAAGACTTTGAGGAGTTATCTGGGTCCGAGGTTAAACCAGCCAGCAAGTCGACCAAAACGGTGCCCAGCATATCAAGTAAAGTGTCCAGTGGGCAGAGTAAGAGTTCCCGTGCAGCTTAAGTGGCGCTAATGGAAGCCGAGGTGGAAAAGGCCAATCTAAAAGCGGAGGTGGATGCGCTGCAAGAAAAACATACGCTCGAGCTGGAAGAGCTCGAGTTAAAAGCACAAAAAGAAGCATTGGCTTTGAGAACCAAGCTGGTGAAGGCTGATGCAAAGATGAAAATTTACAACTCTGCGCAAGAACAGAAAAGTTCCAGCGCTGACGTCGCAAACCAGGATACAGCAGTTTCTGCAACATCTACTGAGTTCATACGCACTGCTAGAGCTCAAAAGGCTCCAAGAACACAGAAACGATTGGCAACTCTTGCACCTTTGCCAATGTCCCAAGAGACACCTATTAGTGAAGCATTAAAAGTGAAACCAAAAGGGGAAACCCCAAGCCAAATATCTCAGGTTGATGTTCATAGTAATGCTTTAACAGAGATCATGAAGAAGCAGAATGAAATCACTGAGATGCTTGTAAAACAGGAAAGAATATCACTCCTGCCATCTGTAGAAATCCCTGTTTTTAGTGGAGATCCTTTGCATTTTAGATCCTTTCTAAAGGCATTTGAGCAAGGAATAGAAACTAAGAACGATAACATGCAGGACAGGCTGTATTATTTAGAACAGTTTACTGCAGGACAGCCAAGAGCTCTAGTGATAAGTTGTATGCACATGAGTCCACAAACTGCTTATGTGGAAGCCAAAAAACAGCTGGAGTGGAACTTTGGTAACAGAGCAAAAATAACTTCTGCATTTATAGACAAAGCTCTGAATTGGTCAGTTTTAAAGTCTGATGATGCTGCAGCATTAAGAGCTTATACATTATTTTTAAGAAGTTGTTTCAGCACAATGGATGAAGCTGGGTTTATTGAAGAGCTTGAAAACTCAACCAATATAAGGATTCTTGTTTCAAAGTTGCCTTTTAGACTTCGTGACACATGGCGACTAATTGTGGTTGACATAGCAGAAAAGTATGATCGTAGAGCAAAGTTTAAAGATCTTCTTGATTTTCTGGAAAAACAAACAAAAGCTGCATTAGATCCTGTTTTTGGAGAAGGTCAAACTGCAAAAGAAAAGATGGCTTTAAAACCATCAAAGGTTCCTTTTAAAACTAAAAGCAGCAGTTTTGCCACTTCTGTTTCTGTAGTTTCTAAACAGAACAATGACAAACAGGTCCAGTTTAGCCATGAAGATACAAAGATGGTTCAAACTCTGTGTTTATTTTGTCATAGAGATCATTGCATGGAAAAATGTGACTCATTCAAGCAGAAAGCTAACAAAGAAAAGGTGATATTCCTTAAGAGCAATGGTTTATGCTTTGGCTGCTTACAGAGTAAGTATATGAGTAAGAACTGTCCACAACGCCTAACATGCCTCACCTGTAATAAAAGTCACCCTACTGTTCTGCATATTGAACCTGCAGAGCAGCAGTACCAAGCAGTTAAGACTGAGAGTAAAGAGTCAGCAGTCTCAAATGCTCTTGTATCTTTGAATGTGGGTAGCTATACTGGGGCCGGGTCTAATGAGTGTGCTCTGTCAGTCGTCCCAGTAAAAGTAAAGTTGGAAAATGGGACAAAGATTGTAGAGACTTATGCCTTTCTAGATCCAGGCAGCTCTGCTACATTTTGTACAGAAGCTTTGATGATGCAGTTAAATGCACCTGGAAAGAAAGTGGAAATCATGCTAAAAACCATGGGTCAGGAAAAGCCTGTAAGTAGCTATAAATTATCTGGTTTGGAAGTAGCTGCTTTAAAAGAAAATGAGTACTTGAAGTTGCCTGATGTTTATACTCAACAGTCCATTCCTGTCACAAAGATGAATATCCCCAAAGAGGAGGACTTAAGAAAATGGTCTTATCTAAAAGATGTTGAGTTAACCCCAATAGATGCTGGCATTGGGCTGCTCATTGGTGTAAATTCTCCTAAAGCTTTGGAACCTTGGAAAATAGTTAACAGTGAAGGTAGTGGACCTTATGCTGTGCTAACACGCTTT
>NC_056504.1:24045587-24049653 GCF_014905685.2 Nematolebias whitei
TTTGCTTTGCTGCTCTGTCTGTGAAATTGCTGTGAGACCCTCTTGCATTTCTTCCGAACCATAATTATGGACTTGTTTTGACCAGTTGGTCCCTCAACTCAATTTACAACATTTCTTTGAAGAAAAGACAGGCTTTGGTGAGCCGATTTACCCTGTTGGCACATACGAAGCTGGATATCTCATCGACTGGAAGACTTGATGAAGTGTCTATCTCTGCTGCTATCTATGTGTGTTTAGGACGCATTTTTAATTGGATTTTCGATAACTGGTTCCTGATTTTGGATTCAGCTGGTACTGGTTTTATTTACAATCAAGGAAGTCGTCAGCAGCAAATTTGGACCCGATCACGCTGCTTGCATTTATGATGGCTTGGTTCATGTTCTGGAGTACCCGGACTAAAATGCTTTGGGCTGAATGGATCAGATCTTGGGGATTTTTACTCAGACACGTTTCCATAGGTGTTGGCCATGTTAATTTGGACATTTTGGAACCGAGTAGAAAGACACAGACACAGGACACAGGTTGATGTCATTAAGTTCTGCCTGTCCCCAAAACAACTGTGTGTTTATCTAAATTTTGGTCGCCTTGGTTGTCGTTGAAAGCCATCTTATCTAAAGTCGCCTTGAGAAAATGTGATCTGACGCTCACCACCCCCCTCCCTGGGGAATTTCCAACTCATAACCAGATGAAACCCCGCTGAAAAAACTGTGTCATCATTTCAGGACTCTGGATTCTTATAGAGATTATCCATGTCCATTTCTCGACATACCTGAAGAATTTTTATGGATCTCACCGGAGCACATTGACTGATTACAGTGACCTCGAGAGCATCTATAAGCGTTGTTGACTGCTCACGTCTCTGACTGCAGAATGTCTTCATAAAAATGTGCTTGTTTGTGTGAGGTGTTTTTTCAATATTAGTGGTTTTTCTAAGCCAAGAAAAAAGTCTGATAGGAATTTTGTTCGCCTCCAACTCCTACATGTGTCTAGTTAACCACTGTTTTTGTCTGTCCAAACAGGTCTCACTTGTAAATGAGTCTTCGAGGCTCAATGTGATTTATCTGTTTAAATAAAGGTTGAATGAAAATCCACTGAGCAGTTTCAACACCCCTGGCTGGATGGCTGGCTCTGCAGCCTGGCCATCTTCATAGAGCAGCACCACCTATGTACAGGAGCCCATATGCCACATGGTCTCCTCCATGGAGCTGAATCACTTCCGAGCTGGACCCAATCCAGGACACGGTCTCTCAAACACTCTCTTGCTGGCTCTGCAGCCCAGCTGCCTCACTGGAGCAGCACCACCTCCATGCAGGACCGCATCCACGTAGCTGGAGTTGCACCAACTCCTAGGTGTACCTAATCACCGCCCAGCTTCTCCACCCATGTGCTGGCTGGCTCTGCAGGCTGGCCACACCCTGGAGCTATGCGCCTTGTGCTGGCTTGCTCTGGAACCCATTCAAATACTTTGATTTTCAACACCTGTGTGTAGGACCCTTTTTGCCACGTTGCCTCCTGGCTTGAGCAGCACCAACTCTGTGAAGAACCTGGACACTGGCTTGCTTTCTTTGCAGTCCGGCTGCCTCATTGTAGCAGCACCACCTCCATGCAGGACTGTATCCACCTAGTTGGAGTTGCACCACCTAGCTGGAGTTAAACCCATCTCCTAGCTATATCTCATCACTGACCAGCTTCTCCACCCATGAGCTGGATGGCTCTGCAGCCTGGCCACACTCTTGTGCTGGCTGACTCTGGAACAAATTCACCTACCTTGATCTTTAACACCTGTGTGCAGGACACTTTTTGCCACCTTGCCTCCTGCCTTGAACAGCACCAACTCCGTGAAGGACCTTATCCAACTCCCTGGAACTGCACTAAATCCAAGCAGGACACAACAACTTGAGTGGCCTCTCTGCCCCTGGCTGGCTAGGTGTGATGCCACCTTCCAATGTTGAGCATCACCACCTCCTTGCATGACACCATCTGTCATGTGTCTACCACCCTGGTGCTGCACCACATCTGAGCTGGACCCTATCCACGAAAGGCATAACTGCAGCTGCCTGGCTAGTTCTGCTGCCTGGCATCCTCCCTGGAGCTCTGCCCCATGCTGGCTGGGACTTCAGCCTGGCAGCTTATCTCAAGCATCACTTCCTCCATGCAAGAGGATCCCATCTGCGTTGTGCCCTCTTTCTTGGACCTGAAACACCTCCGTGCTGGACACCACCAAGGACACGGTCTTTCCCTCCTTCTCAGCCTGTCCTCCTCTATGGAACTTTGTACTCTGGGCTGGCTGGCTCTTCAGCCTGGCCTCATCCCTGGAGCAACACCACCTCTGTGCAGGACCACATCCACCACGTGGCCTCCTCCCTGGAACTGTACAACCAAAAAAGTTCCTGTGAGGCCTCTCCGCAGCTGGCATTCAGCCTGGCCACCTCCATGAATCTTTTCAGCTTGGGCTGGTTGGCTCTTCAACCAGGCCACCTTCCTAAATAAGTAACACATTTGTTCAGGACTCTCTCAGCCACATTGTCTCCTGCCTGTAGCTGCACCACCTCATAGCTGGACCCCATCCACCATGTGGCTTCTCCGCCTCTGGCTGGATGGCTATAAAGCAAAGCCACCTCCATGGAACAGAACCACCTCTGTGTAAAACTCCATCCATTGCATGACCTTTCTGGCCCTAGATGGCCATATCTGCAGACTGGCTTCCTCTCTGGAGCTCTGCACCGTAAGCTGGCAAACTCTGCAACAAGGCCGCCCCTCTAGAACAGCACAACATCCATGTAGGACGACCTCTGCCATGTGGCCTCCTCCCTGGAAATGCATCACTTCAGAGCCACCTCCATGGAACAGAACCACCTCTGCTGCAGGACATTATCCACTGAACAATCTTTGTGAACCTAGATGGCCTGCTCTGCAGCCTGGTTTCCTCCCTTGAGCTCTGCACTGTGAATTGGCATTCTCGGCAAACCGGCCACATCCCTGGAACAGCAACACTTCCATGTTGGACCACATCTGCCATGTGGCTTCCTTCATGGAGCTGCACCACCTCAGAACCGTACCCCATCCAAATTTCTGCCTGTCCTCCACTCATTTGCTGACTCTGTGGCCTGACCCCCTACCTACAGCAGCATCATTTACGTGAAGGACCCCAACAACCACCAGCCTAATCCATGGAAATGTAACACCTCAGAGCCTAACACCATCCACCAAGCAGCCTCTCTGCCCATGGATGGATGGATAAGATGCCAATCTTCCACTGTGGAGCATCATCACCTCCTTGTAGGACGCCATCTGCAGCGTGGCCTCCTCCTTGTTGCTTCACCACATCTGAGCTGGACCCCAGCCACTGCGCAGCCACTCTGGACTCATGGACAGGCTGGCTCTACAGCCTGGCTGCCTCACTGGAGCTGCACCACCTCTGTGCAGGACCCCATGCACCTATAGTTGTAACACCTTATAGTCTGCACAGAAACCTGTTGGAATCAGCCTCCCCACCATCACAGACATCTACACCTCCAGATGCAGGAAGAGGTCCACCTGCATCATGAAGGACCCCACTCACCCAGCACACACACTTTTTTCCCCACTCCCCTCAGGAAGGAGGTTAAGGAGCATTAAGTGTAGAACCACTAGACTGAGGAACAGCTTCTACCCTGAGGCTGTTAGACTCATGAATCTCTAACTAGAATAATCACTGTGAAAAACCATATCATGTTGCTGCTGATCTGTTTCATGTTGCTGCTGATCTGTTTCAATGTTGATGTGTTCATGCGTGCACATCTGCTCAGAGACTCATGTTCATGTTTGTGCTGATGTTCAATGTTTTATGTTATGAGTCCTTAGTGTATATTTAGTTGATGTTTTTCTTAGTTCATATCTTAGATGTTATTACTGTTTTTCTTATACATTTTATTGTTGGATGTAACTGGGACCTTGTGTACATAATTTCGCTAAACCACATGTACCACATGAGGTGCAAATGACAATAAAGAAACTCTGACTCTCTCCCTCTCTCTCTCTGATGTACCCCAACACTGCATAGTCTCTTCACCCCAGGGCTTTCTGG
>NC_056504.1:24049753-24055196 GCF_014905685.2 Nematolebias whitei
TCACAAATTTTGGATTTTAGCTGACATTTTATGTGTTTTTACAGGTTCATAACCTTCAAGAACACAGAATTGTAATCCAAAGTCCAAAATAAGAACAAGTGGAAAAACCTACAAAAACAAGGAAATGTCTGCCAAAACTCAAATTTACTGAAATGGGAGCTTTGCGGCACGAGGACTTGGGACCTTCCACCCCGAGCTATGGCTCAGACACGGCAGAAATCCTGCCAGCGCCTGTGGACGTGTAGCAACACGAGAGAACGCTAAATGTCAACTATATTATTGTGGAGCCACGGGACGATCCACCACTGGGTGGACGTGCCTGCTCACAGCTTGTGGTCGTAATGTTTTTGTTTTTTTCACCTTCCTCTCTCCCTCTGGTATCACGGTTTTCTGAACCGAGCTCAGGAGGAGGGACTGACAGCTCCTCTGCCCCAAGTGCGTGACCACATCATGGTTCCCAGGCCTACGTCACTTGTGGAACCTGCCGTGGAGGGAGGACGCTCTCCTCCAGGCGGGAGGAACGATCAGGAGTTAATCAGAATAGGCCAGCACCTGTGGTCTGGCCGCTGTGCAGATCTTTTTGAGAGGATGGATCTCTCTCAAGATGTTGTGCGTACGATTCAGGATTCACATGCTGCAACCACCACAGCACTGTTCACATCAAGTGGTCAGTTTTTTCAGCACTGCTGTACAGAGAGAGGTGTAGAAGCCACTTCATGTCCACTGTTCGACATGCTGTCCTTTCTGCAGCAGTCGATGGACAGAAATCTGGTGTCCAGCACGATTATCGTATGCTACTGCTATGCTATGTTTTTCTTCTTGTCTCAAAGTTGTCGTAGACAGAACAACCTTTAATCATCCTCTGACAGAGCATTTTGACTCAGATTGAAATAGCAGCTGTGGGCCTGTTTGTGACACGAGAAAACGCTCAGTGTCAATTATGGTTTTCTCTGAGCCCACGAGACGAACCACCGCTGGGGGTGGATGCCTTTGCCCACAGCCCATGGCCCAAAATGTTTCTGTACGCGTTTCCTCCACCTCCTTTGATTTTACGGTTCTTGAACCGAGTTCAGGAGGAGGGATTGACAGCTCTCCTGGTGGCCCCCGAACGCGTGAGCGCACCATGGTTCCCAGTCCTGCAACGCCTGCTGTCGGGGTGCCCGTGGGAACTGCCGTGGAGGGAGGATGCTCTCCTCCAAGCAGGAGGAGTGACCAGGAGTTACCCAGAAATAGGCCAGCACCTGTGGGTCTGGCCGCTGAATGGATCCGCTTAGAGAGGATGGGTCACCCACAGGATGTAGTGCGCACAATTCTGTTTTCACGTGCTGCATCTACCACAGCACTGTACACATCAAAGCGGACAGCTTTTCAGCGCTGGTGTACAGAGAAGGGTGTAGAGGCCACTTCATGTCCATTAGGTGGCATGCTGTCCTTTCTTCAGCAGCTGATGGACAGAAATTTAGCATCCAGCACGATTAAAACGTACGCTACAGCCATCTCTTCCTGCCACAAAAGGTTTCAGAGACAGAACAGGTTTTTAATCAACAGGTGTTGACGTGTTACATAGCATGCACAGCTGCAATGTGTCAATATTTGTTTGTGCATTATAGAGATGCATCTGCAGGTCGCCCGTTATCCACCCAGCGCTTGTCACACTGGCTGTGTGAGGCCATTTCTGAAGCCTACAGAGCATCAGATTTAGAGCCTCCTGTCAACCACAGAGCATACTCGATCAGGGGTATCGCATCTTCAACTGCTTTGCATAATGGTATGTCAATGCAGGACATTTGGCACTATGGCTGCGTGGTCAACACCCTGCTCATTTATTCGCTTTTATCTAGATGATGTGACGGCCCGTTCCATGACACATTCTGTTTTTAGTGTTTTACAGAATGAATATTGTTGTTTTCATGGAACTCTGTTTTACTCACATCTGTCTGCATGCATTAGTGTGAGATGTTAGTCACAAGTTGTTATTGTTACTTTGGTTCTATTGTCACTAATCAGTTCATGAGTATTGTTACCAATCAGTTCATTTGATTAATAATCAGCTCTCCTGTTATTATTAATCTGTTCATATGGTTCAGCCGTAAACCGGTTGGTTCATGGCTCTTTTCAGCTTTTTTCCCTCCCCGTTGAAGTTTTCCGGGGCGTTCATGCATTCAGAACGCATAGTTATACAACATGCGTCTGTGCATGGCACACATAATTACGCAATGCGTAATTACGCACATAGGGAGCTGAGTGACAAGACGTTTTTTGGGCAAGCTTCTGCTTCATACGGTGTTCGAATGGACCCAGTGAGGCGAGGACAACATCCGCTTCGCCCTTAACCCACTAAGCGACAGCTCTTAAAGGTCGAAGCCTATACGAAATAGAACGTTGGTTATGTACTGTAACCCCAGATTCTATGAGTATAGGTGTAGCCCTTTAAGCGTCGGGCCTCACTGGCTCCTAAATGGCTGAAGAAAAAGCTATTTTTGGCAGCCGATTTCCCGCTCTTACCGTAATTTATACGGACCGGGTGAGGCCCACACAGCAGGCGGGCGTGGACTAAATTTTTCAGTGTAATGCTCCGCATAACGGGATAAAACCACTAAGCGACAGCTCTTAAAAGGCTACGCCTATATTCATAGAATCTGGGGTTACAGTTCGTAACCAACGTTTTTGCTACAATTTATCTACATTTGGAATTTGGCTGGTATTTTACATGTTGTTATGTCCGTTTCATTCCAATTAGACAATAGTGGCGTTTTACATGTTTTTACAGTTTTTCCTAATTTCTGCAGATTTTGGCATTTGATATGCTTTTACTGTTTTTACAGCTTTCATTTCACAAATTTTGGATTTTAGCTGACATTTTATGTGTTTTTACAGGTTGATAACCTTCAAGAACACAGAATTGTAATCCAAAGTCCAAAATAAGAACAAGTGGAAAAACCTACAAAAACAAGGAAATGTCTGCCAAAACTCAAATTTACTGAAATGGGAGCTATAAACTATAAAAACACGGAAAATGCCTTCCAACGTCCAAAATCCAGCAGAACTCACGCAAAAGCCTGTAAAAGCCAGAAAAATGTCACTAACGTGCCTGAAGTGAATTAAGTGAAACTGACACACAAACATGAGAAATTACATTCAAAATCCAAACTTATTGGACAATAGTGGTGTTTTACATGCTTTTACAGTTTTTCATCATTTCTGCAGATTTTGGCATTTTGATATGTTTTATCTTTGTTTGTACAGCTTTCATATCACAAATTTTGGATTTTAGCTGACATTTTATGTGTTTTTGCAGGTTGATAATCTGCAAGAACATAGAATTTTAATCCAAAGTCGAATAGAACAAGTGAAAAAACCTACACAAACCAAGAAATGTATGTCAAAATACAAACTTTGTGAAATGGGAGCTATAAACTGTAAAAACATGGAAAATGCCTTCCAAAATCAGAAGAACTCACGCAAAAGCGTATAAACATGAGAAAAGAGAAACTGGAGCAAAAAGGTGTGAAGATAATGAAATTGCTACCCAATGTCAAAATGTTGTGAGACATGCAAAAGCCTACAAAAGCATGGAAATAGCAATCCAATATCAAAAAGCAAAGAAACAATATCTTTGCAAGTTTTTTGCTCCATGTTGTCTCCTTTTATTATTTTGCTTCCATTTTTAATAATTTTGTGCGCAATTTGGTCTGTTTCACTATTATTGCTATTGGTGGCAAAGTCCAAAATCAACAGGACTGTCAAAAAAAAACTGTAATCGCCACTAGCACCAATCATAACGAAACAGACAAAATTGCACACAAAATTATTAAAAAAAGGAAGCCAAAATTACAAAGTGGGAAAAAAAGGAGCAAAATTTTGCAAAGATATTGTTTGGATTATTACAAAATCTTCAGTCACCTGCCCATGGCCACTTTCATTTTCTTTAAGCAGACTGGCAATAACAGAATCATCTGCGTTCTTTATAATGAACCTGCTGTCATGTCTGCTCTGACACATGTTTGTGTACATAATAAAAAGCAAAGGCGACAGTACAAATACTTAAAGTGACCCGGTGGAAGAGTGCTGAGATTCATAGAAACAATTAATCACCCTTAATCTCTGTGTCCTGTTCTTTAAAAAATCCAAGATCCAGCCCATAACATTTGTTAACCAGCGGAAACTGTTCAACAACTTTCTCGATTAGTATGTGAGGTTGGATTATATTAATGGCTGAGGAAATATTCACAAACAGAAGTCTGACATGTGTCCCATTAGATTCTAGATGTTTACAAAGAAGGTTGAGCAAAGTGAGTGTTGCATCCTCTACCCCTCCCTGAGGCCTAACAGCATACTGCATGGGATCTGAAAGATGGTCTATGTGCTTTAGAATCTCACCTCTGATTAGTGTAAACATATATTTCAGGCTTGTACACACGACAGATTCTGTGTGCATGTGCACAATCTGTCATGTGTCCTGCTTCGTAGAACTGCAACAAATATGAACAAATCAGAAAAGCATCTCTGCCCGAGGTTGGCTTGCACCTTGGAGCTCTGCGCCCCGGGCTTGCAAGAGCAGCAACACTTTCTATGCAGAACCATATCTGCCTTGAAGGTCCTGCTGGACACCATTCACCGTGCATCCTGTCCGTCCCTGTCTGTTGGCTCTGCAGACATGCCTCTTCTATTGAACTGCCATATATGTGCAAGACCCAATCCACTGCACAAACTTTCTGCCATTAAATGGCCAGCTCCACAGCCTTGGAGCTTTGCACCAAGGTATGGAGCCAGTGAGGCAGCCAGGCTGTAGAGCCAGCCTGTCCATGAGTCCAGAGTGGCTGTGCGGTGGCTGGGGTCCAGCTCAAATGTGGTGCAGCAATATGGAATAGGCCACACAGCAGATGGCATCCTGCAAGGAGGTGGTGATGCTCCATGGTGGAAGAGTGGCATCTTATCCATCCATCCAGGGGCAGAGAGGCTGCTTGGTGGATTGGGTTCAGCTCTGAGGTATTACATTTCCATGGAGGAGGCCTGGTGGTGGTTGGGGTCCTACTCGTAAGTGGTCCTGCTGCAGGTAGGAGGTCAGGCTGCAGAGTCAGCCAATGAGGGTAGGACAGGCTGCAATTTGGATGGGGTCCAGTTCTGAAGTGGTGCAGCTCCATGGTGGAAGCCACACGGCAGATGTGGTAATACATGGGAGTGTTGCTGTTCCATGGAGGTGGCCGGGTTGCAGAAGCTGCCAATCCACAGTGCAGAGCTCAAGGGAGGAAACCAGGCTGCAGAGCAGGCCATCTTGGTTCAGAAAGGTTGTTCGGTGGATAGGGTCCTGCACAGAGGTGGTTCTGTTCCATGGAGGTGGCTTGGCTGTAGAGCCAACAAGCCAGGGGCGGAGAGGTCACTCGGTACATTGCATCCAGCTATGAGGTGGTGCAGTTCCATGCAGAAGGCAACGTGGCCAATT
>NC_056504.1:24055206-24069457 GCF_014905685.2 Nematolebias whitei
CAGCTATGAGGTGGTGCAGTTCCATGCAGAAGGCAACGTGGCCAATTGGGTTCTGCAAGGAGGTGTAGCTGCTCCAGGGAGGTGGCTGGTTTGCAGTGCCAACCATACCTCATGTGTAGAGGTTGAGTGGTGGAATGTGACCTTTTCTGCGGTCGTGCATTTCCATGGAGGAGGCCTGGTGGTGGTTGGGGTACTACATATAAGTGTGCTTCTGCAAGTAGGATGCCAGGCTATAGAGTCAGCCAGCCATGGAAGAGGCCACACCTTTGATTTGGTCCACCTCAGGGTGGTGCATCTCGATGGAGGAGGCCTCACAGCAGATGTAATCCTGAATGGAGGTGGTGCTGTTTCAGGGAGGTGGACAATTTGCACAGGTTGCCAGCCCAGTGTGCAAAGCTCCAGGGAGGAAGCCAGGATGCAGAGCCTGCCATCTAGTGCCAGAAAGGTTGTTCGGGGGAAGGTGTCCTGCACAGATGTCTTTCTGTTCAATGGAGTTATCTTGGCTGAAAATCTAACCAGCCAGGGGCAGAGAGACCGCATGGTGTATGGGGTCCAGCTATGAGGTGGTGCAGCTCCAAACATGAGCTAACATTGCTGATACGGTCCAGCACAGAAGTGTTGCTGCTGTAGGGATGTGTTCAGGTTGCAGTGCCAGCCAGAGAAAGGTGAAGAGCTTCATGGATGTTGCTTGGCTGCAGAGCCAACTACCCAGAATGCGGAGAGGCCGCAGAGTGTATGGGATTCAGCTCTAAGGTAGTGATGCTCTAGGGATGTGGCCGGGCTGCAAAGCCAGCCATACAGCCCAGAGTGTAAAGGCAGCTCAGTGGATTGGTTCTGCTCAGAGATGGCAAAACTGCAAGGAGGTGGATGGAGTCCTTCACGGAGGTGATGCTGCACCAAGCATGAGGCATATAGCGTACTGCATAAAGGCATTGCTGCTCCAGGGAGTTGGCTGGGTTTCAGAGCCAGCCAGCACTTTGTGAAAAGCTTCATGGAGGTGTCTGGGCTGCAGAACCAGCAAGCCAGGATGTGGGAGGAGACATATGTATGGGGTCCAGCTCAGAGCTGGTACAATTCCAGGGAGGACACCACACAGAATATGTGGTCTGCACACAGGTGGTGCTGCTCAAGGTATGTGTCCAGTTTGCACAGCCACCCATCCATCCGTGGGCAAAGAGTCCGCTCAGTGGATTCGGTCCTGCTCAGAGTTTTTCAGCTCCAGTGAGTTGGATGGGTTCCTTCACAGAGGTGGTGCTTCTCCAGGAAGGTGGCCAGGTTGCAACGACATCCGGAGCGGTGGAGAGGCTGTGCGGCAATGTGTATGTGTTCCAGCTTGGAGGTGGTGCTGCTCCAGGGAGGACGCCACGTAATTGATTCGGTCCTGCACAGAGGTATTGCTGGTCCAGGCAGATGGATGGCGTCCTTCAACTAGGTTTGCAGCTCCAGGGAGGTAGACGGTTGGCAAAGCCAGCTATTCAGGGGTGTAGAGGCCATGCGGTGAATGTGGTCCAGCTAATATGTTTAGTAGCTCAAAGGAGGAGTCCACGCAGCAGATGGGGTCTTGCTCAGAGGTGCAGCTGTTCCATGGAGGCATACAGGCTCAAGAGCCACACGGCCCAGTGTAAACATCTCCAGGTAGGAGGACAGGATGTGGAGCCAGCCAGACAGGTTTAAGAGTGATTGTGTCATTTATGGGGTCGAGCTCAGATGTGTTACAGCTCCAAGGAGGAGGCCACATGTGGGTCCTGAGTTGAGGTGGTGCTTCTCAATAGAGGCAGCCATGTTAGCTAGGATGAGGAGAGTCCTCACAGTGTATGTGGTTCCAGGTCAGAGATGGTGCCGCTCCATGGAGGAGTCCACGTGATGGATGCGGTCCTGCACGGAGGTTGAGCTGCTCCAGGCATGCAGCTGGGCTGCAGAGCTAGCAATCCATCTATGGGGGTAGAAACTGCTCAGTGGATCGGGTTCTGCTCGGAGTTGGTGCAACTCCAGGGAGGTGGATGGGTTCTATCATCCAGGTGGTGCTACTCCAAGCAGGAGGCAACGTGGCATATATAGTATTGCACAACGGTGTTGCTACTCCAGGGAGGTTGCCGTATTTCATAGCCAGCCAGCTCTGAAACATGAGGGAGGAGGCCATGCAGCAGAACTAGCCAGGCAGCAGCGTATCTGTGTGCTAGATTTGGACCAGCTAAGATGTGGCACTGCATCATGCAAAAGGCCATGCAACAAATGGGGTCCTGCAAGTAAATGGTGATGCTCCATGGTGGAAACTTGGCATCAGACCAACCAGCCAGTTGCTGAGAGACTACACTTTTGAAGGTGTCCAGCTCTGAGGTGGTGAATTTCCAGGGAGGAGGCCACATGGCTGATGTATTCCTGCACGGAAGTGGTGCTGTTCTAGGGTGGCGACCTTGTTGTAGTGGCTGCCAGCCCAGGTTGCAGAGCTCCGGGGAGGAAGCCAGGCTGCATAGCCAGCCATGTACGGCCAGAAAGGTTGTGCGAGGTATGGGGTTCTGCACTGAGGTGGTTTAGTTCCATGGAGGTTGCTGAGCTACAGAGTCAACTAGCGATGATGTTAAGAGGTCGCAGAGTACATGGGGTCTAGCTCAGAGATGGTGCAAGTTCAGGGGGGAGGCCACGTGGCTTATGTGGTCCGGCACATATGTGGTGCTTCTCCAGGGATGTGGCCAGGCTGCAGAGCCAGCCATCTGGCCATGGGCAGAGAGGCTGCTCAACGGATTGGGTCCTGCTCAGAGTTGGTGCTGCTCCAGGGAGGTGGATGGGGTCGTGAACAGAGGAGTTGGTGCTCCAGGGATGTGGCCAGGTTGCAGAGCCATCCAGCTGAGGGTAGGAAAGGCTGTGGGGTACAATTAAAAGGTGGTGCAGCTCCCTGTAGGAGGCCATGTGGTGGATGTGGACCTGGAATACAATTGTACAGCTTCACGGAGGTGGCCGGGATGAAAAACCAGCCTGTCAAACGTGCAGAGCTCCCAGAAGGGGCTGTACAACAGAGCCAATTAGCCAGGATGAGGAGAGTCCTCACAGTGCATGTGGTCCAGCTCAAAGGTGGTGCTGCTCCAGGGAGAAGGCCACGTAACAGATGTAGTCCAGCATGGAGGTTGTACTGCTCCAGGCATGCGGCTGGGCTGCAGAGCTAGCAATACAGCCAGGGGTGTAGAAACTGCTCAGTGGATGGGGTTCTGCTCGGAGTTATTACAACTCCAGGGAGGTGAATTGGTTCCTTCACCGAGGTTTTGCTGCTCCAAGCAGGAGGCAATGTAGCAAATAGGGTATTGGTCAAAGGCGTTGCTGCTCCAGGGCGGTGGCCATATTTCATATCCAAAAAGCTCTGAAACACAAGGGAGGATGCCTTGCAGCAGAACTAGCCAGGCAGCAGTGTAGTGGCTGTGAGGTGGTTTTGGTCCAGTTCAGATGTGGCGCAGCTTCATGCAGATGGCGACGCAACAGATGGTGTCCTACAAGTACAAAGTACTTGGTGATGCTCCAGGGTGGATGCTTGGCATCCGAACAACAAGCCAGTTGCAGAGAGACTGCGCTTTCGAAGGTGTCCAGCTGGTGGTGCATTTACAGGGAGGAGGCCACACGGCACATGTATTCCTGCATGGAAGTGGTGCTGTTCTAGGGAGGCAGCCTTGTTGTAGAGGCTGCCAGCCCAGTTTGCAGAGCTCCAGGGAGAAAGCCAGTCTGCATATCCGGCCATCTAGGACCAGAAAGGTTGTGTGGGGTATGGGGTTCTGCACAGAGGTGGTTCTGTTCCATGGAGATGGCTTGGCTGTAGATCCAATTAGCTAGGCGTGGAGAAGACGCACGGTGTATGGGGTCCAGCTATGAGGTAGTGCAGGTTCATGCAGGAGGTAATGTGGCTGATAGGGTCCAGCACAGAGGTGTTGCTACTCTAGGACGTGGTCAGGCTGCAGTGCCAGCCAGCCCAAGGTAAAGAGCTTCATGGAGGTTGCTGGGTTGCAGAGCCAGCTAGCGAAGATGCAAAGTGGCCACAGAATATATGGGGTACAGCTTGTAGCTGGTGTAATTCTAGGGGGGAGGCCATGTGGCATATGTGGACTTGCACATATGTCACAGCATGTGGCCTGCTTCTCCAGTGATGTGGCCAGGCTGCATAGCCAGCCATCCGGCCATGGGCAGAGAGGCTGCTCAATGGATTGGGTCCTGCTCAGAATTGGTGCTGCTCCAGGGAGGTGGATGGGGTCGTGGACAGAGGAGATGGTGCTCCAGGGATGTGGCCGGGTTGCTAAGCCATCCAGCCGTTGGGCGGAATGGCTGGGCAGTGATGGGGTACAGCTAGACTGTGGCGCAGCTCCCTGTAGGAGGCCACGTGGTGGATTTGGATTTGGACTATGATTGTACAGCTTCACGGAGGTGGTCGGGATGAAAAACCAGCCTGTCAAACATGCAGAGCTCTCAGGAGGAGGCTGGGCAACAAAGCTAGTAAGCCAGGATGGGGAGAGTCCACACAGTGTATGTGGTCCAGCTCGGAGGTGCTGCCGCTCCAGGGAGGAGGCCATGTGACGGATGTGGTCTTGCACAGAGGTTGTGCAGCTTCAGGCATGCAACTGGGCTGCAGAGCCAGCAATCCAGCCAGGGATATAGGAACTGCTCAATGGATGGGGTTCTGCTCAGAGTTGGCACAACTCCAGGGAGATGGATGGGTTCCTTCACCAAGGTGGTTCTGCTCCAAGCAGGAGGCAACGTGGCAAATACGTTACTGCACAAAGGCATTGCTGCATCAGGAAGGTGGCCGTATTTCATAGCCAGCCATCTCTGAAACACGAGGGAAGATGCCATGTAGCAGAACTAGCCAGGCAGCAGCGTAGCGAGTGTCTGGTGGATTTGGTCCAGCTAAGATGTGGCATTGCATCATGCAAAAGGCCATGCAGCAGATGGGGTCCTAAAAGTTGTTGGTGTTGATCTGCGGTTGAATCTTGGCATTAGACCAACAAGCCAGTTGCAGAGATACTGCTATTTCGAAGGTGCCCAGCTCTGAGGTTGTTTATTTCCAGGGAGGAGGCCACATGGTAAATGTATTCCTGCATGGAAGTGGTGCTGTTCAAGGGAGGCGGCCTTGTTGTAGAGGCTGCCATACCAGGTTGCAGAGCTCTAGGGAGTTAGTCAGACTGCATAGCTGGCCATCTAGGGCCAGAAAGGTTGTGCTGAATATGGGGTCAAGCTATGAGGTGGTGCAGGTTCATGCAGGATGTAATGTGGCAGATAGGGTCCAGCATAGAGGTGTTGCTGCTTTAGGGACATGGTCAGGCTGCAGAGCCAGCCAGCCCAAGGTGAAGAGCTTCATGGAGGTTGCTGGGCTGCAGACCCAGCTAGCAATGATGCGAAGAGGCTGCAGAGTTTATGTGGTCCAGCTCGGAGATGGTGCAATTTCAGGGGGGAGGCCACGTGGCATATGTGGTCCTGTACATATGTGGTGCTTATACAGGGATGTGGCCAGGCTGCAGTTCCAGCCATCCATCCAGGGGCAGAGAGGTTGCTCAGTGGATTGGGTCCTGCTTCAAGTTGGTGCAACTCCAGGGAGGTGGATGGGGTCGTTCACAGAGGTGGTGATGCTCCAGGCATTGGCCAACGTGGCAAGTAGTGTCCTACACGGAGGAGTTGCTGCTCCATGTTGGTGGCCTGGTTTCAGAGCCATCCAGCCAAGGGGTGGAGAGGCTGTGCTACGATGGGGTACAGCTAGAAGATGGTGTTGCTCTCAGTAGGAGGCCACTGCACTAAAATTGTACATCTCCATGGAGTTGGACGGGCTGAAAAACCTGCCTGTCCAACGTGCAAAGCTCCCAGGATGAGGCTGGGCATGTTAGCCAGTTAGCCAGGATGAAGAGAGGCCTCACAGTGTATGTGTTCCTGCTTGGAGGTGGTGGCGCTCCTGGGAAGACGTCACGTAATTGATTCGGTCTTGCATGGAGATAATGCATGAGGCATGAGGCTGCAGAGCCAGCATGAGGCTGCAGAGCCAGCAACCAGCTTTGGGCATAGATGCCGCTCAGTGGATTGGGTCTGATCTTTCCAGCAAATGAGTAAACTTTATCTACTCTGTGAATATCTGTATCTGTATCTTTTAAAAAGTTTCTAATTTTTATTTTGCACCTCTATCATGAGGAATTACCAGTGAATAAAAGTTTTTGGTATATGCCTTTCTGCATAAATACCTTAATCACTTTTTAAATGCAAGATAACAGTGATTATTCAGCTTGAGGAACGTTCATTAACTCAAAAATTCGTCTTACAGAAAGTAAACACGTTTAATTTCACTCAAAGTAACATAAAAACGAAGTGAAACTGTGATATCAAGTTTCAACAGGAGGGGGGAGTATAACCCTATTTTATTTTAACCCAGACACTGTTAGTTATGTCCAGTAGGAGTCGCGATTGCTTCCTGTGGCATCAGGTGATATCCGGTCGTTAGCTGTTAGCTTAAAATTAGCATCGGCTAGCATGGTCCAAAAACACCATTTAGTGACGGATTTCAAACTCAAACGTGGCAAAATTTCAGCGATTAGGCTTCAAAGAAACGGGCAGCGGATCAGAATGCAACTTTAAAGCGTTTTCCAACTTTAAAAAGCAGATTGAAATTCCCTATGAAAACGAGCTTCATTTCCGGGTCACGTGACTGAATCTACCAATGACAGAGCAACAACGGGGTGGGTTACTATATCGCTGACTCAGAGGAAGTGACGCAGGCACGTCACTCACTTCTCAGCGAATCACAACGTCCCAACTCAGCCGTTTTCAACCAATCACGGATCGTTTTTCCAGCTAGCATGTTAGCCTTAGCCTGAACAAGTCCGTCAACTTTTCGTCTTTTAAACTGTCAAAATGCACTATTTTCTGTTAAAAATGTAACAAATCAACTCTGAGCTTAACGGAGGTGGCGCTCCTTGGCAAAACGTCTTTTAAACCATTTAAAACAACTCGTTCGAACTTGTCAAAACGAGCCGGACCAGAGTCACGTCTGGACTACAGTTCAAACAGAATAACGTTTCCACACAAACCCAGCTTCAGTTACACATAACAGACGTACAATTCAGCTTTCAAAAAGACACGTTGACTCACAATTTCAGCTTTCAAAGCATCACTAGCTGCAAACATGCAGTATTATCTCCAAGCATCGCAGCTGCGCTGCGTTTCACAGCAGCTGATTCTCTGCACTTTTCATGCCAACATGTAATATTCAATTGTCACACGAATACAGTCCATTTTATGAATTTATACGGGCCACCAGATGTAGTATGACATATGCATGATATATTCATAAATTAAACGGATTCTTTCATTTTTCTGGACTGTATAATGACGTGCATCTGAATTTAATAAAATGTGGACGTGAGACGTTAATTATCTTTGACTCACCAACGACAGTGCGTCATTTATTAACAGAATCAAGTTTAACACATCACACATTTACATTAATTGGCAAAAATTGAAAATAACGACAGCTTATTAATCATGTAGTGAACCAGATAACCTCAAATCTACCAGATGGACAGAGACTGTTATTTTCATTGATCTGAATAAGTCTGAACCATCTGATGAACTTTCTTTCTTGAATTAATCAAGCAGAAAAGACAATTCTTTATAATCATTACTGTCTTACAAATGTTTTGATAATCAAATTGTGTTAGTTCACTCAATGCTTTACAGGTTGAAAAGAACTACTAATTTTTATTTTTACATAAACAGTAAGTAATGATTTTTGTTCCTCATTCAGAGAAGAAATCACCTGAATATGACTTTCTTGATTTTCTGTCTGAAATGACCAAGCTGTCGTAAGTATGTTAAAGGTTGGTTTTCGGTCAACTAAAATGTTTACCGAGAAAAATGTCATGTTTTACTATTTGAAAAGATTACAAAGTGTGAGACTCCACGAAGTCTGCTGTTGCTGCAATAATCTTTTCTGTATGTTGTAAACAATCCTTGACTTATGATAACATCTTACGTCACAAATCCACTCCTCTTTCTGGTCCTTCCACGAATCAGAAAGCTCTAAATTGAACAGGAAGTCGACCCAAATAAAATGTGGCAACTTCTCAGTTCACAGATTATGAGAAGGAATAGAGAATTATGGATTCCAGAATTCCAAGAGAATGAGAGTTCTGAGAGATGTTGGAATGAGAGCTGACAACAGGTCCGATAGTCCAACAGAATGAGCAGATTGAGAGTGCAGCCGGTTATGAAGAGTTTGGAGTTATGAAGAACCAGGGACGTTTGGGATTATAATTCTGTTTTGAGCTAATCAACGCACGACTTTCTGAAGGTTTGGTAGCTCTCGACGGAGACGCTGAAACGAGTCAGAAAGGAACTACATCCAACGCTGATTCATCGTCAACAGGTAGATGGTTCTATTTTGACCAAGTGTACCGTGAGAAGCTGAGGATCTGACGAAGCGTGCAATTTCTGGTTAAACAGATTAAACTTCCCTCACACAGTTCTCTGTAAGATAATCTCCTTTCACTCTAAAACCCACCTCTCTCTCATAAATCAGTACATATATTTTAGAAATATCTTAAGCAAAGTCCTCAAATCACCGCCGAGTGATTTGAAGTTCATTTTCTGTGAAACTGTCTGTTATTATTTTCATATTTTGCCAAATTAATGTAAATGTTTGATGTTAAACTTTGATTCTGAAAATAAATGATTCCATTCATTTGATGGGTCAAAGATAAACAACGTCTCTCGTTACATTTCTGTTAAATTCAATGCACGACATTTACAGTCAGAAAAATGAAGAACTCGTGAAAAGTATGCATAAATATATATCCATATATTTGTCATACTATAAGTGACACGTACCTCACGTGTCTCACTACAAACTGGTGGCCCGTACGGGGATTTCATGAATGACTGTTAAATCCGTGTGTAAATTGATTTTACGTGTTGGCATGGTGAAAGAGTAACAGCTGATGAGCTGTAAAGTTTACGCAGCGGCTGAGCTGCGCGCTTGGAGCTGCACTCTGCAACTAAACGCTGCATGTTTAAGCGTTGGGCTGGCAATGTTTTAAAAGCTGAAATTGTGTCATAAGTCTTGTGTAAGCTGAAATGGTACGTCTGTTATGTGTAACTAAGAGCTAATGAGCTGTGGAAGACGTTATTCTGTCTAAAAAGTACGAGGTTCTGCTTTAAGACCCGGCTGTGACCAGTTCGGTTCTGTTCAGTTTGAACGAGTATTTTGAATAGATGGATAAACGTTTTAAAAGCTGAGTGCCATCTCAGAACACAGTTAGAAGTTGTTTCGTTACAATTTTTAGCAGAAAAAGTGCATTTTGATGGTTTAAAAGACGAAAAAGTGACGAACTATTTTAAGCTAATCTAACTTGCTAGGTAGAGAAAACGCTTCCTGATTGGTTGAATTCGCTGTTGTGGAGCGCTTTCATTGGTTGAGAAGTTTGACTGACGTGCTACGTCATCTCCCCTCAACCCTACGCTGCTGCCATTGGTGATTTCAGTCACGTGACCCGGATATGAAATTCATTTTCATAGGGAAATAAAATCTGCTTTTTTAAAGCTAAAAAACGCTTTTAAAGTGGTTTTGACACACTGGTTAGATGCTTCGAAGCCTGTTTGCTGAAATCCTGCCACGTTACAGTTTAAAATTCGTCAAAAAACGATGTTTTTAAACAAAGCTAGCGATGCTAATTTTAAGCTAACAAGCTAACGACCGGAGTTAAAACTATGCCTAAAATCACTAAAGGAACCTGAAATATTGTCCCAAAACACTCATGTTCAAGCTATAAAGTCTGATTGCAAAAACTTTTGCCACGTTTGTGTAAAAAATCCGTTCAGAAATGTTGATTTTGACCGAGTTTAGCCGAAGCTAACTTCAAGCTAAGCGGCTAACAACAGGATGTCAACCGAACGCCACAGGAAGTTATAGCACCCCTAGTGGACAACACAAAAAGTGACGGAGTTATAATTGTTGAGGAAATACTGACATCTCCTGGCGAGACGTGAGATCACAGATTTCACTTCGTTTTTTAGGTAAAGAGTGAAATTAAACGTCTTTTTATTTTTCTGTAAGGCAAATTCTGAGTTAACAAACTTCCTCAAAGCTGAATAAAACACTGTTATCTTACATTTTAAAAAGTAATAGGTATTTATGCAAAGAAGCATTCACCAAAAAGTTTATTTCACTGTTAATCCTTTAAAAATAAGGTACAAAAATAAACATTAACTTTTTAAAACAGATACAGTTACAAATATTCACAGAGTTGAACAGTTTACTCATTTTGCTTGAAAGATAATACACGTTTAATTGCAAAATCACTAAATAAGAGTAAATTTATCAGGAAAAAGAGATTTTCTGTTTAATTTACAACCTAAATAAAATATCTCTCTATTTAATTTTAAATAGAAGCTATACAGGAGCAAATACAGTTTTTCTGAAGAAAGACTGATTATTCCTCATCATCAAATTCTTTTTTCTTTTCACCCACCTGGGTTGATTGAATAACTGTTTAAAATAGCAAATTTCTGGAACAGAACGGTTTAAAATATGTTTTAAACTAATATTGCTGTGAGACTAAAAGAAAATTTGCAGGTTTATAAAAAATTCAGTGTTTTAGAGTAAATACACTAAAAACAGCTTGGTACTCTAGTATCTGTGGAAAATAAGCACAAAAAGTAACACTGCTGAAAGAGCATTTACTTAAATATTCATGAATTGGGGTAAAACCTGAGAAAGGTACCCACAGTTGAATAAGTGACTTATAACAGTACTTCTGTGTAAACCCAAAGCTAAAATAAGTGTGAAAACTCATTGACTTGAATACAAATATTTACCTGTAAAATATCTAAAGCTTGCAACTGTTCAAACAGATAAATTGCTACACAGTGAAAACATGGCAGGTGTGTTAGAAAAAGATTTTGACACAAAAGGAATTGCGGACTACTTGGAGAATGCGCTCGCGCTTCTCGGAGAGTCCTTACATCCATTTATGACTCAGACAGAGCGCATGAACCCAAAAGAGTTAGTGCACAATCTGAAGGAGGTTGCAGAAAGTGTGACCTCTGCAGAAATCACAAAGTCCAGTTATGAAAAGCTGGCTAAAATTGCAATCTTGCTGAAAGAGTCATTCTATAAGGCTGTTGAGCAAACTGATTACCTCAAACAAAGGTTAGACAGTGAAATAGATTTGGCTCAAAAAACGGAAGAATACGTCCGTCAATTTAGAAGCGAACACGAGGTCCTAATGACGAAACATTATGAACAGATGTTTCAGTTACAGCAAGATACAAGTACAGAAATTGCTTTGCTGAACAGCAAACTACAAGTACTTGAAGCATCACTATCGGAAGCAGAGGATAGAGAACAAGCGTACCAAGCCTCGCGTTCAGATAACGACGTGCTGAAAGCACAGTTACAGACCGCCTTGAAGGAGCTGGACGCTTGCAAGGCAGAGAAGACGGAATCACTCCGACGATGGCTGATTTTAGTAAAAAAATATCAGACATCACAGGAGGACCTGAAAGCTTGTGAGGAGAATTTAGCTACAGCTATAAACCAGATTTCTGATATGGGGCGGCCTGGTCTGAGACTCAAAGACGAACAGTCTAAGGGTCCGAGACAGCCACAAACTCTCCAGTCAGATGCTGTTGCACCTCTTCCTCCTGACAACACGCCGTTACCCCCACCCCCACCATGGGCGGTAGGGACAGAACTGCACAAATATGTACCTCTTCCTCCTGACACCATGCCCCCACCCCCACCACCATTATGGGCGGTAGGGACAGAACTGCACCGATATGTACCTCTTCCTCCTTACCAGCCACCCCCACCCCCACCATGGGCGGTAGGGGCTGGCCTTGACCAATCTGCACCAATCACGCATGTGAGACCGTTGATACAGTCTCCTTCAATGGATGATTTGCAGAAAGTCTCAAAATATGTACAACGTTTCGTTCCCGGCCCTATGGGGTCGGCAGGAACAAAAGCGTATCTCAAAGATCTGGATTTCAGATTGAGAGCTTATCCTAATGCTACGGTAGAGGATAAAATCAGTCTGATACGACTCACTTCGGACAGAGAGGTGTTCACCTTCATCGAGCGTCTGCCAGATGCAACGAGGAGGGATTACAACCTTCTGTGTGAGGCTCTGATCAAAGAGTATGACTCTTGCACGGGACCTGCTGGTTTTCCAGCCGCTGACAAGGTCACGCAGGGCAAGAATGAACATCCAAAAGTTTATTACAAAAGAATCTTCCAAGCTTATTTTGGTAACAGGAATGAGACCGGAATGGAAGAAGATGATGGTTTTAAGTTTGTTTTCACCAAAAATCTCCACTCTGATTTTAAAAAATCAGTACAAATGATGGCAAATTTCAGAGAAAAATCCATCAGTGAGATTAAACAGTGTGCTGTGAATGTGTTTGAAGCATGTTCTCATGATAAGACGCCCATTGAAGTGTTTCCTAGTGTAAAGGTTAAACCCCACTCTCTTGAACTAGAAGGACGACGTGCTTCGCCACCTCCTCCTAAGAAAGAGAGAAAACAGTCTGTTCAAAATAACAAACCACGTAATGAAGGTGCACGTTGGGACAAAAATGCTCCTCTTTCAGAGGATGAACGTGATTATCGTAAATGGGGTGAGCGCAGGACGCAACGATATGAGAAACCATATCGGCAGGGGCAGTACGTAAAGGAACCCCCGAAAGACGTACCTGACCGTCCCCCACCTCGGACGAAACGAACCGAGGCGAAAAAATCACAAAAGTTCCAGAAACAAGGCCCTACACCTCTGAACTCGGAAGAGACAGAGAAAATACGCAGGTTGTTAGAAACTTTGAAACACACTGACACGGGAACCCAACCAGGAGCACTTTGCAGTGATGTAATTCCCATTACATCTAATGGCGCGAATGACAACATAACAGATGTCGGTGAAACACACCAAGACATAACTGTTGTTCACTCAAACAACCCCTCATCAGAAAAAGGGGGGGTAAACACACACACAAACGATGACGAGTCATCGCAAGCTGAACACGCAGAAACAGCTTCTGCTGTGCTGACGGTTCAGACAAATCAAGATTACACAGATAAATCTGAACGCGTGAAAAAGCGTCAGAAAAAAACCAAAAGGTTTCTGTGTAACTTTATCAGAAAGGGGGCCGCCAAAAAGGCGTACCTGTCAGTAACACTCGAAGGTGTCCTCACACACGAAGCACTCTTGGACGGTGGGGCAGACATAACAATTATGTCAGCTAAACTGTTCGAGGAGCTGAGGACGGCCGCTGCCAGTGTTAACAGGATAATACCTCTCTCTGAATGTGCTATAGAAATGCAGGGTCTCTCAGAAATGAAAACAACCCTGACAGCTATAGCAATGGTTCACATGCAGATTGGCAATATGACACTGTACCACCCGGTACACGTGACCCATGTTGACTCATTCCCATTTTTGGTTGGCCAGGATTTTATAAATCGCTTCAACGCGATTATAGATTATGGTGATCAAACAATGTGGACAAAAGTGAGCAAACCACTGCCAATAGATACGCCTCCGGAGTGTGACACAGACTGCCCAACAGCAGGTACCGCGGAAGGCACAAAGGACTCCTCAGCCGAGGACACGAGCCCGGTGAGTACTCCTCTAACACCATGTGAAACCAAAGAAACCCAAGAGGTCCAAACTCTGACTCAACAAGACAGCCTCCTCTGTGAGCTGGAACAGTCAGAGTCCACCAAACACTACCTACCACTGGTAGTTAAGGGTGTAGAGATCCAAGGGTCCCACACCAACGATGCTGTACTGTCTCTGTGGACAGATAAATCAGCAATTAACCGAGCTTTCTACGAAACCTTGGTTCACAAACACGTTGGTCTAGAACTAATTAAAAAAGCTTTCCGCTTTCCATTAGTTCCCAATAGTTCACAGGTAATGACCGCAGAAGGAGTCATTAACCTAAAACTAAACTGGAATCAACGAGAACTGGTTCACCCATTTCTCGTTATCCAAAACTTACCACATGCATCCTACATAGGCTCTGACATTTTGGTAAGGTTAGGTGTTCACGTGGACACCATCAACAAGGTGCTGTGGTCCCTCAAACCAGCCACAAAGGATACTCCTGTGCTAGACACAGCGAGCCTTAAGGCTGGGCAGACCATTCCAGAGGCCTGCCAAGTTGCTAGCAACCAAGACACCACAGTACCACCTCAGGTGATTAACCTAATGGTGCGAATCCACATAATAGCTGGACAAGC
>NC_056504.1:24069557-24080746 GCF_014905685.2 Nematolebias whitei
TATTTATATAGCACCTTTCACAGACAATGACATCACAAAGTGCTTCACAAAGTAAAAGTAAACAACAAAGTGCTTCACAAAGTAAAAGTAAGCAAAATTTAAATATAAGCCAGTCTGAATAAATAAGTCTTAAGATCATTTTTGAAAGAGTTAATGGAATCTGAGCAGCGCAGTGACAGAGGGAGAGTGTTCCAAAGCCTCGGGGCCACCACTTGGAATGCTTTGTCTCCACGTGTTTTAAAATAAGTTCTTGGTACCATCAGCAACATTTGACTAACACATCTACAACTATAACATCTACCACATCTACCACATCTACCACAACCACATCTACTTCAACTACCACATCTACTACAACTACCTCATCTACCACAACCACATCTATTACAACTACCACATCTAGCACTACCACATCTACAACTTCCACATCTATCACATCTACAACTACCACATCTACCACATCAACATCTACCACATCTACCACAACAACCACATCTACCAACATCTACCACAACTACCACATCTACCACTACCACATCTACCACATCTACAGCTACCACATCTACTACAACTGCCACATCTACCACTACCACATATATTACAACTACAATATCTATTACAAATACCATATCTACCACTACCACATCTACCACATCTACAGCTACCACATATACCACATCTACAACATCACATCTACTACAACTATCAGATATACCACAACCACATCTGTTACTACTACCACATCTACCACTACCACATCTACTACAACTACCACATCTACTACAAATACCACATCTACAACTACTACAACTACCACATCTACTACAAATACCACATTTACAACTACCACTTATACCATGTAGTGAACTAGGCCTCCGATCAAAACCTGCCTCTGAAGACCTTCATGGGACAGGAACTGTTATTTCATTGATTTGAATCCAGAAATGCAAATAAGCTCATCCAGAGACTTTCTAATTGTATCCTGAACTAATCAATTGAAAGAACACTCTCTTTTTTTATATTATCATTACTATTTTACAATATCTTGATAATCAAAAGTGTGTTTAGTTCTTACCATTTTTAAATGTTGAATTGAACCACTCATTTTAAATCAACTGTGAAACAGTATTAATGATTTTTTTAATCCTCATTCAAATTAGAAATCAAGGTAAATGTCTATTTTACAAAGTAATTATGCATTTTTTGATCTTCTGTCTGAAATGAGAAGGACTGATGTCGGTCAAAAGTCGGAGACAGTCAAGAAACAAGTTGTTGGAACAAGCTGTCATGTTTTTAAAGCTCTCAGACAATAAATAAGAAAACTGGCACCTGTAAGTCTGTCATTTCTCCAAAATATTTTCTCGTCTGTAACTAACCGTTCTCAAAACATTCCGGCTGTTTTCTTGACTTGTATTGACCCTCTGACATCACTAAAACCACACCCCTGTTGGTTCCTTCAACCAATCAGGACTTCTTAAAAGTGACCGGAAGCAGAACTCTTTAAAAGTCCCTCTTAGTTCAGTTAGTTCTTCTGGTTCTGTTGGAGTTCAGCTGGAGTTCCTCGAAGTTCTTCTGGAGTTCCTCTGAGTCTTTTGAGTTCTTCTGAGTTTTTCTCAGACTCAGTCTTCTGAGTCGAGTTGGGATTATGGAGTCTTCCACATCTGAGTGGAACCTCTGATGGACTCACAGCTCGCTGTGTATCCACCTGGGAGATGAGCGTGTTGTTGAACGGAGTACCGTCACTACTTCGGACGATTCTCAGCCATCCTGAGAAGACGCTGAAAGGTAGCGTTGAAATGGAACTCCGTACCGGTGCTGACCTATCTTCTGCAAAGGTAACGAGTCGCTTCCCTACCGAGTGTACCAGGGCTGAGCTGGGGTCGGATGAAGGGTGCCATACTTAGTCAACACACTTTCCCTCATCCATATTTTCTCTCCATTTAAACTCCTTCATTTCCCATGTTTAAACTTCTATCTTGCCAGTAATTAATCCAAATATCTTCAGAAATGTCTGTTGTTTTTATTAAGTAAAACGTGCCAAGTTTTATTAATCAGAACCAGATCAGTCTAATCAAGAGTACAATGTTTTGATGTTAAATTTTGATTCTGTTAATAAATGACCACATTTATTTTGATGGGTCAAAGAAAATTAACGTCTCATGTCACTGATTAAACCATCTACGCACAGTACCCTGTCACATATCTGTCAAGTAGCTCGAAAAAGAGAGAACCCGTGATTAAAATATGACTGTAGTGGAGCTCTGAATCTAACCAAGCTAATCGAGCCTTTTAGCCCACTACATCTGGTGGCCCTTATGGTCTCTAAAGAGCTTCTCGTGACCCGCATGGTCTCTAAAAGGGATAATTTAGGACCTATCCTCCTCTTCGGACATTTTGTGGCCATACGAATGTTTAAAGAGTGTGAATTATATGTGACGGAGTCTGTGTTATTGAGATGGATGCTCATGTTGGCATGAAAAGGTCAGAGTTTTGAGCTTGTTACAGGCATGATTCATGCTTGTAGTATTCAGAGAGCTGAAAGTAATGTCAATGTGTTCATTTTAAAGCTGAAAATTGTACATCTGTTGTGTGACTAATGCTCGCATGCGGTGGAAAAAATGCTTTATTCTGTTTTGAAACTGTGGCATGACCGGGAGGTTCTGCTGTCCGACTCGGTTCTGATTTGTTGAACGAGTGGTGTTTTAAATGGATAAAACGTTGTTTTAAAGCTGAGCGCCGTCTCAGACCACTGTTAAATGCTGATCTGTTACATTTTTAACAGTAGATTGTGCATTTTGGAGGTTTAATGGACGATTGTCGACCGGACTTTTCAGGCTAACTGCTAACAATGCTAGCTGGAATCACGAGCTGTGATTGGTTGAAAACCGCTGTTTGGGTCGCTCTGATTCGCTGAGAAACGGGTGATGTGTCTGTGTTCACTCCCTCTGATGTCAGATTGTAAAGCCCACCCCGTTACTCACGTGTCTATAAAGTCACGTGACCCCAGAAATGAATCTCGGTTCAACCGAAGCCTCCTCTGTGTTTAAAATCGCTAAATGAAGCCTGCCACTGTTCCCAAAACTCATGTTTTCATGCAAATAAACGTGCTTGTTAAAACGACGCCACGTTTAAGCTTTAAATCCGTTCAGAAAGTCCTGATTTGACCGTGTTCGACCGTGTGCTATGTCTAGCTAATGGCTAACGACCGGATGTCAATAGAACGATCCACAGGAAGTTGTCATAGACTTCTGCTGGTACAATAAGCTTACACCACCACCTGCTGTTGAAAGAGGAGTATAACAGTTTTCCTGAAGGGGGAACTGCTCATTTCCTTTCATTTTTTTTCTTTTTGTTCATCCAGCCTGGTTTATGAGTGACTGTTTTAAATAGCGAATTTAGCGACGTTAGTACAACAAGACGTGCGTTTACAAAGTGAATGTCATACATCACGGGAACGCTTAAAAGCCTGTGAGGCGAAACTAGCTGTAGCAACAAATGAAATTTCTGACGTGGGGCAGTGTTGTCTGGAACTCAAAGCCGAACAAGGTCAGAGTCCAGGTCACCCACCACCACCTCAGAAGGATTTTGCTGCACCTCCTGCTCTCAATCCCATTCCGTCACCTCCACATGTGTCTAGCGACACACCTCTACGTGCCATTATGGTTCCTACGATACCGATAATACAGCCTTTGCTCCCAATTTCAGATTTGCACAAAATTGCAAAATATGTCAACCGCTTTCAGCCAGGGCCGTTGGGTTCAACTGACACTAAGGCATATCTGGACAACCTTGACTTCTAATTAAGAAGCTATCCCAACGCTACAGTTGAAGATAAAGTAGGTTTGATCAGGCTCACTTCATCCAGGACGGTGTTTTCCTTCATAGAGCGTCAACCTTATGTCACAAGAAAGGACTACCGCCTGTTATGTGCTGCTCTTATGAAAGAGTATTCACCTTGCACGGGACCTGGCGTGTATCCAGCCGCCAACAAGGTCGTGCAAGGTAAGAATGAGCACCCCAGGGCATATTATTCCAGGATTTTGCAGGCTTATTTTGGTTACAGGAACGAGGCCAACATGGAGGAAGAAGAACAGTTTAAGTACGTGTTCAGCAAAAATCTCCACCCTGACATAAGGATATCAGTGCAAATGATGGCTAATTTCAAAGAGAAATCCACCAGTGAGATAAAAAGTTGTGCTGTGAATGTTTTTGAAGCATGTTCACAGACCAAAACACCCTTTGAGGTGTACCCAGGTGAGAAGATTCTTGCCTAGTCGTTAGAATTGGTAGGGACGAGAGCTTCGACTCCCCCTCCCAAAAAAGGCGAGAGGAAACGAGGTTTCCCAGCAGCCAAACCACAACAGGTGAGTGCCCCCTGGTCCAGACGAGATCCTAAACGGTTTCCCAAGGAACCAGAGGATGAACGATCGTACCAGAAGGGGGGCGAACGCCCTAAGGGTAAAAAGTATGGCACCAAAAGTGACCCATACAACCAGGGATCCCACCAGGAACCCCAAAGGAGGGGTACTGTTTCCCCACCACGTCGGGCTGAACAGCCTAAGACAGAAAAGAAACAGCAGCAGGTCCAGAAAAAGAACCGCTGTCCTCTGAGCTCGGACGAGACAGACAGGGTGCATCGGTTGTTGGACTTGTTGGATGGTGTTGCCACGGACAAACGACCTAACGCTTTGTTTGGCGATATCATTGCTGATGGGTCAGAGCACACAGACAACACCATTACTGCTGTCACAGACAGTCACCATGACGCTGTTGTTGTAAACTCTGACACGCCCTCACCTGAGATAGGGGGGTACAATCACACGCCACCGACGGTGACCCGTCACAAACTGAAACCTCAGAAACAGCAATAGCTGTGCTAACGGTTCAGTCAAACCAGGGTGACAAAAACAACGCAGCCGCTGTCATGGACAGCCACCAGAACCTTGTTGTTACAAACAATGAGAGCCCCTCAACACACGGTGAGCGGGTGATCTCATACATCAATGACGGACGCCCGTCAAAAGCCGAACTCTCAGGAGCAGCAGCAACTGCACCAACGGTTCGGAAACACCAGGATTACACAGGTAAAGGTAAACGTGTGAAGAAACGTCGGCTAAAACCTACAAGGTTCCTGTGTAACCTGATCAGAAAGGGGTCGCTAATAAAGCTTACCTGTCTATCACACTTGAAGGTGTAGTGAACTTAATCTGGTGTCACGACTAAGCCTAAGGTCAAAACCCTTGACCTTAAGAACCTTGTGGGACAGAAACTGTCATTTCATTGATTTGAATCCAGAGATACAGGTTCACCCATCCTGAGACTCTCTTTCTTGATAATCAAGTGAAAGAACACTCTCTTTTTTATTATCATTACTATTTTACAGATGTTGATAATCAAAGTGTCTTAGTTCAAACCATTTTAGATGTTGCAGTGAACTAATCAATTTTATTAACTGTGTAATGATTTTTAATTCTCATGCAAAGTTAGAACTCATGTTAAAGCTATTACAGAGTAATTATGCATTTTCTGATTTCTGTCTGTGAATGAGCAAAGTGTGCGTTCCAGGGTCAGGAGGCGAAGCAGACATGCGTTGGAACAACTGTCCTGTTTATATCCTCTCAGACGTCAACAGGGGGGTTTGGCACCTGTTTCTTAAACTCGCCAAAACAAAACTCTCTCTGTCTGTGAGAACATTTCTGATCTGTTCCATAACAATTCTTGCTGCATTCTAACCTTTTACGTCACAAAACACACCCCGTCTGGTCGGTTCTGGCCAATGGGAATACTCCCAGATGAACCGGGAAAAGGTCTCTTTAAAATGTCGGTACTTCCTGGTCTAACCGGTTCTGTGAGGGTTCTACTCGGTTCAGTTGAGTTCAGTTCTGTTCAGTTCTGTGCGGAGAAGCCCAGTTCTGGGAGCCGGGAAGATCCTGACATGACAACAGAGCTCTTCCGAGTTTCATGGGATTATAACATTTTCCACTGAGGTGAGCTGTGAGGGACAGGATCTCGCCGCTACTCCGGACGAGTAACAGCATCCTACGGAGACGCTGAATGGGTGCGTTAAACGGAATCTCGCCTGAGACATCTCCAGGTAAAAGAGTCGATTTCACCACCTAAGTGTACTGTAAGGAAAAGCTGAAGAAAGCCCGGAGAGTGCCGTTCTGTCAACACTCTCCCTCAAACACCATCTTACTCCCTCTAAACTTCTTTCCCATCTTTAAACTCTTCTATCAAGTAGATATTCTTCCAGATATTTTAGAAATGTCTGTGTAAAGTGCTCATCCACATCCGTGTGGGTAAAAGATCATAATTGTACAGTTTTCATAAATGTCTGTGGTGACGCAACGGAAAAATCATGGCCGTATGATTTTTCCTGATTGATTGCTTATGTTGTTATTTTCATAATTTGCCAAATTAATGTAAATGTTTGATGTTAAACTTTGATTCTGTAAATAAATGACCGCATTCATTTTGATGGGTCAAAGATAAATGACGTCTCACGTTTGCATTTCATTAAATTCAATGCACGTTTTATTCAGTTCAGAAAAATGAGGAATCCGTGTTAATTGATGAATATATCTGAGCATCTGTTCATCTACATTTTGGTGGCCCGTTACGTGCTCATAAATGACTGTATATTCGTGTAAAGATTGAATTTTACGTGTTGGCATGAAAAATAACAGTTTATCAGCTGTGCTGAAACGCAGCTCAAGCTGCGCCGCTTTGAAGTCAAAACGCTGCATGTTTAAGCGTGTTGGGCTGGTGATGTTTTGAAAGCTGAAATAGTGTCATATGTCTTTATGAAAGCTGAAATTGTACGCCTGTTACGTGTAACTCAGCTGATGAGCTGTGGAAAACGTTATTCTGTTTAAAAGGACGGAGGTTCTGTTGGACCGGCTCGGTTCTGAAAAAGTTCGAACGAGTTGTTTTAAACGGTTTAAAAGACGTTGTGCCACGGAGCGCCGACTCCGTGCAGCTCAGAGAGTTAAACGTTACAATTTTTAACAGAAAAAGTGCATTTTGACAGTTTAATAGACTAAAAGTTGACAAACTAATTTCAGGCTAATCTAACATGCTGGTTGCTACAAACGCTTCGTGATTGGTTGGTTTGCTGCTGTGGAGCGCTCTGATTCGCTAAGAGGTTGACTGACGTGGCTACGTCATTTCCTCTCAACCCTGCGCTGCTCTGTCATTGGTGATTTCAGTCACGTGACCCGGAAATGAAACTCGTTTTCATAGGGAATAAAATCTGCTTTTAAAGCTGATAAGCGCTTTAAAGCTGTGTTCTGAAACGCTGTTCGAGTTCTTCGAAGTCTAATTGCTAAAATTTTGCCACGTTTGTGTAAAAAATCCGTTCAGAAATGTTGGTTTTAACCGAGTCTAGCCGATGCTAATTTTGAGCTAACAGCTAACGACCGGACGCCATAGGAAGTCATAGCGACCCCTACTGGACAACACTAACAGTGTCTGAGTTAAAATTAATAAGGTTGTACTGTTGCTCATGTGGGCAATGACAGTGAGACCTGGAGGGGTGTGGTTGGGAGGAACGGCCCCCCTGATCTGAACCAGAGTGGTGTTCTGTTGTTGGACTTCTGTGCTCGTCATGGATTGTCAATAACGAACACCTTGTTCAAGCATAAGGGTGTCCATATTTGCTCTTGGCACCAGGACACCCTAGGCCGCAGTTCGATGATTGACTTTGTCATTGTCTCATCTGATCTGTGGCCACATGTCTTGGACACTCGTGTGAAGAGAGAGGCGGAGCTGTCAACTGATCACTACCTGGTGGTGAGTTGGCTCCGATGGTGGGGGAGGATGCCGGTCAGACCTGGCAGACCCAAACGTATTGTGAGGGTTTGCTGGGAACGTCTGGCAGAGTCTCCTGTGAGACGGAGTTTCAACTCCCACCTCCGGGAGAACTTTGAACATGTTCCGAGGGAGGTGGGGGACATTGAGTCTGAGTGGACCATGTTTCGTGCCTCTATTGTCGAAGCGGCTTACCAGAGCTGTGGCCGCAAGGTTGTCGGTGCCTGTCGCGGCGGCAACCCTCGAACCCGATGGTGGACACCGTCGGTGAGGGACGCTGTCAGGCTGAAGAAGGAGTCCTATCGGGCCTTTTTGGCCTGTGGGACCCCGGAAGAAGCTGATGGGTACCGGCAGTCCAAGCGACATGCGGCTCAGGTGGTGGCTGAGGCAAAAACTCGCGCATGGGAGGAGTTCGGAGAGGCCATGGAGAACGACTTCCGCACGGCTTCGAGACGATTCTGGTCCACCATCCGGCGTCTAAGGGGGGGAAAGCGGTATGCCACCAACACTGTTTATAGTGGGAGTGGCGTGCTGCTGACCTCAACTCGGGATGTTGTGGGTCGGTGGGCGGAATACTTTGAAGACCTCCTCAATCCCACCGGCACGTCTTCCACTGAGAAAGCGGAGCCTGGGGACTCTGGGTCGGGCCCTCCAATCTCTGGTGCTGAGGTCACCGAGGTGGTTAAAAAGCTCCTCAGTGGCAGGGCCCCAGGGGTGGATGAGATTCGCCCAGAGTTCCTTAAGGCTCTGGATGTTGTAGGGTTGTGTCGGCTTACGCGACTCTGCAATATTGCGTGGACATCGGGGGAAGTTCCCCTAGATTGGCAGACCGGGGTGGTGGTCCCCCTATTCAAAAAGGGGGACCGTATAGTGTGTTCCAACTACAGGGGAATCACGCTCTTAAGCCTCCCTGGTAAGGTCTATTCGGGGGTTCTGGAGAGGAGGGTCCGTCGGATAGTCGAACCTCGGATTCAGGAGGAGCAGTGCGGTTTTCGTCCTGGCCGCGGAACACTGGACCAGCTCTACACTCTCAGCAGGGTCCTGGAGGGTGCGTGGGAGTTTGCCCAACCAGTCTACATGTGCTTTGTGGATTTGGAGAAGACGTTCGACCGCGTCCCTCGGGGGGCCCTGTGGGGGGTACTCTGGGAGTATGGGGTACCAGGCCCTTTGATACGGGCTGTTAGGTCTCTGTATGTCCGGTGCCAGAGCCTGGTCCGCATCGCCGGCAGTAAGTCGGGCTTGTTCCCAGTGAGAGTTGGACTCCGCCAAGGTTGCCCTTTGTCACCAATTCTGTTCATAACTTTTATGGACAGAATTTCTAGGCGCAGCCAAGGTGTTGAGGGGATCCGTTTTGGTGGCCTTAGGATTACATCTCTGCTTTTTGCAGATGATGTGGTCTTATTGGCTTCATCAGATCGTGATCTACAGCTTTCGCTGGAGCGGTTCACAGCCGAATGTGACGCCGCCGGGATGAAGATCAGTTCCTCCAAATCCGAGGCCACGGTCTTGATCCGGAAAAGGGTAGAGTGCCCTCTCCGGGTCAGGGAGGAGGTCCTACCCCAAGTGGAGGAGTTTAAGTATCTTGGGGTCTTGTTCACGAATGAGGGAAAATTGGAGCGTGACCACCAAGTCTTTGGTTCAGGTATGTTGACGACACCTGGGTTAAAATAAAATCTCAGGAAGTCCAACATTTTACTGACCACATCAACTCTGTGGATAAATACATCAAGTTCACACGAGAAGATGTAAAAAATGGCAAGTTGGCTTTCTTGGACTGTGAGGTCTCAGTCTCTGATAGAGGACATTTGCAAACCGAGGTGTACCGCAAACCCACCCACACAGACCAGTATTTGCAGTTTGACTCCCATCACCCTTTGGAGCACAAGTTAGGAGTCATCAGGACTCTGTATCACAGAGCAGACAGCATCCCCACTAGCTCGGGAGCCAGGCAGAAGGAGAAATCCTACACAAAACAGGCTCTAGAGCAATGTGGATATCCTAACTGGGCCTTCCTGAAAGCAGAGAAGAAACCCAAACAGGACTCCAGTCAGCCATCAGGTGAAAAGGAGGAACCCAGACCCAGACCAGTGGTCATTCTGTATGTTGAGGGGGTATCAGAGAAACTGAGACGTTTATTTTCTAAACATAACGTCCCAGTGGCTTTTAAACCCCAAAATACATTACGGCAAAGACTGGTTCATCCCAAAGATCCAGTCCCCCGGCACAAACAGAGTAATGTTGTGTATGCTGTTCAGTGTCAGGAGGACTGTGATCAGTCTTACATCGGAGAAACTAAACAGCCACTGGCCAAAAGGATGGCCCAGCACAGAAGATCAACATCATCAGGCCAGGATTCTGCAGTCTACACTCATCTCCAGGCCAGCGGTCACTCTTTCAAGGATGAAGATGTTCACATCCTGGACAGAGAGGAACGATGGTTTGAGAGAGGAGTAAAGGAGGCCGTCTTTGTGAAAAGAAATCGTCCATCATTAAACAGGGGTGGAGGCCTCCGGTTTCAACTGTCCCCCTCTTACAATGCTGTGATTGCTAGTATCACTCAGCCCTCTGTGAGTAGTAAACAGCCATCAGTGTGCTAATGACCCATTGTTAGGCTGATGGTCCTTCTTGAGCATGTGATCAGCTGGTTTTGGTTGTCAGCAGCAAACTGGTTGATCCACCCTGAGAAGGTGCTATTTAAGAGACTGAGCTGAAAACAGCACCTCAGACTGAGGAAGTCTCTTGGATGAGAGACGAAACGTTTCTAGATTTTTTTTGCTTTGTTTTGTTTTTGTTTTTTTTGAATGTCCAGAGGACCAGATTGAACTTTTTTGGAGTTCAGGATCTCGTGTTTATTTGACACAGGAACAGAGTTAACGAGAAGTTGTGATGGGAGGTCAGATGATTGGGGGGTGCCTGAGAGAGATTTGATGGTTTTCCAGAATCTGTTAGGGTCATTTAGATTTTTTGGAGGTCTGAGATAAGAAATAGTTGTGTTTTGCTGCTTTGACAGCAGTTGTGCATTTATTCCTCATCTGTCGAAAACTCAACCAATCAGTGTCTGAGTCAGATTTTCTCGCTGTGGCCCAAAAATGGTCTCTCCTGTGCAGGAGGTCAGCCAGCTCTGGAGTAAACCAGGGGCTGTCTCGTCCCTTTATTCTGAACTGACGAAATTGTTGCCTTTATACAGCCTCCAGCAGGAGACATATCTTGTTGAACGGCTTCTCCAGCTCATTTGTTCTTGTCTTGACTCGAACACGTCGAACCAATCCACTTGCATCTGCCATGGTTTCTGTGATGCGTCCAATAAGCCAAGCATTTCTTGGTGCTGCCTCGTCGACAACAAGCACCACATCATCAATGGCAAAGTTCCTGCGAATCTT
>NC_056504.1:24080846-24081942 GCF_014905685.2 Nematolebias whitei
CAACTGGAAAAGTACATTAGCAGCTTGCTAGTGGGACACACTTCTTCGAGCACAGCTGCACATGTGCAGCTGCACCTAATCTTTAATCTCTGAATCAGTTTCCAAATGAATATGTATTTCTTTAATCCCTGTTGGCCATTGGATCTCAGGTTTTGTGAGGAATTCCGGCCCACTGATCCAAGTGGAAGACTTTAAAAAAGAGCCTACCTTCATGCCTCGAGAGGCTGCATCAGCTGAATTCAACTTTGAGCTGATGTACCTCTACTGAGTAACCTCTGTAAGATCACGAATGATGGACACTCTATTCGCTACATACGTTTTAAACCATGTTGTTGTGTTTTCAATGTACTGCAGGACAGTTGTACTGTCAGACCAGAAGACTGATTCGCTCAGATTGAGCCCAAGTTGAACTGACAACATGTTATCCAGACGCACAGCTAAAACTGCAGCAGCAAGTTCAAGTCATGGTATGTGACTTGTTTTAATGGCGCCACCCTTGCTTTACCAATAACAAAGGAAACACACACTTCCTGTTTACTATTAGATAGCCTAAGATAAGACACAGCACCAAACCCAGTTTCACTGGCATCACAAAAGTGATGCAGCTGTGCACTTCTTATCTCTCCAAACCCTTTGGGTGTGATGCATCTTCTTACACTAAAGTTGTCAAGAAGAACTAAATCTTCAACCCGTTTTTTCCAAATTTGTGCCATTTCTGGTGGAATACTCTCATCCCAGCCAAACTTGAGTTTACATAAATGTTGAAGAATCTGTTTAGCAGGGAGAATAACTGGAGCTAAGAAACCCAAAGGGTCATAAATAGAGCTGACAATGGACAGAATACCACGTCTTGTTAGTGGTTTGTGCTTGTTTACAATGCTAAAAGTGAAAACATCCTTTTCAACATCCCATTGCACTCCCAGGGCTCTTTCAGTGGGAAGCTGGTCCCGGTTAAGATCTAGCATCCTTACACCTGTTGCTCTATTTTCCTCAGGGATTTGAGAGAGGACAGAGCGCTCACTACACACCCATTTATTGAGCCTAAATCTCCCCTTGGCACACACCTCAGTGAGCTGCTGATTAAGAGAAATGGCCT
>NC_056504.1:24082042-24092713 GCF_014905685.2 Nematolebias whitei
GGCTAGGCCTCAGACTGACGAAGCCTTTTGGATGAGGGGCGAAACGTTTCTTTTTAACAAAAAAACGAAGTCCAGATGACATGATTCAACCTTTTTTGTTGTTATATACCTGGATGACTGAGAAAACAAACTTTGTGTTTTTGAAACCATTAGTGAAAAGGCCAGACTTCAGGGGTATCTGAGGCAGGCTTGAAACACAAGAGTCAGGGTGGCTTCTGGGTAATACCAGATGGCTAGGCCTCAGACTGACGAAGCCTCTTGGATGAGGGGCGAAACGTTTCTTTTTAACAAAAAAACGAAGTCCAGATGACATGATTCAACCTTTTTTATTGTTATATACCTGGATGACTGAGAAAACAAACTTTGTGTTCTAGAGAAAATAGTTGCAGGTCAGTTGCGTGAACATCTACAAAGAAATAATCTATTTGAAGAGTTTCAGTCAGGGTTTAGAGCTTATCATAGCACAGAAACAGAACTAGTAAAAGTAACTAATGATATTCTAATGGCCTCAGACAATGGACTTGTGTCTATACTGGTCCTGTTAGACCTCAGTGCTGCATTTGATACAGTTGATCACAATATTTACTAAAGAGGCTTGAATATGATATTGGGATTACAGGAACGGCTCTAAAATGGTTTAAATCATATCTAGCTGATAGATTCCAGTTTGTAAATGTAATTAATAAATCTTCTTCATACACCAAAGTTAGTCATGGAGTTCCTCAGGGTTCAGTGCTTGGGCCAATACTCTTTACTTTAAATATGCTTCCATTAGGTAAAGTTAAATCCGAGGCCATGGTCTTGAGCCGGAAAAGGGTAGAGTGCCCTCTCCGGGTCAGGGAGGAGGTCCTACCCCAAGTGGAGGAGTTTAAGTATCTTGGGGTCTTGATCACGAATGAGGGAAAAATGGAGTGTGAGATCGATAGGCGGATAGGTGCAGCATCAGTAGTGAAGCAGGCGCTGTACAGGTCTGTCGTGGTGAAGAGAGAGCTGAGTCAAAAGGCGAAGCTCTCAATTTACCGATCGATCAACGTTCCTACCCTCATCTATGGTCACGAGCTTTGGGTTGTGACCGAAAGAATGAGATCTCGGATACAAGCGGCTGAAATTAGTTTTCTCCGCAGGGTGTCTGGGCTCTCCCTTAGAGACAGGGTGAGAAGCTCTATCATCCGGGAGAGACTCAGAGTAGAGCCGCTGCTTCTCCACGTCGAGAGGAGCCAGTTGAGGTGGCTTGGGCATCTGTTTAGGATGCCTTCTGGACGCCTCCCTGGTGAGGTGTTCCAGACACGTCCCACCGGAAGGAGGCCCAGAGGAAGACCCAGGACACGCTGGAGGGACTATGTTTCTCGGCTGGCCTGGGAACGCCTCGGGATTCCCCCGGAAGAGCTGGCCCAAGTGGCTGGGGAGAGGGAAGTCTGGGCCTCCCTAGTTAGGCTGCTACCCCCACGACCCGACCCCGGATAAGCGGAAGAAAATGGATGGATAGGTAAAGTTATTAAACAGCATGGGATAAATTTCCATTGTTATGCTGATGACACACAATTATATTTGTCCATTAAACCCAATGAATCCAATCAGCTACTTAGACTACAAGCATGTCTTAAAGACATAAAAACCTGGATGACCCTTAATTTTCTCCTGTTGAACACAGACAAAACTGAGGTTTTGGTTTTTGGACCTGAGCACCTTAGGAATTAATTTTTCAGTCTTTCTCCCTCCTTAGATGGCATTAATCTGTCCTCCAGCTCTAATGTTAAAAATCTTGGTGTTATTATTGATCAGGACATGTCTTTTATCCCCCACTTTAAAAACGTTACTAGAACTGTCTTCTTCCACCTGCGTAATATCACTAAAATTAGAAACGTCTTATTTAAAAATGATGCAGAAAAACTGGTTCATGCATTTGTCACGTCTAGACTGGACTATTGCAATGGTTTATTATCTGGATGTCCAAATACTTCTTTAAAACATCTTCAGTTGATCCAAAATGCTGCTGCTAGAGTCTTAACTGGAGTTAATAGGAGAGATCATATCTCTCCAGTTTTAGCTTCTCTCCATTGGCTCCCTGTCAAGTCCAGAATTGAATTCAAAATCTTACTTCTAACCTACAAAGCTCTCAACAACCTGGCTCCATCTTATATTACAGATCTTATTGTTCCATATTTTCCTAACAGAGCACTTCGCTGTCAGACTGCAGGTTTACTTGTGGTTCCTAGAATTTACAAAAACAGAAAGGGAGGCAGATCTTTTAGTTATCAGGCTCCTCTCTTGTGGAACCAACTTCCAATCACTGTCCTTTAGGCTGACACATTATCCAGTTTTAAAACTAGGCTTAAGATTTTCTTTTTTACTAAATCTTATAGTTAGGGTCGACTTGGGTTTTCTGAGCTGTCCCTTAGTTATGCTGCTATAGGCTTAGACTGCTGAAGGACAAAGTGACCACAATTTTCACTCTACTACTGTCTTTACTTACTCTGCTCAACCTGTTTAGTATTTGTAATTATTTTTCTATCCTTAACATGTTTTTTTTGTCTTTCAGATACACCTGGACCTATACCTGGACCTACCATTCTGTGTTCGTCTGTCTCTCCTTCCTGTCCTCTCAACCAGCCGGTCAAAGCAGATGGCCGCTTGTCCTGAGCCTGGTTCTGCTGGAGGTTTCTTCCTTTTAAAAGGGAGTTTTTCCTTTCCACTGTTGCCACTGTGCTTGCTCAGGATGGGAGACTGCAACGAAGCCAAGATTCAACTTGTCTGCTGGATTCCTTAGATAGAGAACTTTAGTAATTGGCTTTTATGTATGTGAATCTTCCTGTAAAGTGCCCTGAGACAACTTTGTTGTGATTTGGCGCTATATAAATAAACTGAATTGAATTGAATTAAATGTACTTTACTGGAAGTCTGCACATCTAAATGTGCATTTGATAATCCATACAAGATTACTGCACTTGTCTGCTGGTATTTCTTTACGTTAATAGGTTTTCCATTCTTTTTGCACAAGTAAATATCAGATTACTCCAGAAGTTTGGAACTCATTATTACCCAGGTCACCTCCACTAATCTTTGCTTTGGGTTTCAGGCTTAATAAAATAAAAACAAAATAATTTTCCTTAAACCAGTTTACCAAATTTAGTTAGAAAATTTATAAAAGATTCTGCTTTTCTGATTTTATCATTCTGCTTTTAATTTAATACCTCCAAAAGCCTCGAGAATACTCCACGGTATGATAAATCTAGGGCAGCACGGTGGCGCAACTGGTAGAGCTGCTGCCTGGGTGGAGTTTGCATGTTCTCTCCGTGCATGTGTGGGTTTTCTCCGGGTGCTCCAGTTTCCTCCCACAGACCAAAAAACATGCATGTTAGGCTGATCGGTAACTCTAAATTGTCCCTAGGTGTGAGTGAGAGAGTGAATGGTTGTTTGTCTCGTTTGTCTCTATGTGGCCCTGTGATGGACTTGCGACCCGTCCAGGGTGTACCCCGCCCCTCGCAGAGTGATTGCTGGACATGGGCACCAGCGACCCCCGTGACCCAAAATGAAATAAGCGGGTAAAGATAATGGATGGATGATAAATCTATCATGTTTTGGTGTAAGTAAGGTGCATTTTTCTTTTCTTACATGGTTAGTTTTTGTAGCATAAAAACAAAATACTGCCAAACATTCCAAAAATACCTCCAAAAGGTTGGGCTCTCTTTTTCCTTTGGACCTGCAAAAGCCCCCAGTATACTGCCGCGTACGTACGCGTGAACGGACGTACGCGTGTACTTTACGCAGAGGGTTCAGACTTTGTACTCCATTGTACACCCCAAGCAGCTGCAGAGCAGCTTCACAGACAAGGGGCGTTTACCTTCGGGACAAATTGAGGTCGCCGATTGGTCATTTGCTGACACGCCTACTGGATTGATTGCCAGGTCGGACAAAAGACAAAAAAGCGAGCGATGGCAGCCTCAGCCACAACGGTGTTCTATGTTAATATGTTGTTAATAATAAGATCTAAAAAATAAATAAATAAACAAGAGAGCGCTAGCTCTGCAGCCCACACATCAGACCAGCACACCAGGAAATCTCCAGACCCTCCTGCAGCCATGTTGGACCTGAGTTTAATTCGCTCGTGACAAATTCCTTCATTTCTCACTGTAGGGGAACACCACCTCAGAAACGAATCACCACCTCAGAAACTAGTTCACCTCAGCTTAAACCGAAACAGTTCATCTCATCTCAAACAAACATCATTCATGTGTTTTGAACTGTTTAACATAAGATGCATCTATTCCCTTGGGAACCAACAGACTTTATTTTACAGGTGTTCAACTCAGCTCACAAACTCCTTAGTTGACACCAATGTGAATGTATATATATATATATATATATATATATATATATATATATATATAATACTGTCACTGTATTAACCTCTGCCAATATGAACTCATTTCACATGAAACGGACAGATCGTTTTAATGAGTTTGGTTCAAACGACCTTGAAGTGAAACATCTGCCGATACTTTAACTTTTATCAAAAAGGAGTATTCCTTCCAGGATAGTTTCCCATGAAGATAACACATTTTAAAGAAACCTTTGTTTCATGACATTTTCTTTCCAGTAGATGAACAGCGACACCTTTTGATGAGCATTGCATGTTATTTCAAAATATGTAATATCTGAATGTTTATTTATGAAAATGTGTGTTTTAAGTAATCTCTTTAAGATAATAATGTTTTATTTTTCTCCTTTTAGTTCTAGAATTGCGCCGCTCAAGGTGGCTGCATGTTGGAGCAGCTCTGTTACTTTCATTCTGAGATTTTGCTTTTGGAAACTAATTCCTCTTTTCTGGATGTGGATCACGTTTTTTGGATGTCTGTTTCCTCTGGTATCAGATGCTGTGCAGCTGGGAAGATTTTTACTGAAACTTTTTTAGTTTTGGACATTTGTTATGATGCGTAACCATGGCAACGAGGCAGTTTTCTACCATCATCAGCAGCTGATAAACACATCAAAAGCTCAAATAATATCTCAACTACAGCCCCAAATCTCAAATGAGTTGAGAAGGATGTTCTGTGGATGCATTCTCATCTGCCTGCCAGCTGTGCTCGAGTGCCTGACCACTCAGATCCTGGAACTGGTGGGAGACACGGCTCGTGACAGCAGAAGGATAGGATCGTCCCTCAGCACCTACAGGGTGCAATGATGCCCCATATCCCACGTGAGTTGAAAAGGAGGTGCCGTGGACAAATTCCCGTCAACCTGACGGCGGTGCTCGAGACCTCACCACTGAGTTCCTGGAGCTGGTGAGAAACTCGGCTCGTGTGGAGCTCTACAGACTGCTAGGAGGAGTGACCATCACTCAGGGAGGAATTCTGTCCGGCATTCGGGCAATCCTGCTGCCCAGGAGGACCGAGAGGCCCGCCGGATCTGACAGCAAGATGGATCTGGGTGGACAGATTGGTATCTGTGGCCAGATTCTTCAGCTTCACTGCAGGAGATCCTTCCTGCCCACAGCTATCAGCATCTATAACAGCTCTTGAATGAAACCAGGATGATAAGCTACGACAACACTTAATTTCCCTCTGGGATTAATAAAGTATTTTTGAATTGAATTTGAATTGAATTGAATTAAAAAGAAGAGTGACATTTTAAAGGCAGACAGAGAAAATGGACTGTGATTTTATAATACATGACAAAGAGTTAGGACCACCCCCTCTTCTGAGGTGTGGACCAAAGTCAGTCTGTAACACACAGACAGTTAAGTTTAACTTCTACATATACTTCTACATATACTTTTAAACTACTTCTTCACTCTACTTCATCACATCTTCTTCAACACATCTTCTTCAAGCATTGAACTTTGAGCAAACTTCAGAGAAGAAACATCCTCCTGGTGAGATGTCCTGGGAAGGAAGAGAACCAGAAGCATAACCTGGCATTAACCTGAGATTTGTTACCAGAGTCATCGAACTGCAGAATGGGGAAATCCCAGCTGACTCCCATATGAACCTTCGTCCCTCCAAGATGACAGGTGAACTGTGAGGAAGACTCAGCCTCTCAGTCACCAGAACATCTGGACTGGTACCATTTTTAAACAGCTGTTGGACCATTCTGACCATCTCATTCTGGTAGGACAAGAGACCTTTAATGCCTTTCTGGTGATCATACACCACAATAATATTGCTCGATATACACCACAGTTAATTTAGACACAATTTCAACTACTCCACAAACAGAACTAGTCCAAAATCTGCCTTTTTTTAAGTTCCACTGATTTGAATAATCAAGTAGACCTTTGATACAAAGCTATTTTGTTATTCGTTTGTGTACAGGTATTCATTTTTATGCATAATCTTCATCGGATATATCACAGATTGTTATTTTTGTAATAAAATACATAAAATCAACTACATTTGTGATTATTTTGGCATATCTGTGTGTATTAACTGATTTGAATGTCCTTTAAACACGAGAAAAGAACTCGTTAGTGCACAAAACTTGAGTCTGATTAATAACTTTCTTGCTTAAGAACCGGAAAGCAAGTGGTGCCCCTTCAGAATAAAATTACTAATAACAATTTCAACCATCTGAGGACCCTTTCCTCTACATAACCATTTCAGTCATGGCTTCAACGGAGGAGGAAGAGATCACTTGCCTCTTGGCAAAAAAAACAACAGAAAAGGCCAGATCAGAGATGAAGAAGGGGAATTTAATACATTGGTGTCGCATACAAAACAATTTGTCGCCGGGCAGTTTATTGTGCGACACCGCGTACGCGTATGCGGTCGTAGAAATTTGAGCTTTGCACGGACATGCCCTGGGGGGTACGCTCGTACCTCCGCGAACGTACGTGCGTACCTCTGCGTATGGACGTACGCGGCTTTAAAGCCTCCAGTATACTGACGCGTATGTCCGTTCACGCATACGTACGCGTATACTGTATGCAGAGGGTTCAGACTTCATACTCCAGCATACACCCCAAGTAGCTGCAGAGCAGTTTCACAGACAAGGGGCATTTACCTTCGGGACAAATTGAGGTCGCCGAATAGTCATTTGCTGACACGCCTACTGGATTGATTGACAGGTCGGAAAAAAGAAAAAAAAGCGAGAGCTGGCAGCCTCCGCCGCAGCGTGTTTGTCTGTGTTTATATGTTGTTCATAAAAAGATCTAAAAAAAAAATTAAAAAACAGGGAGCGCTGGCTCTACAGCTCACACATCAGACCAGCCCACCAGGAAATCTCCAGACTCTCCCGCAGCCATGCTGGACCTGAGTTTAATTCGCTTGTGAAAAATTCCTTCATTTCTCACAATTTCAGTCATGGCATCAACGGAGGAGGAAGAGATCACTTGCCTCTTGGCAAAATATCAAAAGAAAAGGCCAGATCAGAGATGAAGAAGGGGATTTTAATATATTGGTGTCACATACAAAACAGTCCGTCGCTGGGCAGTTTATTGTGCGACACCGCGTACGTGTATGCGGTCATAAAAATCTGAGCTTTGCATGGACATGCCCTGGGGGGTACGCTCGTACCTCTGCGTATGGACGTACGCAGCAGTATACTGGGGGCTTAATTCTTTGTGGCACAGTTTTAACAATTTAATGGAAACAAAGAGATTTTGATCCAGATTGACATGATAGCATAGTTGCTGCAGATTCATCAGCATTCATGGTGTGTCTCCCGTCCCACCCCATCCCAACGGTGCTTGATTGTAAGATGCAAAGTGTTTCTACACCCATTAAAATGACTACAACCTGAAACTCTAATGAAAACACAGCACCTGAGGGCAAACATATCCACAGCTTTATCAGCGCTTGTAATTAGTTACGTAGGTAACCACAGTGGTCATTCAGATGGCTCAGGTGTGTCGTGTACGTGATATTTAGTTCTGGCATTGTTCTGATGGGTTCATTATGATTATTATCCTGTTGCTCAGGGCTCCTCTGGACAGGACCCAAGTGGAGCAGAAAGCAAGATGTAATCTACTTCATTAAAATTATCATAACAACACAAAGCTCTGGAAGAGTACATGCAAACCGAGCAGCAATGAAACACAACTGCAGGCCCAATCAAGCTGTCATAACACAGAGAATAATAACGACTGAAGGCTATTAAAACCTTTCACTCTGAAGCTTTAACACATCGCTGTGTAAAGACTAGGACCGAGAGGCTCTCCTATTGCTTGTTTTGCCTAAACAGCCACATTTGCACAGCAGCTTTATCCAGCCAGCATTACCTCCATGTTTCAATAAGACATTCATCAAAAGAAAGCTTGTGCTGGAAAACAATTATTGCTTTTCTTTTCACTCTGTATTCTATAAGTTATCACTGAAATGTTCCCTTCCATACAAACATTTACAGACGGATATTTTTATATACATATATATATATTTTTTTAAATAAAACTAACTGTCAACAAACAGCAGGTGTGTGCTGGTTGTTAACATGAGGTTGGGAAAATCTGTGACTATTATGAGATTTGACTTTTCTCAGATAAGTAAGATTGTGTTTCAAAATAAAGGCCTAGAATTCCCTGAAAAAATGCATAATGTCTATCACCTTTTGTGCCAAACTTTTACCCAAGATCATCTTCTGATGAGAAGGGACAGACTTGTCAAGCCGTGTACAGTAAATGACATCATTATTGTGAGAATGTGAGATCTGATATGTGTGACTTTCAGCTACCGTCACACCAAATTTAGCTCAATATCTGCAGAAATGGCTGTTATAGCTATAAACTGTCAACTGTAATATTTTTACTAGAACTAAGTTTTACATCACTATATGTTTATGCATTAAAAATAGAAATATGTCTTTCTTTAGTAGTTTCAGTAGTCCTTTTTCAGTCAGGTCATCCGGACAGTTTCTTTTTTTGTGCTGAAACGTTTCACCTTGGATTCGGAAGGCTTCATAAGCTGGTTTGTTCCACTTTGGAGTAAACTGTTGGGGGAAGAACCAGTTTTGTTGTGTGTTTCCTTGACTGATGAAGCCTTCCGGACTGAAGGCGAAATATTTCAGCACAAAAAAAGAAACTGTCCAGATGACATGACTGAAAAATGTTGGATTGTATACCTGGATTATTGAGCATGGACTTTGTTAGTTTAAATAGTCCCTCGCTACTTCGCAATTTGTTTATTGTGGACTTGCTCTATTGTGGTTTTTCAAAATAAGATTGGACATGGGGCAGCATGGTGGCTCAACTGGTAGAGCTGCTGCCTCTCAGCGAGCAGGTCCCTGGTTCAAATCCTGGTCCGGGGGCCTTTCTGGGTGGAGTTTGCATGTTCTCTCTGTGCATGCGTGGGATTTCTCCAGGTACTCCGGTTTCCTCCCACTGAAATATAATTTTATCAGATAATATATTAACTTAATGAAATGTCTAGATATATGTATCCTGTTTTGATATATAGAATGATATTGTGTTAAAACATGATCTGATTCAGTTTCCGGTAGAAAATGTAGTTTTAGTTACATGCCTACAACTCCCAACATTCACGCACCCACCCATGATAGAACACAAGATGCCTAGATATTATCCTGATGCATGCTCAATAATCCAGGTAGAAAAATCTAAAAAAGTTAAATCTGGTCCTCTGGACATTCAAAAAAAACAAAACAAAGCAAAACAACAAAAAAATGTAGAAACGTTTCGTCTCTCATCCGAGAGACTTCCTCAGTCTGAGGTGCTGTATTCAGCTCAGTCTCTTAAATAGCACCTTCTCAGAGTGGATCAACCTGTTTTGCTGCTGAACATGCCTAGATATTATTGGTTGAGAGCTGGGTCACATGATAAGAGTAGGACTTCCCATTCGCAGATGGTGATGATGACTCCAGGAGGTGTGGCCGAGCTCTGAAGAAGATGGGTTGTCTGTTTACGTTTGGGGCCATTGTTTGTGACCGCATGGTGGAGATACAATGGCCCAGGTAAACCTTCTGAAATGGAAGACAATTGCTCCTCCTCTCCCTGCTCCAGATCAGAACATATTCTTTCAATTGGTGACCCCGGACGTTAGTTCTGGTAGCGGGAACAGAAGAGGGGAGGGAGTTGTTTTCTTTTTTGCTTCGGTTGGGCGAACTTCGCTCTGCAGTCAAACGGCGCCGTAATATGAACAAGGTAGGCGGAAAATATTTTCATTTACCCTTTCTGCACATTGGGCATGCTAAAATTGTAGTTGTGGACTGTGGAGTGATTTCCCCCATGGTTCATGACCGTCGACCATTCGTTTCCAACGATGTTTTCAAACTTTTTCCTAACATTCATGTGTCTGGTGCTATGCAGATACATGACTGCATGCAGAGTACAAGATCACATCTTATATATGAAGGCCTTGTTTTACATATTATTTTGAGACCGGCAGCTGAGTTTTGACCTTTTCTGTGCAGTTCTGGCTCTCTGCCGACCGTTTTAGGTGTGCTTCTTACTGATTTATGTGTTGGGATTAAGATGGTGTCGTAACATTTACAATCATTACTTGTATTTCTTATGTGTAGTTCAGGGTGAGTGTGTAAGTGCCTTTTTGGTTCGTTTGCCCGTTTTAGTAGCCGCTTCATGCGTCCTTGTACCGTCCACGGACGGTAGGACGAGTTATGAGCTCCTGCCTTCGGTGAGGAGACGAGTACATGGTCTCCAGATTTATTTTCATATTTTATTTTTGATACATGGTCCTGTTGAGATTTTGGTCTCCAGATTTATTT
>NC_056504.1:24092723-24098549 GCF_014905685.2 Nematolebias whitei
TTTTTGATTTTTGATACATGGTCCTGTTGAGATTTTGGTCTCCAGATGTTCTGTTAATATTTTATTTTGATACATGGTCTCTGTTGAGATTTTGGTCTCCAGATTTCTGTTTATATTTGATTTTTCAAGTACTGCTGTTGAGTAATGGACTCCAGAGTTACTGTTAGTTTAGGTCTGTTGTTACATTTACGTTGGTTTGTGAGTGTTTCTTTATTTTTGTTGCTGTGACTCGTCAGATTAGTCTCAAGACTTGATTGTAGGGGGCAACTTCCCTGAACTTCTCTTTGATTACTCCTAATAGCTCTTTGCTTTTTGTTTTTGCTGAGGTAATAATGTACAAAAAGGCACAAGGGACAGTTTCTCATGTTTTGTTTCTGTGTGGGTTGACTGACAGCTGCAGGACTCTGGGTCTTCTGTGATTCCTGTTGGTTGCTGAGAACCATATTTTATATTTATTGTTTTAATTATTTTTTTATTATTTTCTTTTCTCTCTTTTCTATCAGGCCTTTTAAGTCAGTATACATGGTCTATGTTCAACCATACTTGCTTGTGAACTTTTGGGATTTATGGCTGTCTGCAAGGAGGACAAGTTTAGGCCTGTACATTTTCCTGACGAAGAGATAACCGGTTCAGCTTTGAAACTTTCAGCGATACCTAGGTCCCATCCATCCATCCATTATCTTTACCCGCTTGTTCTATTTTGGGTCACGGGGGTCGCTGGTGCCCATGTCCAGCAATCACTGTGCGAGGGGCGGGGTACACCCTGGACGGGTCGCAAGTCCATCACAGGGCCACATAGAGACAAACGAGACAAACAACCATTCACTCTCTCATTCACACCTAGGGACAATTTAGAGTTACCAATCAGCCTAACATGCATGTTTTTGGTCTGTGGGAGGAAACCGGAGCACCCGGAGAAAACCCACGCATGCACGGAGAGAACATGCAAACTCCACCCAGAAAGGCCCCTGGACCGGGGTTTGAACCAAGGACCTGCTCGCTGAGAGGCAGCAGCTCTACCAGTTGCGCCACCGTGCTGCCCTACCTAGGTCCCGGAAATTGTAATAAATTTTCCTGAATTTCACGTTTCTCTGTGTGAAAACTAATCTTTATCTGCTTATCTCTCGTTGGACAGATTGCAAGACACAACATATGTTCCACAGCTGTGCTGGTCGGAAACTCCTGACCTGTCAAGCTTTACATGGTTCACATGTTATTTGATTATACTTACCGGTTTATATGATGTTTTTTTAATACAGATTTTCATGTGTTTGTTCATACAATGCTGGAGGTTTGTGCTATGCTTTTTGTAGGTCACTAGAGACGGATGGGCAGACTTCATCTTTTCTGATGCCTGGCTGATCAGCAACACTGTTTGTTTGGTTGCTACATACACTGATCAGTTGTTACAATTATAGTATGGTATTTTGTTAACCAATATATTATGTTCCTCACATTGGTGTATTTCTACAAAGACAACATGCTCTTTACAGTCTCAGGGTTAAAGGGACAGTTCAGATCTTTTGAGATGGTGTTCTATGGACATGTTGACATAATGATGTCGTCCCTGTTGTAGGACACTTGACAATCATCTAGATGTTTGTATTTGTGGTTACATTCCAGCTCTCATCTACCGTCGGCCTGGTGGGGTGGGGACAGTGTTTGATGACATATTTCACATATTCATTATAACCTACATGCAGTGGTGTTTCACAGTTGTGGGGACCTTTAGTGACTTTTACATATATGTTTTTCATATGACTTGAACCATCTTGGAGTGGTTTTCTGATTCCATTTTCATCAGGGTGTCCTTACATTTATCAACTGCCTTGGCCCTGTGACCTTCCTGATGTGTTCCAGGAGGGGAGTCTTTTCACTGCTGACAGGTGTGGGGGGTGTGCAGAGTATATCCTGCCTTCTTACTGGGGAGTGTGTTGTTCTAAGGATGGAATTCTGAGGGTGGTTTTACGATGTCCATGACTTGGTGTGAGGGGAATATTTTACTGATTTTCATTTCTCTTTCTACAGGCCTGTCACAGACGGTTCTTGGATCTGGAGGGAACTCTGGCAACCCCTGCATATTATACAGTCTACACTATGTCCATCACACATAATGCCATGCCTACACTTGTAGTATGACATATCCTGAGATATATTCATCAATTAAACGGGTTCTTTCATTTTTCTGGACTGTTTAACATACGTGCATTGAATTTAATAAAATGTGGACGTGAGACGTTAATTATCTTTGACTCACCAAACGAGTGGGTCATTTATTAACAGAATCAAGTTTAACACATCACACATTTACATTAATTGGCAAGAATTGAAAAATAACAACATAATTAATCAGCTTTACAACCAGGAAAACCATACGGCCATGATTTTCCGTTGCTTCACCACAGACATTTCTGAAAACATCTAGATTAATTTGCTAGCAGATAGGAGAGTTTAAAGATGGAAAGATGAGGTTTATCTACAGAGAGATGTGTGAGGGAATTTGTCTGTTTTAACCAGAACAGCACGCTCCTTTGGAAATCAGCTTGGGCCAACGGTACGCTTGGTTGAGATAGAACTTTTTACCTTGCAGACGATAGCTTCAGCGTCGGTGTAGAGCTCTCCTTTCAACTCTTTCAGCGTCTCCGTGAGAACAGCTAAAAACCCCTGGAGTCGTGAGGTTATCCAAACAGAAGTTATAATTCCCAAATCGCCTCTGGTTCAGCTTGATTCTAATTCAGCAGCATCCTGAATTCCAGCGTTCTACATTCTGGAACTCCAAAAAAACTCTCTGGAACTGCTACTCCATCTTCAAGACTGGCACGATTCAAGACTGAACCTCGAGCTGAACTCTTCTCGTTGAACTAGGAAGTGCCAACATTTAAATGGGCTCTACTTCCGGTTCATTTGAGAGCTTTTTGATTGGTCGATGGACCAAAACAGAGGTGTGGTTTGTGATGTAAGGTGTTATGAAAAGTCAAGGAAAAGATTAAGATTGTTTAAGAACAGACAAAGAGATATTATGGAGAAACCAGACTTCGTGGAGTCACTACTCCTAGTATCTTGCTGTAAAAGTTAAACATGACATTTCTTTTCAGTAAACTTTCAGTTGACCGAAGCTTGAACTTCGACACACTTACAAACTTTGCTCATTGAAGACAGAAAATCAGACAATGCATCATTCACCTGAGTTCTTCTTTGAATGAGGATTAAAAATCATTATTACTGTTTTAAGATAATAAAAATGAGTAGTTCACTTCAACATGTAAACATTGTTTGAACTAACACAATTTGATTATCAAAACATTTGTAAAATAGTAATGATCATAGAGAATTGTCTTTTTCCACTTGATTAATTCAAGAAAGAAAGTCTCAGGATGGGTCAACCTGTATTTCTGGATGCAAATCAATAAAATGACAGTTTCTGACCATATGATCCTAAGGTCAAGTTTTGAGATCAGGCTTAGTTCACTACACACTCAATACTAGCATTGACCACTTTGCATCTTGAATCTCTGGTTTTGAATCGCCATTTCTGAAGTTCTCACATGTAGGGTTGACGCTGCATCTGGGTCCAATACATCTGTGACTTTGCTGAAAACTGACGGCATCTGCATTAAATGAACTGTGCTGCCTTAGCCATGTGGACTGACAGACATCATGTTCAGCTAAGCTACAAGCTGACATGTCATACCTGGGCTATGTGCGACGTTGTCCAGATGGGGACCTGGACTTCTTCTCGACCACTCCCTGTCAAGTCTCGCTGTCTATACAAATGTGGAGCTGCAAAAAGTTGGACTTTTGAAATTAATCTCCAGAAGAAGAGGGGCTGGAGAATGACGTGACAGTGGTGGTCAAGCTGTTAAAGTCACTAACGAACACTGCAGCCGAGGTGACTTATCAGCTCAATATGTGATCTTCAAGATGGTGATGCAATAACTTCAGTTTCATGATCAATCCTGTCTTTGCTGTGACATGAACATACACACATGCATTCATTTCTTCAAACATCTGTGACAGTTTAACACAGAGGACAGATCTGACTGACACATGATCTTTAGACCTGCAGAGCCGTACTTCTGATGGGTTGCTGGATTACCCACCTTTTCCAATTACTTTTCGATTAAGTACATTCATTCTTTCCATCATGTAATCGAGTTAGAGTGGTGCAGTTTTGGTTTACCTGCATGGACACCTGTTTGTGTTTGCTTTTGAGGGTGAACATCTTGTTTCTCTTATTTCACCTTATCTGACAAGGCATCCATGTTGGGAAAACATTTTCTTTACACAACTGCACTGACAGTATCAACAGGCGATTGTGGCTTCACTGTTCTGTGATATGTGTACTGTAAATCATTATGGTTGACCTGGACTCAGACGTGTAGGTCGGTTGTTAGACGATGTTGTTGTTGGGTCATGTGGTTTTTACACCTGCACTGGTCCGTGCCTAGATGACGTTTGGTGTTCTTCCATTTGTTGATAACTTCACGTTGCACCTTATCCCTGAGTTTGCCTGTAGGTTGTGTACCGTGTGATGGACAGACGGAGTTGGAAGAGTGTTTGTGAGCTTCAGCCAGGATTTATAGCATCCATGTTATGAACATATTTTTTGAAACAGGAGGATTTTTGATTGCCTCCTGTTTCAAAAAGGGGGAGTGAAATAAGGAAAATACAACAGAACAGAATTTTGGTGCATTTAAGCTAAAACATTACAAAATAAAACTTACATATTAGATTAAAGTTTAACTGTTCATACAATGATGAGAGCTGAAACAGTAATTACAAACACCTACATACTTAATAACACTACAACAGAGGTGTCTTGTAACAGGTTGCTAGATAATAGTTGATCAAAATGTTCCTGTTGGACCCCCCTCTTGGTCTGAACGTTTGGGTTAGTTCCAACATCATTTTCTGTACAAATTTAGTAAAACGTGAGACTCATTTTGATTCATACAGATAAAGGTAATGCTGACTTTTTATTATTATTCATTTACAGGTTGAATCTGTTTCTAATGGACTTCTGATGATCTGTCATGTCTGTGATGGAATATGACGTCTACATTAAGGAATTGCAGAATAAATTTGTTATAAATATTATATTTGAAAAGGGGGAACCTACACTTTACAGGCACAGGACTCCGGAGCTGTAATGGATAACCAGAACTAATTTAGTGGTTAAACTTTTTCCCCTTTGTTACAGCTGATTAAATGTTTAATGTTACAGTACATTGTTGACAATGATGTGTTAACCAAGGGAAGGATCTCTTTCCCCGCGCATGCGATTACAGGTTTACCCAACAGATTAAGGGAGGTGGAACATGCAGCAGAGCAGAACTAATCACACCAACTAACTAATATCACTAATATATGCCAAAGGTTCTTCAGTATCCTTCGGAACCTCTCTCAAATGTTTTTCACCGTATGTTGCAGTTACATGTGAATTATTTTTATGCCTGTGAAGAAAATCGGGTTTGATTCAAGAGGTTGTTGAGAAGAAAGCAGAATGTGAACGTTTTAGACGTGTTAATGTGAATCCATTTGTTTGTGGATGTGCATTAGTTGTGCAATGATCGAATTTTGAAAAGGTGTACGAGGTTTTCCCTAATTTTCCCCAGAAATAATTAGTTTTACCCATTTAAATTCTTAGCAGTTGAATCATACAATCAGAGATGCTTCAGAAACCATAATTTATCTGCAGGTTTGTTAATGAGTATCAGAGCAGACTAGCTGTGGATTTTACTGACAGGAGGTGTTGAGTTTGAGGTTAGAACATTCTGGCATAGAGAATAATATATATATATATATATATATATATATATATATATA
>NC_056504.1:24098649-24100995 GCF_014905685.2 Nematolebias whitei
TGTGTGTGTGTGTGTGTGTGTGTGTAATAGAATAAATAATAATAGGTTTGACAGTTTATGGAAGGATTCTTGTGATTTCTGATCTGATCATGTTAATTGTAGATTATTATATCAAACATCTCTGAATAAGAGCAGTTGATGAGATTTCCTCAGTTATTAAACTAGTCAACAGAGTAGTGTAGATTTTGATCCTTACAGATTACCTGTGGTGGTGATGCTGATGATGATGATGAACACGGACCAGCCCGCCTCTGCAAAATCTCTGCAACGCCCCAAGTTATACATAAATTGCTAAGGATAAAACATGCAACATATAATGTGCATACACTAGAGGCATGAGATTTATAGAAGGAAAGTTTAGGAGTTTACCTTAAAGTGTGAGCTCCGATGAGTAAATTGTATTTTGGCATATTTCCTTATCTGTGTTAGGTATCAATATTGATGTTAGCTTATTATTAGGGTTTATATTGTTTAGGGGTGTTAATTTAGGCCTAGGAATTGTAAGGGATGGGAATTGTTAGTGTTTTCCACTGTACATTAATTGTAATTACATGACACATAGATTTTTACAGATATTCTACATAAAGGATTTTTGTTGACATGATTTTTATCAGGTCAAAAGGGGGAATTGAAATATAATTTTATCAGATAATATATTAACTTAATGAAATGTCTAGATGTATGTATCCTGTTTTGATATTTAGAATGATATTGTGTTAAAACATGATCTGATTCAGTTTCCGGTAGAAAATGTAGTTTTAGTTACATGCCTACAACTCCCAACATTCACGCACCCACCCATGATAGAACACAAGATGCCTAGATATTATTGGTTGAGAGCTGGGTCACATGATAAGAGTAGGACTTCCCATTCGTTGATGGTGATGATGACTCCAGGAGGTGTGGCCGAGCTCTGAAGAAGATGGGTTGTCTGTTTACGTTCAGGGCCATTGTTTGTGAACGCATGGTGGAGATACGATGACCCAGGGCTGGTGATCTTGTGTTTTACATGTAAAATAAACCTTCTGAAATGGAAGACAATTGCTCCTCCTCTCCCTGCTCCAGATCAGAACACATTCTTTCACCACAGACCAAAAACATGTATGTTAGGCTGATTTATAACTCTAAATTGTCCCTAGGTGTGAGTGAGAGAGTGAATGGTTGTTTGTCTTGTGTCTCTATGTGGCAGAAGCAGAAAAATGATTGTCAAAGTTAACACAGAAACTCCTGTCACCCAGATACGACCGGAACCATTCTAGCGCCACCCCTGTAATCCCAACCCAGTGTTCTAGCCGTGACATAAGGATGCTGTGATCAACAGTGTCAAATGCAGTGGTAAGGTCGAGGAGTACCAGGATCACAGACTGACCAGAGTCATTTGCTAGCAGAATGTCATTACAGACCCTTACTAAAGCTGTCTCGGTGCTGTGCAGTTGTTTAAATCCTGACTGAAAAATCTCAAAAATTCCATTTACATTCAAAAACTTGGTTAGTTGACTAAAAACTATTTTCTCCGAGATTTTAGAAAGAAATGGAAGTTTTGAGATTGGCCTGAAGTTTGAACAAGCTGCAGGGTCTAGTCCGGGTTTTTTAATTAATGGAGTTGTAGTGAACCTGGTCTGACCCTGATCTGACCCTGATGACCTCAAATCTATCAGATGGACAGGGACTGTTATTTCATTGATCTGAATACAGTCTGAGCCATCTGGTGACTTTCTTTCTTGAATTAATCAAGCAGAAAAGACAATTCTCTATAATCATTACTGTTTTACAAATGTTTGATAATCAAATTGTGTTAGTTCCATTCAATGCTTACAGGTTGGAAAGAACTACTCATTTTTATTTTACATAAGCAGTAAGTAATGATTTTTATTCCTCATTCAAAGAAGAAATCAGGTTAATATGCATTTCTTGATTCTCTGTCTGAAATGAGCCAAGTAATGTAAGTATGTTAAAGGTCGGTTTTTGGTCAACTAAAATGTTTACTGAGAAGAAATGTCATGTTTTACTATTTGAGAAGATACAACAGCGTGAGACTCCACGAAGTCTGGTCGTCTGCAATAATCTTTTCTGTATGTTGAAAACAATCCTTGACTTATGATAACATCTTACATCACAAACCACACCTCTATTTCTGGTCCATCGACCAATCAAAAAGCTCTCAAATGACCCGGAAGTCGACCCATTAAAAATGTGGCAACTTCCCGGTTCTGGCAGAGTTGCTGACAATTAAGAGTCTGAGAAGTTCTGAAGAATGAAAGGAGTTCAGAGTTCTTGGGTGCAAACGCATTCAGGATAATCCAGAGACGTTTTGGGATTATAATTTCTGTTTGAAAACCACGTACG
>NC_056504.1:24101095-24108819 GCF_014905685.2 Nematolebias whitei
GAGTCCAGTGTTGGCTGCCTCAAAAGGATGTCGTCCACGTAGATCAGTGTCCCACGCTCGTGGGCGTCTGGACATGCTTTGTTCAAAAAGATGTTGAACTCTGCAGGTGAGTTAGCGTAGCCAAAGGGACACCTGGTAAAGGTGTATTGTCGGCTGCCAAAAGTGAAAGCTAGTTTGTGTTGATCCTCGGCGCGCACAGGGATGGTCCAAAAACCAGAGGCGACATCGAGGGTCGAGAAGTACTTACCATCGGTGACCTTTGGCAGTTCCTGATGGAGCTGAGTCATTGGCCACCTGGATAAAGGTACTTGTTTATTTAGCTTTCTGTAATCTATGGTAAGTCTCCACTTACCATTTGGTTTTAAAACTGGCCATAGAGGCGCAGAGTAGGTGCTATTACATTGTCTGATTATACCTTTGACCAAAAGGTCATCAATGATCTTCTGGACAGGCTGGTGTGCCGCCAGAGGGATCTTGTATTGTCTGACAAATGTTGGCGGTGCGTTTGGTGGGGTTGGGATTCTCACTGCGTGGAGTGAGGTCAACCCACAATCTGTTGAATCAGTTGAGAATGACTTTTCATATTTTAGAAGAACTTGGCGTAGTTTGTCTCTTTCTTCATCAGATGTCAGAGCGTCGGCTTGTGCGACCACCTGATCGATCTGTGATGAGACTGATAAGGGTTCTTGCTCCTTGGGGAGCTCCAATGAATCCCTTTCTGAGTCGTCGGGCCTGTCTATGGGTAAGACACCATAGGTTTGAGGTCCTTGGTCGACATCATTGGTTGAGAAAAGAGCTATGGCCTGTGTTGGTTTTGTGAACCATACTGGCCCAGCTTCTTGACTTGGTACCAGATTGTCTGGGAGTCCTCCCAGAAATGGAATGCCTAGTTCAAAATCATGGAAGTCAGTTGAAATCAACCATCCTAGCATAGTGTTTTTTGGGATCAGCACCTCATCCATGCCAGTGTTACACACAGCAATAGATGTGGTCCTGGAGTCAAGACTCACCTGGTTCGTGGCTTCCACGGACAGTCCCAAGTTGAAAAATGCAGGAGAGGGTTGAAAATATGCCTGTTTATGGCTAATAGCTTGTCCAGCTATTATGTGGATTCGCACCATTAGGTTAATCACCTGAGATGGTACTGTGGTGTCTTGGTTGCTAGCAACCTGGCAGGCCTCTGGAATGGTCTGCCCGGCCTTAAGGCTCGCTGTGTCTAGCACAGGAGGATCCTTTGTGGCTGGTTTCAGGGACCACAGCACCTTGTTGATGGTGTCCACGTGGACACCTAACCTTACCAAAATGTCAGAGCCTATGTAGGATGCATGTGGTAAGTTTTGGATAACGAGAAATGGGTGAACCAGTTCTCGTTGATTCCAGTTCAGTTTTAGGTTAATGACTCCTTCTGCGGTCATTACCTGTGAACTATTGGGAACTAATGGAAATTGATATCTTCTCCATCAATGGATGACTTGCAAAAAATCTCAAAATATGTACAACGTTTTGTCCCTGGACCGTTGGGCTCCGCTGGAACAAAAGCGTACCTCAGAGATCTGGATTTCAGATTGAGATCTCATCCTAACGCTACGGTAGAAGATAAAATCAGTCTGATACGACTCACTTCAGACAGAGAGGTGTATACCTTCATCGAGCGTCTACCAGATGCAACGAGAAGAGATTACAAACTTCTGTGTGAAGCTCTGATTAAAGAGTATGATACCTGCACAGGACCAGCTGGATACCCAGCCGCAGAAAAGGTCACGCAGGGTAAAGCTGAACATCCAAAAGTTTATTACAAAAGAATCTTCCAAGCTTATTTTGGTAACAGAAATGAAACCGGGATGGAGGAAGATGAAGGTTTTAAATTTGTTTTCAGCAAAAATCTCCACCCTGACATACAAACGTCAGTGCAAATGATGGCAAATTACAGAGAAAAATCCATCAGTGAGATTAAACAGTGCGCTGTGAACGTGTTTGAGGCACGTTGTCATGCCAAGACGCCCATAGAAGTGTTTCCTGGTGTAAAGGTTAAACCCCACTCCCTAGAATTAGAAGGAAGGCGTTCATCGCCACCCCCTCCTAAAAAAGGAGAAAAAAGGCAGTATTTTCAGACTAACAAACCGCATCATGAACTCGTGAATATTGTATGCATATATCTCATATATTGTCATACTACAACTAGTGGCACGTACCTACGTGACTACTACAGAGTTACCATTGCATGTTTTAAAACATCGGGGATCACATCTGTAGCCAAACTGCTGTTAATAATGGCAAGAACAGAGGGTCCAGTTGACGGTAGAACCTGTTTAAAAAATGCAGCAGAGATGGGATCAGCAGGGGAGCCTGAGGGTTTCATGTGACCAACGACCTCATTTAAAAATGAGAGTGAGATGGGGTCAAAGTGACTGAAGACTGCTGAGCAGGGGACAAGAACTGAAGGGTCGGCTGTGGAGTGTGGAATTGATGACCTAATCGACTCAACCTTTTCAACAAAATGCCTGACAAACTTATTACAGGTGTAGACAGAGGCCTCAATGGTGGCAGACTGAGGCACGTTTAGAATGGTGTTAATGGTGTTGAAAAGAACACGGGGGTTGTGACTGTTTGAGTTGATTATTTTTGAGAAATATTTGTTTTTCTCCTGTTTAACAGTGGTCTGATAGGCTTTCCAACATGTTTTTAACATCTCAAAAGACACCTGAAGTTTATATTTTTTCCATCGACGTTCAGCTCTTCTGCACAGGCGTCTTGCCTCTCGTGTAGTCTCATTTACCCAAGGGTGGGGCGTGCGTTTTCGATTTCTGACTCATATATATATATATATATATATATATATATATATATATACACTAAAATAAACTACTACTTACCACTACTATTCCTACTTCGCAGTTTCTCACTTATTGCTGGGCTTCAGGGTACAGACCTCCCGTGATAAACAAGGGACTATTGTATACATTTGTACCTTTAACAATCTCCAGTTATGTTGAACTGACTGCACTTTTTTTGTGATTTATTTTTGCATTATGTCAGCTTCAGAAAAGACACTGACTGAGAGACAAAAAACAATTTTTGGAACATAAACAAATGAAGCCAGACAACAGGGTTAATGAGTAACAAGCAAGGGCAAGCACAAAACTTGGAAGTGAATTCAACTTGGGCCAACAATTTTTTTAATATATCAGATAATAAAAAGAAATGTTCTCTCCGTGCATGCATGGGGTTTCTCCGGGTACTTCAGTTTCCTCCCACAGACCAAAAACATGCATGCTGGGTTAACTGCTAACTCTAAAATGTCCCTGAGTGTGAGTGAGAGATTGATCAGTGGTTTGTCAACAAGACAACTGCAAACAAGAACAGCTTTTAAAATCACTAATAGCCAGATAAACTCCCATATTAGCTGCAGCAGGTCTCAAAAGTGAAAGCTCTCACTTCTGTCACAAGTTTCAACCACAACAACTGTGAGCCTTGAAATGCTATTTATAGTCAGTTTAAAGGAACATAATCAGAGCTGTGAGCAATTAATTAACTGTTCAACGGAATCAGAGCTTGGGTATTATAAGCAGGCACTTCTGCAGTCACATCACGCCTAGGATTTCTCCACATCCTGAAGTCTTTGTGCGACTGGCTTTGGGCGAAAAGGTGAAAAACAACATCCTACTTGGTTGCATCCGAACGAATGATGCAATTATTCAATTTGGAGTCAGAAAGGGTTTTACAATCAGCTCTGCTGAATGTTTCTAAGATAAAAGATAAATGAAGGATTACCGATGTTACTTTTTGAAATTAACATGCAAAACAAGAACAATTAAAAGGTCTGATGTTCCTTGACGAAGTGCATATTACCCGTAGCCTTTAACTCCAGTTTCAGACAAACCTTGTAGATATTTTACGCATGACATCATGTGATCTGTTAGTGCTTGGCGTACAGTGCCTTGCGAAAGTACTCGTCCCCTTGAACTTTTCAACCTTTTGACACATTTCAGGCTTCAAACATAAAGATATAAAGTTTTAATTTTTTGTGAAGAATCGACAACAAGTGGGACACAATCGTGAAATGGAATGAAATTTATTGGATGTGTCAAACTTTTTTAACAAATAAAAACTGAAAAGTGGGGCGTGCAATTTTATTCGGCCCCTTTACTTTCAGTGCAGCAAACTCACTCCAGAATTTCAGTGAGGATCTATGAATGATCCAAAGTTGTCCCAAATGACTGATAATGATAAATAGAATCCACCTGTGTGTAATCAAGTCTCCGTATAAATGCACCTGCTCTGTGATAATCTCAGGGTTCTGTTCAAAGCGCAGAGAACATCATGAAGACCAAGGAAGTCACCAGGCAGGTCTGAGATACTGTTGTGGAGAAGTTTAAAGCCGGATTTGGATACAAAAAGATTTCCCAAGCTTTAAACATCCCAAGGAGCACTGTGCAAGCAATCATATTGAAATGGAAGGAGTATCAGACCACTGCAAATCTACCAAGACCCGGCCGTCCCTCTAAACTTTCATCTCGAACAAGGAGAAGACTGATCAGATATGCAGCCAAGAGGCCCATGATCACTCTGGATGAACTGCAGAGATCTACAGCTGAGGTGGGAGAGTCTGTCCATAGGACAACAATCAGTCGTACACTGCACAAATCTGGCCTTTATGGAAGAGTGGAAAGAAGAAAGCCATTTCTCAAAGATATCCATAAAAAGTGTCATTTAAAGTTTGCCACAAGCCACCTGGGAGACACACAAAACATATGGAAGAAGGTGCTCTGGTCAGATGAAACCAAAATTGAACTGTTTGGCTACAATGCAAAACGGTACGTTTGGCGTAAAAGCAACACAGCTCATCACCCTGAACACATCATCCCCACTGTCAAACATGGTGGTGGCAGCATCGTGGTTTGGGCCTGCTTCTCATCAGCAGGGACAGGGAAGATGGTCAGAATTGATGGGAAGATGGATGGGGCCAAATACAGGACCATTCTGGAAGAAAACCTGTTTGAGTCTGCAAGAGACCTGAGAATGGGACGGAAATTTATCTTCCATCAAGACAATGATCCAAAATATAAAGCCCAATCTACAAGCTGCCCACATAGAACCACATAGAATTCTTCTGGTGGAGATGATCACAGCCACAGAATCAGCCATCCGCAACAACAAAATTAAAGAGGCTGAAGCAGAACAACTCAGAATCAAAGTTTGAGCCTGCCTCAGCAATGCCAAACCACCACCTTCCAACATCAGTAGAGAGGAGAGGGATGCACTCACCACTCAGCAAGGACAAAAACATCATCATTCTCCCAGCAGACAAAGGAAGGTGCACAGTGATTTTGAACCAGAAAGACTATCATGAGAAAGTTATGACACTCCATAGTGACTTAAACACTTATGAACATTTGAAAAGAGATCCAGGAAGTGGTTACAAGAAGAAGTTGATAGATTGCCTGAAAATTTTTTGAGCAGGACAAGGCTATTGACCGTTTTCTGTACCACAGACTGTACCCAGGAGAGGTCACACATAGTCTGTATGGTTTACTTAAAATTCACAAACAAGGTGTGTAAGGATGGTACTTTTCTGTGGCCCGGTTTGTGTCTGTTTCCCTTGTGCTCCCTCATTAGTTCTATTAGTGCCACCTGTGTCTCGTCCCAGCTGTTTGTTATCAAGTCTCGTCTTGTCCCTGTATTTAAGCCGTCCGTTCTGTCTTGTTCTTCGTCGGGTCGTCTTCGTCGGGTACTCTTCGTTGGGTCTCCTGAGTCTTTCCCTGAGTCTTCCGTTCCTCGAGTTCCCCGTGTCTCTCGTGTCTCCTGAGTTCCCCGCGCCTCCTTCCTATATTCAAGTAAGTTTTGCTGCCCCGTCAGCTTGTTTATTTTGTACTTTCATTTACCATTAAAATCCTATTTTTTGTATTTCTGCCGAGTTGAGTCCCTGTTCTGCACTCTGGGTTCGCTCCTGACACAAATCCTAACAGTACGACCCGACCAGAACAGAACCCAGCGGGCAGGGTTCTCTCTCGGCAAACTCACCTTTTTTCTTTTTTTCTCCTCGTGCCATGATAGATGAGCTCCACTCCGTCCCTGTCCTTCCACCGTCCCACCGCCGCTGTAGTGGCAGAAGACGGTTCCGGAGGCAGTCTGCGGCGACTGGCCCGGTCTCGTCGGCTGAGCAGAACTTTAGAGCTGGTTCCGTTGTTTTCGTGGGAGCGGGGTCCGCCGCCTCACCTCCCAGGTTTCCGGTGGGGGTGAGATCCAGCGTCCCGCGGGAGCTCCGGTCCACTCCTGTTCGGTTCGGTGAGTCTGGTCCGGTTGACGTTACAGGGACGGGTTCCGTCGCCTCTCCTTCCAGGTTCCTAGTGGGGGCGGAATCCGGCCTCTCACCGCCACTCCGCGCCGCGGCTGTTCGACCCAGCCTGGCCGTACCTCCGGAGCGTATACATTGTGACTCCGTGGGGGTGTGTCCCGCTGCCTCACCTTCCAGGTTTCCGGTGGGGGCGGCACCCGTCACCACACCCACTCATACAGACATTCCCTTTTTTCATTCATTTTCCCCTGAAGATATTTTTCATATTAATCAAACCATTCTTGAACTATTTAATTCAGCTAAAAGAGACCTGTCCTCCTTTGATTTTGTTTTATCCCAGATGGACGATTTTTTACTTTCTATCCCTGGTCTTTCTTTGCTCCCCGAATATGATTTTTTATTAACTGAGTTACAGACTCTAAAGACTCCTGTTTCAGCCATCCCTGAGGTGGACTCCACGCTGCACGCAGCCCCTGTGGTGGGTTCTCATCTCTCCTATTCCGAGGGGGTCCTGGCAGATGCTCCTCATCTCTCCTATTCCGAGGGGGTCCCGGCAGACGCTCCTCATCTCTCCTATTCCGAGGGGGTCCCGGCAGACGCTCCTCATCTCTCCAGTTCCGAGGGGGTCCCGGCAGACGCTCCTCATCTCTCCAAGTCTCCAGAGGGGTCGGCGCTCTCCAAGTCTCCAGAGGGGTCGGCGCTCTCCAAGTCTCTAGAGGGGTCGGCGCTCTCCAAGTCTCCAGAGGGGTCGGTGCTCTCCAAGTCTCCAGAGGGGTCGGCGCTCTCCAAGTCTCCAGAGGGGTCGGCACTCTCCAAGTCTCCAGAGGGGTCGGCGCTCTCCACTACCACTGAGGATTCGCCTCCATGGTCCTCCATGTCGTCTGCTGCAGAGCCACTGGCCTTTCCGTCATCTGCTGCAGCCCTCCAGGCTTCCACGCCGCCCGCTGCAGCCCTCCAGGCTTCCACGCCGCCCGCTGCAGCCCTCCAGGCTTCCACGCCGCCCGCTGCAGCTCTCCAGGCTTCCACGCCACCCGCTGCAGCTCTCCAGGCTTCCACGCAGCCCGCTGCAGCTCCCCAGGTCTCCTTGACGCATGCTGCAGCTCCCCAGGTCTCCTTGACGCAAGCCGCGTTCCCTTCGGTTCTGTGTTTTGGACGGCCTCCCGGCCGTCCCCCTGACCTGGCCCGGTTTGATGGACAGCCTCCCGGCCGCCCACCGGAACAATGACTCTTAGGGACGATCCCTTGACTGTCCAAATCCCTTGTGATCCCTCGTGTCTTTTCTCTGGTCCCCGTGTATTTTTCTCAGGTCCCTCGTGTCCTTTCTCTGGTCCCTCGTGTCCTTTCTCTGGTCCCTCGTGTCCTTTCTCTGGTCCCTCGTGTCCCTTTCTCTGGTCCCTCGTGTCCCTTTCTCTGGTCCCTCGTGTCCCTT
>NC_056504.1:24108919-24139492 GCF_014905685.2 Nematolebias whitei
GCCTCCTTCCTATGTTCATGTAAGTTTTGCTGCCCCGTCAGCTTGTTTATTTTGTACTTTCATTTACCATTAAAATCCTATTTTTGTATTTCTGCCAAGATGAGTCCCTGTTCTGCACTCTGGGTTTGCTCCTGACACAAATCCTAACAAGGTGTACCTTTAAGACCTATTGTTAGAATGATTAACTCAGTCACTTACAATGTTTCCAAATATCTGGCGTCTGTACTCTTTCCTTTAGTTGGCAGCTCAGAACATCACATACAGAACACCATGGACTTTGTGGAGAAGGTGAGGGATGTCATCATGGAGACTGATGAAACAATGGTCTCTTTTGATGTCACATCACTCTTTACGTGCATTCCTGTTGATGATGCAGTAGAGGTGGTCAGTTTTAGATTAAAATCAGACACCACCCTGAGCAGCAGGACCAGGCTTTCCACGGAGCAACTGTGTCAACTCTTGAAACTGTGCCTGCAGTCAACCTTTTTCACGTATAGGGAGCAATATTATAGGCAGAAACATGGTTGTGCTGTGGGAGTGGTGTGCTACTGACCTCAACTCGGGATGTTGTGGGTCGGTGGGCGGAATACTTTGAAGACCTCCTCAATCCCACCGGCACGACTTCCACTGAGGAAGCGGAACCTGGGGACTCTGGGTCGGGCCCTCCAATCTCTGGTGCTGAGGTCACCGAGGTGGTTAAAAAGCTCCTTGGTGGCAGGGCCCCAGGAGTGGATGAGATCCGCCCAGAGTTCCTTAAGGCTCTGGATGTTGTAGGGTTGTGTTGGCTTACGCGACTCTGCAATATTGCGTGGACATCGGGGGAAGTTCCCCTGGATTGGCAGACCGGGGTGGTGGTCTCCCTATTCAAAAAGGGGGACCGTAGAGTGTGTTCCAACTACAGGGGAATCACGCTCTTAAGCCTCCCTGGTAAGGTCTATTCGGAGGTTCTGGAGAGGAGGGTCCGTCGGATAGTCGAACCTCGGATTCAGGAGGAACAGTGTGGTTTTTGTCCTGGCTGTGGAACACTGGACCAGCTCTACACTCTCAGCAGGGTCCTGGAGGGTGCGTGGGAGTTTGCCCAACCAGTCTACATGTGCTTTGTGGACTTGGAGAAGGCGTTCGACCGTGTCCCTCGCGGGGCCCTGTGGGGGGTACTCTGGGAGTATGGGGTACCGGGCCCTTTGATACGGGCTGTTAGGTCCCTGTATGACCGGTGTCAGAGCCTGGTCCGCATCGCCGGCAGTAAGTCGGGCTTGTTCCCGGTGAGAGTTGGACTCCGCCAAGGTTGCCCTTTGTCACAGATTCTGTTCATAACTTTTATGGACAGAATTTCTAGGCGCAGCCAAGGTGTTGAGGGGATCCGTTTTGGTGGCCTTAGGATTGCGTCTCTGCTTTTTGCAGATGATGTAGTCTTATTGACTTCATCAGATCGTGATCTACAGCTTTCGCTGGAGCGGTTCACAGCCGAATGCGATGCGGCCGGGATGAAGATCAGTTCCTCCAAATCCGAGGCCATGTTCTTGAGCCGGAAAAGGGTAGAGTGCCCTCTCCGGGTCAGGGAGGAGGTCCTACCCCAAGTGGAGGAGTTCAAGTATCTTGGGGTCTTGTTCACGAATGAGGGAAAAATGGAGCGTGAGATCGATAGGCTGATAGGTGCAGCGTCTGCAGTGAAGCGGGCGCTGTACAGGTCTGTCGTGGTGAAGAGAGAGCTGAGTCAAAAGGCGAAGCTCTCAATTTACCGATCGATCTACGTTCCCACCCTCATCTATGGTCATGAGCTTTGGGTTGTGACCGAAAGAACGAGATCTCGGATACAAGCGGCCGAAATGAGTTTTCTCCGCAGGGTGTCTGGGCTCTCCCTTAGAGACAGGGTGAGAAGCTCGATCATCCGGGAGGGACTCGGAGTAGAGCCGCTGCTTCTCCACGTTGAGAGTAGCCAGTTGAGGTGGCTTGGGCATCTGTTTAGGATGCCTTCTGGACGCCTCCCTGGTGAGGTGTTCCGGACACGTCCCACCGGAAGGAGGCCCAGAGGAAGACCCAGGACACGCTGGAGGGATTATGTTTCTCGGCTGGCCTGGGAACGCCTCGGGATTCCCCCGGAAGAGCTGGCCCAAGTGGCTGGAAAGAGGGAAGTCTGGGCCTCCCTACTTAGGCTGCTACCCCCGCGACCCGACCCCGGATAAGCGGAAGAAAATGGATGGATGGATGGACATGGGTGTGCTATGGTGTCTCCAGTTTCTCCTATTGTTGCCAACCTGTACATGGAGGAGATAGAAAAGAGAGCCTTGACGTCCTTTTCAGGGACACCACCAAGTCATTGGTTCAGGTATGTTGACGAGACTTGGGTTAAAATTAAATCTCAGGAAGTCCAACATTTTACTGACCACATCAACTCTGTGGATAAATACATCAAGTTCACATGAGAAGATGTAAAAAATGGCAAGTTGGCTTTCTTGGACTGTGAGGTCTCAGTCTCTGATAGAGGACATTTGCAAACTGAGGTGTACCACAAACCCACCCACACAGACCAGTATTTGCAGTTTGACTCCCATCACCCTTTGGAGCACAAGTTAGGAGTCATCAGGACTCTGTATCACAGAGCAGATGGCGTCCCCACTAGCTCAGGAGCCAGGCAGAAGGAGAAATCCCACACAAGACAGGCTCTAGAGCAATGTGGATATCCTAACTGGGCCTTCCTGAAAGCAGAGAAGAAACCCAAACAGGACTCCAGTCAGCCATCAGGTGAAAAGGAGGAACCCAGACCCAGACCAGTGGTCATTCCATATGATGAGGGACTATAAGAGAAACTGAGACGTTTATTTTCTAAACACAACGTCCCAGTGGCTTTTAAACCCCAAAATACATTACGGAAAAGACTGGTTCATCCCAAAGGTCCAGTCCCCCAGCACAAACAGAGTAATGTTGTGTATGCTGTTCAGTGTCAGGAGGGCTGTGATCAGTCTTACATCGGGGAAACTAAACAGCCACTGGCCAAATGGATGGCCCAGCACAGAAGAGCAACAACATCAGGCCAGGACTCTGTGGTCTACACTCATCTCCAGGCCAGCGGTCACTCTTTCAGGGATGAAGATGTTCACATCCTGGATAGAGAAGAACAATGGTTTGAGAGAGGAGTAATGGAGGCCATCTTTGTGAAAAGAAATCGTCCATCGTTAAACAGGGGTGGAGGCCTACGTGTTCAATTGTCACCCTCTTACAATGCTGTTATTGCTAGTATCACTCAGCCCTCTGTGAATAGTAAACAGCCATCAGTGTGCTAATGATCCATTGTTAGGCCGATGGTCCTTCTTGATCATGTGAGCAGCTGGTTTTTGTTGTCAGCAGCAAAACTGGTTGATCCACTCTGAGTAGGTGCTGTTTATAAGACTGAGCTGTATATAGCTCCTCAGACTCAGGAAGTCTTTCGGATGAAAGACGAAACGTTTCTACATTTTTGTTGTTGTTTTACTTTGTTTTGTTTTTTTGAATGTCCAGAGGACCAGATTTAACTTTTTTAGATAAGTCGCACGAAGACTTGGCAGTTATTTTTACGCCGGATGCCCTTCCTGATGCAACCACAGACCACCGAGCTACCACAGCCCTCTGTGTGGAGCAGAGAGCTGCTATCTAGGACACCCGGAGGAGCAGATGGTGGGGGTTAAGGGCCTTGCTCAAGGCCCAAAGTGGGACGAATGAGGGTGGCGGCAGGTGTGGGTACTTCACCTACCCAAACCCACATTTTTTATGTTGTCGGTACCAGAGCTTGACCCGGAGATCTTCCGATCACAGGCCCGCCTTCTCTAACCTTTGCGCCACCACTCCCAAATAAATAAACAAATAAATAAATGCACAAATTAATAATAATAATAACAATAATAATTGTCTTCACCTTCCCTTCTTTTCCTGCGTGGGTTGTCTGTAAAACATGGCTGTTTCTACTGTTTGTTGTTTTGCTGCAATTAATTTTCTCATTAAAAAAGGATTTAATGTGTAAAGCTGTTTTGTACAAGCTGTGTTAGATATAAACTTTTTATTCTTTAAAAGACAGAAACACAGATATTCATTCTTACAACTTTTTGATGTTCATTGATTTTGTACTTGTTTAGTTTCTTACTTTTAGTCACATTAAATACAACTTCAAAGAGTTCATGCTTTGTCATCTGATTCTCTACAATTTATTATGTAAGGGCCTGACAGTCCTCATTCTCTTTGCTTCTGAAACCACCTCTGTTGGTTCCTAATGTATGGATTTGGCATGTTTCTGCAATTTTACACAACTTCACACCAGGGAGCCCTAATATATTCTCATGGAAAGCATAATGGATTAAAACACATTAGTATTCAGCAGCATTATGCAAAAATGAAAACCAGAACCTACAACTTATGGTGTAAAATCTAAAAGCATCCTGAGCACTTCATGCCAATGTCTGTTTAATTGAAGCGAGAAAGAGAAGCAGGAAATTAGGACATTCAAAATTAGCGCTAAAGTTTTTCTTTTTCAGTTTGTTGCTAAATGTTGTTTGTTGTGAAAATGTACTGTAAAAACTACACAAGTTAAAAACAATGCTAATGCTAAGTGCTGAAGGATTTTGATAAAAATTTCCTGAAAAAGCCGAAATGTTAAATGTTGTTAAAGCTAAAAAGAGTAGAACATAATCTAAAAGCTAAGTATTTCGAAAGACTGGCTACAAGACAAAGTAAAAAAAAAAAAAAACTGGCTAAAAGTAGCAAAATGCTAGTTAAAAATAGCAAAATGTATATAAAAAATATATAAAAAAATAAAAACTAGCAAAAAGGTAAATGTAACAAAACAGTAGATAGAAGCTAACAGTAGCAAAATCCAACAAAAAGTAACAAAAAGTGTAGCTAAATTCCAAAAGTAGCAAAAAGAAAACAAGATAAAAAGACACGGTAGCAAAAGGCTAACTAAAAGATAAAGTTTCGTAATGGTAGCTATAAGCTAAAAGTAGCAACAAAAAATGCTAAAAAATAAGTATCAGAACGAAAGCTAAGTGCTAAAAATTGCATAAAACAATTCATGGATAGAGCCGGTGTGCTAAAGTTTATTTAAAAAAGAACTATATTTTTAACAGATCTCAGTGTATTTTCATTGAGAAAATGTAAATGAAATGGAATATATTAAACACCATAAAAGTTAGATATATGAAAAGCCACAGCAGCCATCTCATAAATGAGCTAAACATTTTCATACATGATTGACTAAGTGTGCACTAAGTATGCAGAAATAGTAAGATTGCAAAAAATATACAGAACATTTTTAAAAAAAAACAGGAGAATAACCTTTTAAATGTTGATTAAATCATTTTTATTTTTGCTGTTCACTTTATTGGTTTTTAATAGCTTCATTGAGGGTACATATTATAAGAAAGCCAATTCAAGGCTTTATCTGAATAACTGTTTATAATTTAATGGTAAAACAGCATCATTACTGTTCTTTTTTTGTCATGTGCTTTCAGATTTTGTGCATTTCTGACATATGAACATTTTAAAGCAATGCCAGGCTTAAATCATGGCTTCTTTACAACCTTTAAATGTGCAAATGTATTTCTCTTTAAGAATTTTATCACCTTGCTTGATTGAATTAGGAGTATCATCACCTTTTCCTTTGTTACAGCAGGAAGTAAATTAATTTCGGTGATGTGTTTATAGCAGCACAGTTTATCATTGTTTTATTGCCGTAATTTACTCTGAAGGTGTTTTGTCACATCTTGTAGCAGCAGGAGGAAGCAAGACAGGAAGAGACAGCTGGGTGTGAATGTAAAATGACAAATGTGCAGTTTTGGACCATCACTCATTCATTTTCATCTAATGACATTTCAAAGCTTCTTATTTATTTGAATTAATGTTAAACTATGTTGTAAATACTTATAAACACCCTTGTTTAAACTTTTTTTTATAGATATGGACCTAAAACTTGGTGTGTTAGTAGCTGACATTCACCCCTAACATTCTAAACTCTGACAGATGCAGTAAGACTTTTGTTTAAAATTTTGCCATTAACCATTTGTTGTCAGCCTTATCTGTCTGTCAGCAAAATATCTCATGAACCACTCGGTGGATTTTGAAGAGCCAACCAAGGCTTCATCATTCCCTGCATGCTTGACTTGACTGTAAACCTACCGTGCTGTAACGTCTACCTGCTCCTCCTGGAAGTTGTTTCCTCTGTGAATAGGGGGAGAGAAAGTGATGCACACTCAGCAGTCCCCCACGCTATAAAGAAGGATTTAAACCAAATCACTCTGGTAACCTGCCCATTTCACACAGCTAGGACTTGTGCATTCATACATTGCTCAAAAAGAAATGTAAATCAGAGCAAAAACAACCTATTCAAGTTCATTTGGTTTTTAAGAAAGTGCTTTTCTTAAACTTTAAGTTTATTTTATTTTATTAAGTTTATTTAAATAACGGGTTCTCTCTTTTTCGAGCTACTTGTGTAGAGGTTGGCTCCTCTACCCCTCCCTTCTCTGTTGTTTGTGTTTTCCTAATTATCTCTCCACAGCTGCTGCTCATTACCTGGACCAGGTGGAGGAGCTACTTAAGCTGGAGCTTCACTCCAGATCAGTGCCAGAGCAAAGTTTTACCAAGCTCCATGTTCCTGTGACTACTGGCTGGCTGACTTCAAGCTCCTTATCGGTCTCCCTGCGTGACAGCAGCGTTTCTCCTCCTTCACCTTCACTCCTGTGTGCCTCACCTGGTTCCTGGTTCCTCCTCACCTCCACCCCGGCTCCCTTGGTGATTTTTGTAAATACACTTGTAAATATACTCACCTGATCCCACCGTGGATTGTTGGATTCGGATCCTGTCTCCTGTTATGCTCCTGGAACAACAACGACAAGTAAGCTTATTTTTGGATTACTATCAACATTTCCAAAATCTCCTCAAGACGATTTGTCGTTCACCACCAATCTCCTCTCTATTCCCACAGTGGATCCATCCTGAGTTTGAGTTCACCAGATACACCTGAACCAATAAATAATATTGTTTTTTTACCTCAAGTTGTTTAGTCCTTACTTCAAACCGTTCACCTTTGACATCACCTACAGACCCTAACAGTTTGCTCTGTCCACAATATGTCAAAGAACGGTTTGAATGCTGATCAGGTCACCCTTGAGGAGAGAGTAAGGAGAAATGAAGCTCTCTTACAGGAACTAATTACCCAACACAAGACTACACAGTCAAATCTGGAAACGGTGGGTGGAATGATTCAGTCCATCGGCAATAGAATGGGAACACTAACTCCACCCACGCCGGCCGTCTCACCATCATTAGCGCCGCCAGCGCAAAGCACCGCCCGCTCGGAACAACCCTGTGAGCCGGAGATTCGGCCGGCCGCAGTTTTTAAAGGTAACCCGGAACAATTCAATGGTTTCCTCCTCCAATGTGAACTAGCATTTGCCCGTTCTCCTTCTCTGTTCCCAAACTCTGCATCCATGATCACGTATATCGTTACTTCGTTGAGAGGTGTACCTCTTGAATGGGCTCATGCCTACCTCCAGTCCCACCCTGTGGCTTCACTATCATTTAACGATTTTATTAAGGATTTCAAGAGTGCGTTTCATGTCCCTGTCCACCAGGAGGAGACGTCCCGCCATCTGTTGGCTATGAGGCAGGGTCAAGCTACCGTGGCTGAATACGTCATCCTCTTCCGGGTTGCGGCGGAGAAAACCAGGTGGGATGAGGTGGCACTTAAAGGAGTATTTTCTAATTCACTTTCTGATCAAATAAAGGATCAACTGGCGCTTAGAGATGAGCCGGAGACGTTGGATGACCTCATCAGTTTGGCGATCAAGATTGATAATTGCCTTCGGGAGAGGCGGGGCCAAGCTGAACCGATGGCTTCCGGGTCAACTTTTCCTCTAGCATTTTCCGCTATCAAAGAACCCACGTCACAACCAGGTACCACTCACTATGACTCCGAGCCTGAACCAATGCAGATCGGACGTACCCGACTCACGTTGCAGGAGAGGCAACGACGATTAGCAGCACGTGAATGCTTCTACTGTGGGAAGAGAGGACATTTTGTGCGATCTTGCCCGAACAAGTTAAACTCCAACACTCACCAGCCATTCAGGGGATCCTGGTGAGTGAGGCTTGTTGTGCCCCTGATTCACGCTTTTGTCTTCTTGCCAGAATTATTCTTCAGCAAAGACACTATGCCATTGAGGCCCTCACTGACTCTGGAGCAGAGAAAAACCTTATTTCTCAGGATCTGGTGGAAGAACTTCAAATTCCAACTAGAAATCTTCCTTACCCCATTCCGGTGGCTGGAGTCACTGGAAAGAACATCACCACTATCACCCAGGAAGTAACTGAATTACCATTCATCATCTCCGGCAATCACAGAGAACTGGGTGAGTTCATGGTTTTTCATTCTCCCTCACCGCAGTTGATTTTAGGCTATCCATGGTTGGTAAAACACAACCCCATCATTGATTGGCAGAAGAAAAGGATCAGTGTTTGGAGCGAATATTGTTTAAGGAACTGTTTAAGGTCTGCTGGTTTTCTGTCAGAGACAATAAAGGAGGTGACCTCCTCTCCACCTGATTTGTCAAAGGTACCCAAGGTGTACCATGATTTGGCGCCCGTATTTTGTAAAAATAAAGCGTTATCCTTACCTCCACATCGCCCATACGACTGCTCAATTGAACTGTTGCCAGGAGCCCCTCTCCCTTCGAGTCGCCTGTATAACCTCTCTCGGAGCGAAAAGGAAACCATGCAAAATTATTTAGACAAATCATTACAATCCGGCATCATTCGCCCTTCTACGTCTCCATTAGGGGCGGTGTTTTTCTTTGTAGATAAAAAGGACGGTTCACTCCGCCCGTGTATTGACTACCGAGGTCTAAATGCGATAACCATAAAGAACAAATACCCACTTCCATTAATCAACTCAGTACAAGAACAACTTCTTTCTGCCACTGTTTTTTCAAAGTTGGACCTTAGAAACGCTTATCACCTTTTGAGGATCAAGGAAGGAGATGAGTGGAAAACTGCATTTAAGACCCCTTTTGGACATTTTGAATATTTAGTCATGCCATTCGGACTCACTAATGCTCCTACAATTTTTCAGACTCTCATCAACGACATTCTCCAAGATCTGATCAATAAATTTGTGTTTGTGTATCTAGATGACGTTCTGATTTATTCTACCGACATACAGTCCCACCAGACCCATGTTCGCACTGTACTACAACGATTATATGACAACCGACTTTACGTCAAAGCTGAAAAGTGTGAATTCCACGTAACCTCTGTCTCTTTCCTTGGTTTTATCTTTAACGAGGGACACTACCACACTGACCCTGAGAAGGTCCGAGCAGTTCTGAAGTGGCCGACACCTACGGACAGAAAGCAGCTTCAGAGGTTCCTGGGATTTGCAAACTTCTACCGCCTTTATATCCTGAACTACAGTCAGACGGCAGCCCCTCTCACCCAACTTACATCCACGAATTACAAATTCAACTGGACCCCTGAAGCCGACCTAGCCTTCCGTGAGTTAAAGCAACGTTTTTGTTCTGCACCCATTCTTCGTCACCCAGACCCCCAAAGACAGTTCATTGTGGAGGTGGATGCATCGGATATTGGTGCTGGGGCTGTCCTCTCTCAAAGGGACCCCCACGATAATAAAACTCACCCATGTGCTTTCTTTTCAAGACGTTTTTCTCCAGCTGAACAGAACTACGACGTCGGAAACCGTGAGCTGTTGGCCATAAAACTAGCCCTCGAGGAGTGGAGACACTGGTTGGAGGAGGCCAATATTCCATTTATCATTTGGACCGATCACAAGAACCTAGCATATTTACAAGATGCCAAGCGCCTTAACCCCCGTCAGGCCCGGTGGGCATTGTTTTTCACGAGATTCAGATTCACCATTACGTATCGCCCTGGTTCCAAGAATGTTAAACCAGATGCGTTGTCTCGACAATTCTCCATTTCCAACCGAGAGAAGGGAGACTCTGGGATCTTGCCACAAGCCTGTGTGGTCAGAGCTGTCACCTGGCCCATTGAACAGGAGATCAAGAAGGCTCAACTTCAGCAACCTGATCCTGGGGGGGGACCACCTGGCACCATTTTCGTTCCAAAGAGCGTCATCCACAAGGTTTTGGATTGGGTTCATTCTCATCACTTCACCTGTCATCCCGGCATCAATAGAATGATTGAATTTACCAAGAAACATTTCTGGTGGAAGACATTGTCAAGTGACATAAAGGAATTTGTCAAGGCCTGTTCCACTTGTTCCCGAAATAAGAACAACAATCAACCACCAGCGGGTCTACTTCATCCACTACCAGTTCCGGACAGACCATGGGCAAACATCGCTTTGGACTTGGTGACAGGTTTGCCACCTTCAGATGGGAAGTCCGTAGTCCTCACTGTTGTGGATCAATTCTCTAAAGCTGCCCATTTCATTGCACTCACAAGACTCCCTTCGGCTTTTGAGACGGCCCAGATTCTTCTACAAGAGGTTTTCAGGATTCACGGCTTACCCACAGACATTGTATCGGACAGAGGCCCACAATTCATATCCCAATTATGGAAGGAGTTCTGTAAGTCCATCGGAGCCACTGTAAGTTTGTCTTCTGGATACCATCCACAATCAAACGGACAGTCAGAGATGCAACCAGGAGTTGGAGGCCGTCCTTAGGTGCGTGTCTGAGAAGAACCCATCTGACTGGTCAAAACACTTACTCTGGGTGTAATATGCGCACAATACCCTAACCTCATCCGCTACTGGCCTGACACCCTTTGAGGTTTCCCTTGGATACACGCCCCACTATTTCCTCTGTTGGAGACTGAAATCCTGGTTCCATCAGTCAAGGACCACATGGACCGATGCAGGACAGTTTGGATTCAAGCTAGAGAGGCACTGTCAAGGACTGCCGGACGGAACAAGGAATCAGCTGACAGACATAGCTCCAAAGCCCCAGACTACAAGGTAGGCCAATCTGTATGGCTCTCCACCAGAGACATCCGTCTAAAGGACACCTCTTGCAAGATGGCCCCCAGGTACATTGGTCCCTACACTATCGACAAAATCATAAACCCCTCTGCAGTCAGGCTCAAGTTACCGCCATCCATGAAGATCCATCCAACTTTCCATGTTTCTAATCTAAAACCAGTTTCAGTCAGCCCACTCAACCCTCCCCCCAACCCCTCTATTGATCGACAACCAACCGGCATATAGGGTCAACCGTATCCTGGATTCAAGAAGACGGGGTAGGGGTTTCCAGTTCCTAGTCCATTGGGAGGGTTATGGACCTGAAGATAGGTCATGGATCCCAAGGTCTTTCATCCTGGACCCCAGTTTGATAGAGGCATTTTTTCGAGACCATCCAGAGAAACGGAATATGTCATCGTCCTGAGACGATCGTTAGGGGGGAGGTACTGTAGAGGTTGGCTCCTCTACCCCTCCCTTCTCTGTTGTTTGTGTTTTCCTAATTATCTCTCCACAGCTGCTGCTCATTACCTGGACCAGGTGGAGGAGCTACTTAAGCTGGAGCATCACTCCAGATCAGTGCCAGAGCAAAGTTTTACCAAGCTCCATGTTCCTGTGACTACTGGCTGGCTGACTTCAAGCTCCTTATCGGTCTCCCTGCGTGACAGCAGCGTTTCTCCTCCTTCACCTTCACTCCTGTGTGCATCACCTGGTTCCTGGTTCCTCCTCACCTCCACCCCAGCTCCCTTGGTGATTTTTGTAAATATACTCACCTGATCCCACCGTGGATTGTTGGATTCGGATCCTGTCTCCTGTTCTCATGCTCCTGGAACAACAACGACAAGTAAGCTTATTTTTGGATTACTATCAACATTTCCAAAATCTCTTCAAGACGATTTGTCGTTCACCACCAATCTCCTCTCTATTCCCACAGTGGATCCATCCTGAGTTTGAGTTCACCAGATACACCTGAACCAATAAATAATATTGTTTTTTACCTCAAGTTGTTTAGTTCTTGCTTCAAACCGTTCGCCTTTGACATCACCTACAGACCCTAACAACTTGACAGATATGTGACAGAGGTACTGTGTGTAGATGGTTTAATCAGTGACATGAGACATTAATTTTCTTTGACCCATCAAAATAAATGTGGTCATTTATTAACAGAATCAAAATTTAACATCAAAACATTGTACACTTGATTAGACTGATCTGCTTCTGATTAATAAAACTTGGCACGTTTTACTTAATAAAACAACAGACTTTTCTGAAGATGTCTGGATTAATTACTGGCAAGATAGAAGTTTAAAGATGGGAAATTAAGTTTAAATGGAGAGAAAAGATAGATGAGGGAAAGTGTGTTGACTAGGAATGGCACCCTTCATCCGACTCCAGCTCAGCCCCGGTACACTCGGTAGTGAAGCGACTCAATACCTTTGTAGAAGATAGGTCAGCTCTGGTACGGAGTTCCATTTCAACGCTACCTTTCAGCGTCTCCGGTAAGGACGGCTAAGAATCGTCCGAAGTAGTGATGGTACTCCGTTCAACAAACACGCTCATCTCCCGGGTGGATACACAGCAAGCTGTGAGTTCAGTCAGAGGTTCCACTCAGATGTGGAAGACTCCATAGTTCTAACTTGACTCAGAAGACTGAAGACTCAGAGGAACTCCAGAAGAACTCAGAGGAAGTAACAGTTCCAGGAAGTGTCAACTTTTAAAGAGTTCTGCTTCCGGTCACTTTTAGGAAGTCCTGATTGGTTGAAGGAACCAACAGGGGTGTGGTTCTAGTGATGTCAGAGGGTCATTACAAGTCAAGAAAACAGCAGGAATGTTTTGAGAATGGTTAGTTACAGACGAGAAAATATTTTGGAGAAATGACAGACTTACAGGTGCCAGTTTTCTTATTTACTGTCTGAGAGTTTTAAAAACATGACAAATCGTTCCAATAACTTCCCTCTGACTTTCGACCGACATCAATGCTTTTCACTTGTAAGGGTCCCACTGCCTGCAGCCTGCCTTGCTGATGGCCGCTGATTACCAACACCTGGCGGCCATCAGCCTGATGACCCTCTCCATCTACTTAAGGCTGCAGTCCGGTGTGATTCAACGCTGGAGCATATCACCTCTCATGGTATAGTACTGTTGAGCTAGAAATGTCTAGGTGAAAAGAATTTGTTCACCTTTTTGCTCTTTTTTCCAGTTTCCTGGTTCCTTCGTGTTTTTGGATTCTCCTCGTGGCCTGACCTGGATCCCTCGGCCTGTCAGGTATCCCTCGTGCCTCTTTGCCTCCAGTTGCCAGCCTTCCTCGTTCCCCCTTGGACTCTTGTTGGATTTCCCTCTGCTGCTCTCTCCCTGGACTGAAGGACCAGCTCACCTCCTTCGGGTTGGACTGTAAGGACAAGACGCTCTTTAAACAAACTACTCTGGTCTTCCCCGTTGGACAAACATTAACCTGTCGTCCCTCTTTCCAGGAGCCGCTGAGAAGCAGCGTGTGGACTTTAATATATCACTGTACATAATAAACACTGTTCTTTTGTACTTCCCCTGTGTCTGCCACGTTCTGGGTCTCATAACATCTGGGTTCCCCGCGTAACCTTAACATCATTTCAGACAGAAGATCAAAAATGCATAATTACTTTGCAAAATAGACATTTTAACTTGATTTCTAATTTAAATGAGGATTAAAAAATCATTAATACTGTTTCACAGTTGATTTAAAATGAGTGGTTCACTTCAACATTTAGAAATGGTATGAATTAAACACACTTTTGATTATCAAGATATTGTAAAATAGTGATGTTAATATAAAAGAAGAGTGTTCTTTTCATTGATTACTTCAGGATACAATTAGACAGTCTCTGGATGAGCTAATTTGTATTTCTGGATTCAAATCAATGAAATAACAGTTTCTGTCCCATTAAGGTCTTCAGAGGCAGGTTTTGATCGGAGGCCTAGTTCACTACAGTCCCCCCTTTGGAAATCATCGCCTGTCCATGGGGATGAATTCCAACATGAACTTATGCCTCTGAATATCCTTGAGCTTGATGTAATCCAGCAAGAGGAACACAAAAGTCAAAGAAGGTAATCCCACAACTGTTTAGGTAATTCCACAATGTTGTTGGTAATTCCATAATGTTGTTGGTAATTCCATTGTAGCAATGCTTTAACCCCTTGGAAACAGAGTCTTTAATCCATTGGAAAAAGTCATATAATCCACAACGATAAATCCACAATGATTGGAGGTGTTGATTGATCAGCATGCAGAGGGGTTCCCTCGATTGAACTGCAGAGGCGACCACTGGATGAAGATTGGAGATGCACGTTGGAGTTGTAGGTCCCTTCAGTGAAGGTTGCTGCTGGTGGTTCCCAGTGGGTGCCATTCTGGTTCTATGTGTTATGCATTTATGTGGTTTTAGTTGGGCTTATGAGTGGGATTTTACACAAGACCTTAACCTATATGCACCTGGTGTGTAAGCTATCATGGTTTAGATCAGCTAAAGTTACCAGTTTAAAGGGGTGGGTCATGCTGAAAAATTTTCATATAGGGATTTATACCTATAGAAGGGCATTCCAAACTATTTTTCCATTCCTAACTTGGTTTAAGTTAGATTTACATGGCAAAATATAGTTTGGTTCAATTGTCTGTTGTCCTTTTAGACGAACGACTTGAGGTTTGGTTTTTTGGTTTTCCCCTAAATGTTTTTGGAGTCTATGGCGAGACTCAACTGAAGGATTAGCTAGCTCCCCCGAATAGGATTGTTCGGGTAGGTTCGGCTTGAGCGTCGTGAGACCAATGTAGATTATGGTACTTAAGGTAGCATTAATCTCCATTGACTCCTCAAAGATTAAATTTTAACAAATGAACTGCATGTTGGCATAGTTAAAGTCCTCTTAGTCTCTAACTTAAATATTCATTCATTCTTGCTGGGGTGTTCAGAAACAATACCAAAAACCAATTAAACGATGTCTCAACATTGACAAAAATAGTGACTAAGCAACCAGAAAAACAACGTTTCAACATTGACAAAAGTAGTGATTAAGCAACTAGAAAACGACATTTCGGTACGTCACTCACTCTGAATGTCAGATTTGATCACGTTATCGCATCTGGTAACATCACCCTAATTAACGTCACCCCCCTTCGGTCATGGGGGACCACGAACACGGGTGAGGACGTCGCTCTATGAGCTAAAGTTAGGTTGCCCTTGAGTAGTTTTAGCTGTTTGCGCAGCTGAAAGAGGACTTTAAGGTCTGGATCGGAATCCAGGTTGGCTTCGGGCTGAGTGTTTTTTCTCTGGGTCAGTCAAAGACAGCATCATTGAGTTTATTGCAGGATCCAACTTCTGAAGTTGGATGATGTCTTGGTCAGTCAGCACGGGTTGTACAGAGACTGTGTTGTCAGCCGGCTTGGCTGTAGCCTGTGCACGTGTGACTGCCATTACCTCGGCTGTAGATTGTACTGACAGGGTTGCGAGCAGCCTGGAGGGGTCAGAGGACCTCTTAGGGCCGTCCACGGCTCCGTCCTTGATAGCTGGTTTATCTGTCCCTGACGACAGTACAGCATCTTTGGTGTGGGATCCTTGGATATCTACACCTTGAACTACCAATGGTAGGTAGTATTCGGTGGGCCCTGACTGTTTCAGCTCGCAGAGGAGGCTGTGTAATTCAGTCCGAGTCGGGTTCACCAATTGGGTGTTTTCGGTTCCACATGCTTTTGAAGGATTACTTACCGGGATAGTGTTCTCTGTCGAGAGGTCCTCGGTGCCTTCTGCAGTGCCTGCTGTTGGGCAGTCTGTGACTGTCTCAGGAGGCATGAGTATTGGCAGGGGTTTGCTCACTCTAGCCCACATTGTCTGTGTACCATAATCTATAATCGCGTCAAAGCAATTTATAAAATCTTGGCCAACCAAAAATGGGAATGAGTCAACCATAGACACATATACCGGTGGTATAGTGTCATTTCGCCAACCTGAATGTGAACAATAGCACTAGCTGTCAGGGTTGTCCTCGTCTCTGCGAGGCCCTACAGTCCTATAGCACATTCCATGAGAGGTATTTCCCTGTGAACACCGCTAGCAGCAGTCCTGAGCTCCTCGAACAGTTTAGCTGACATAATAGTCATGTCAGCTCCACCATCCAGTAGGGCTTCATGTGTGATGACCCCTTCAAGTGTGATCGACAGGTAAGCTTTATTAGCGACCCCCTTTCTGATCAGGTTACACAGGAACCTTGTAGGTTTTAGCCGACGTTTCTTCACACGTTTACCTTTACCCGTGTAATCCTGGTTTTTCCGAACCATTGGTGCAGATGCTGCTCCTCCTGAGAGTTCGGCTTTTGACGGGCTTCCGTCATTGATGTATGAGATCACCCGCTCACTGTGTGTTGAGGGGCTCTCATTGTTTGTAACAACAAGTTTCTGTTGGCTGTCCATGACAGCGGCAGCGTTGTTGTTTGTGTCACCCTGGTTTGACTGAACCATTAGCACAGCTATTGCTGTTTCTGCGGTTTCAGTTTGTGACGGGTCACCGTCGGTGACGTGTGATTGTACCCCCCCATCTCATGTGAGGGCGTGTCAGAGTTTACAACAACAGCGTCTTGGTGACTGTCTGTGACAGCAGTAACGGTGTTGTCTGTGTGCTTCGACTTATCAGCAATGATATCGCCAAACAAAGTGTTAGGTTGTTTGTCCGTGGCAACACCATCCAACAAGTCCAACAACCGATACACCCTGTCTGTCTCGTCCGAGCTCAGAGGACTGCGGTTCTTTTTCTGGACCTGCTGCTGTTTCTTTTTTGCCTCAGGCTGTTCAGCCTGACGTGGTGGGGAAACAGTACCCCCCCTTTGGGGTTCCCGGTGGGATCCCTGGTTGTCTGGGTCACTTTTGGTGCCATACTTTTTGCCCTTAGGGCATTCGCCCCCCTTCTGGTACATCCGTTCATCCTCTGGTGTCTTGGGAAACCGTTTAGGATCTCGTCTGGACCAGGGGGCACTCAACTGTTGTGGTTTGGCTGCTGGGAAACCTCGTTTCCTCTCACCTTTTTTGGGAGGGGGAGTCGAAGCTCTCGTCCCTTCCAATTCTAATGACTGGGCAAGAATCTTCTCACCTGGGTACAACTCAAAGGGTGTTTTGGCCTGTGAACATGCTTCAAAAACATTCACAGCACAACTTTTTATCTCACTGATGGATTTCTCTTTGAAATTAGCCATCATTTGCACTGACATCCTTACGTCAGGGTGGAGATTTTTGCTGAACACGTACTTAAACTGTTCTTCCTCCTTGTTGGCCTCGTTCCTGTAACCAAAATAAGCCTGCAAAATCCTGGAATAATATACCCTGGGGTGCTCATTCTTACCTTGCATGACCTTGTCGGTGGCTGGATACCCGCCAGGTCCCGTGCAAGGTGAATACTCTTTCATAAGAGCTGCGCATAACAGGCGGTAGTCCTTTCTTGTGGCATAAGGTTGACGCTCTATGAAGGAAAACACCGTCCTGGATGAAGTGAGCCTGATCAAACCTACTTTATCCTCAACTGTAGCGTTGGGATAGCTTCTTAATTGGAAGTCAAGGTTGTCCAGATAGGCCTTAGTGTCAGTTGAACCCAACGGCCCTGGCTGAAAGCGGTTGACATATTTTGCAATTTTGTGCAAATCTAAAATTGGGAGCAAAGGCTGTATTATCGGTATCGTAGGAACCATAATGGCACGTAGAGGTGTGTCGCTAGACACATGTGGAGGTGACGGAATGGGATTAAGAGCAGGAGGTGCAGCAAAATCCTTCTGAGGTGGTAGTGGGTGACCTGGACTCTGACCTTGTTCGGCTTTGAGTTCCAGACAACCTCGCCCCACGTCAGAAATCTCATTTGTTGCTACGGCTAGTTTCGCCTCATAGGCTTTTAAGTGTTCCCGTGATGTATGACATTCACTCTTTAAACGCACGCCTTGTTGTACTAACGCCTCCTTTTCCAATCTGCACTCGTTCAAAGCTTTTGATGTAAGCTACTACTGTTTTTGTAGCGCCTCATTGTCTGAAAACAGTGTTTGGCACTTAATCTGTCCCTCCCTCAGCTTCTCCTCATATGAGTGAGCTTGTAATGACAGCTGAGCTTGTGAGAGCTCTCTGTCACGTTGTAACTCATTCGCACGGGTCTTCTGATCAAATTTAGACTGTGCCATGAGTTTGAGGTACTCCTCTTTTTCGCTGTTTAACCTTATTGCAAGGTCGTCAGCCTTGTTTATCATAGCATCGAATGTTGCTTTCAACAAGAGCACCAATTTAGCCAGCTGGTCATAGCTTGACTTTGTTCTGGCTGTGGAAGTGACACTTTCTGCAACTTCCTTCAGCTCGTCCAATAACTCTTTTGAGTTCATGCAGTCCACCTGTTCACCATATGGATTTAAGGATTCTGTGAGCAGCATTAACGCTTTCTCCAACCAGTCCTTCATCTCACAAGGATCAATATTCTTTTCTGTCACATCTGCCATGGTTATTCACTGTTCAGCACTTATCTGGTGACACAGTTTGCCAACTTTAGAGTTTTTAACAGGTAAATATTTGTATTTAAGTGAGCAGTGAGTTTCACACACTATTTTAACTCTGGGTTCACTCAACAGTACTGTTATAAGCCAACTGCATCAAATGAATGGGCACTTAATTGTAAGATTCACCCCAATGCATGAATATTCTAAGCAAATGCCTCCTTCTGGCAGTGTTACTTAATGAGCTTAAATCTAACCGATACAAGAACCAGGCCTTTCCCAGTGTTCGGTTACTCTAAAGCACTTAAATGAAATAAACCTGCAATTTTTCTAAAAGTCTCACAGCAACTTTAGTTTTCAAACGCTTTTTAAGCAGTTCTATATACCAGAAATTCACTATTTAAAACAGTCACTCATAAACCAGGCTGGATGAACAAAAAGAGAGAAAAAAAAAAAAAGACAATGAGCATTCTCCCTTCAGGAAAACTGTTATACTCCTCTTTCAACAGCAGGTGGTGGTGTAAGCTTATTTTTACCAGCAGAAGTCTATGACAACTTCCTGTGGATCGTTCTGTTGACATCCGGTCGTTAGCCGTTAGCTAGATGTAGCGGTCGAACACGGTCAAATCAGCACTTTCTGAACGGATTTAAAGCTTAAACGTGGCGTCGTTTTAACAAGCACGTCCAGTTTTGGGAACAGTGGCAGGCTGCATTTAGCGATTTTAAACACAGAGGAGGGCTCGGTTGGACCGAGATTCATTTCTGAGGTCACGTGACTTTACAGAAACGTGAGCAACGGGGTGGGCTTTACACTATGACATCAGAGGGAGTGAACGCAGACATGTCACCTGTTTCTCAGCGAATCAGAGCGACCCAAACAGCGGTTTTCAACCAATCACAGCTCGTGATTCCAGCTAGCAGTTAGCCTGAAAAGTCCGGTCACAATCGTCCATTAAACCTCCAAAATGCATAATTTACTGTTAAAAATGTAACGGATCAGCCTATAACAGTGGTCTGAGACGGCGCTCAGCTTTAAAACAGCGTTTTATCCATTTAAAACACCACTCGTTCAACGAGTCCAGTGAGCAGAACCGGGTCAGACAGAACCCCCTCTCTGCCACAGTTTCAAAACAGAATAAAGCGTCTTTCTTACTGCTACAGCTTTAGTTACACAACAGATGTACAATTTTCAGCTTTAAAAGAACACATTGACGTAATCTGCAGCTTCTGAACACCACAAGCATGAATCATGCCTGTACCAAGCGCAAAACTCGGACCTTTCCATGCCAACACGCAGCGTCCATTTCAATAACATAGACTCCGTCACATATAATTCACACCTCTTTAAACATTTGTACGGCCACAAAATGTCTAATGGGGAGGATGGGTCTTAAATTATCTCTTTTAGAGACCATGCAGGCCATGAGAAGCTCTTTAGAGACCGTACGGGCCACTAGATGTAGTGTGCTAAAACGGCTAGGTTAGCTTCAGCTACACTACAATTTTATTTAAATAACGGGTTCTCTCTTTTTCGAGCTACTTGACAGATATGTGACAGAGGTACTGTGCGTAGATGGTTTAATCAGTGACATGAGACGTTAATTTTCTTTGACCCATCAAAATAAATGTGGTCATTTATTAACAGAATCAAAATTTAACATCAAAACATTGTACACTTGATTAGACTGATCTGCTTCTGATTAATAAAACTTGGCACATTTTACTTAATAAAAAAAACAGACTTTTCTGAAGATATCTGGATTAATTACTGGCAAGATAGAAGTTTAAAGATGGGAAATGAAGACGTTTAAATGGAGAGAAAAGATGGATGAGGTAGTGTGTTGACTAGGAATGGCACCCTTCATCCGATTCTAGCTCAGCCCTGGTACACTCGGTAGTGAAGCGACTCGTTACCTTTGCAGAAGATAGGTCAGCTCCGGTACGGAGTTCCATTTCAACGCTACCTTTCAGCGTCTTCGGTAAGGACGGCTGAGAATCGTCCGAAGTAGTGACGGTACTCCGTTCAACAAACACGCTCATCTCCCGGGTGGATACACAGCAAGCTGTGAGTTCAGTCAGAGGTTCCACTCAGATGTGGAAGACTCCATAGTCCTAACTCGACTTAGAAGACTGAAGACTCAGAGGAACTCAGAGGAACTCCAGAAGAACTCAGAGGAAGTAACAGTTCCAGGAAGTGTCGACTTTTAAAGAGTTCTACTTCCGGTCATTTTTAGTAAGTCCTGATTGGTTGAAGGAACCAACAGGGGTGTGGTTCTAGTGATGTCAGAGGGCCATTACAAGTCAAGAAAACAGCAGGAATGTTTTGAGAACGGTTAATTACAGACGAGAAAATATTTTGGAGAAATGACATACTTACAGGTGCCAGTTTTCTTATTTACTGTCTGAGAGTTTTAAAAACATGACAAATTGTTCCAATAACTTCCCTCTGACTTCCGACCGACATCACTACTTCTCATTTCAGACAGAAGATCAAAAATGTATAATTACTTTGTAAAATAGACATTTTAACTTGATTTCTAATTTAAATGAGGATTAAAAAATCATTAATACTGTTTCACAGTTGATTTAAAATGAGTGGTTCACTTCAACATTTAGAAATGGTATGAATTAAACACACTTTTGATTATCAAGATATTGTAAAATAGTGATGATAATATAAAAGAAGAGTGTTCTTTTAATTGATTACTTCAGGATACAATTAGACAGTCTCTGGATGAGCTAATTTGTATTTCTGGATTCAAATCAATGAAATAACAGTTCCTGTCCCATGAAGGTCTTCAGAGGCAGGTTTTGATCGGAGGCCTAGTTCACTACACAGTATATGTCATAAACCTAAATATATAACACGGCAACTTGATTTTGAAGCACTAATATTTTTGGACCTAAACTATTTATTATTTATTTTTCATATCAGCCGAAGTAAGGAGTACTTTCAGGAGGATTAATCCGCACAAAGCAACCGGCCCAGACAACATCCCCGGAAAAGTGTTGAAAGAATGTGCCGATCAGCTCTGCGAGGTGCTGGCAGACATCTTTAACACCTCACTTACCCTGGAGACAGTTCCCACCTGCCTGAAGACTGCCACCATCATCTCAGTCCCAAAAAGCTATACAGTGACTGGTTTGAATGACTATCAGCCAGTGGCCCTCACCCCAATAGTTGCTAAATGCTTTGAAAAACTGTTCATGACTCACATCAAAACAACCATCAACATCAACGAGGACCCGCATCAGTATGCATACCGTGAGAACCGATCAACAGAGGATGCCATCTCCTCTGTGGTCCACACTGCGCTCAACCACCTGGAGCAGAAAAACTCTTCCGTCCGTATGCTCTTTGTGGACTTCACATCTGCCTTCAACACCATGATCCCCCAAACACTGATGGACAAACTATTCACATTAGGACTAAGCCACTCCATTTCCAACTGGGTACTAGACTTCTTAACAAACAAACCACAGTCAGTGAGGATCCACAACTTCTCCTCCTCCATCATAACCCTCAGCACTGGCTCTCCTCAGGGATGTGTGTTGAGCCCCCTTCTGTTTACTCTGCTTATGTATGGTTGTGCAGCTACCCATCCAGGTTGTCACATTGTAAAGTTTGCAGATGATACAGTGGTGGTGGGATGCATCACAAACAATTATGAGTCCAGCTACAGGCAAGAGGTGGAACATCTGGAGAGCTGGTGCAAAGAGAATAACCTTCACATCAATGTGAAGAAGACAAAGGAGATGATTGTGGACTTCAGAAGGAACAAAAACACCTACACCCCCCTGAACATAAGAGGATCTGCAGTGGAAGGTGTCTCCAGCTACAAGTACTTGGATGTACACATGAATGACAACCTCAGCTGGAGTAACAACACCACCAGCCTGATCAAGAAAGCTCATCAGAGACTCTACTTCCTCAGGCAGCTGAGATGAGCTGGACTGGGAAGCTCAGTCCTCACCTCCTTCTACAGGTGTGCAGTGGAGAGCATCCTGTGCTCCAGCATCAATGTGTGGCATGAAGGATGCACAGCTGCAGAAAGAAAAGCTTTGCAGAGAGTGGTGGAGGCTGCACAAGTCTGTTGGAGTCAGTCTTCCCACCATCACAGACATCTACACCCCCAGATGCAGGAAGAGGGCCACCTGCATCATGAAGGACCACACTCACCTAGCACACACACTTTTTGTCCCACCCCCTCAGGAAGGAGGTTGAGGAGCATTAAGTGTAGAACCACTAGACTGAGGAACAGCTTCTACCCCGAGGCTGTTAGACTCATGAATCTCTAACCAGAATAATCACTGTGAAAAAATCACATCATGTTGCTGCTGATCTGTTTCATGTTGCTGCTCATCTGTTTCATGTTGCAGCTGATCTGTTTCAATGTTGATGTGTTCATGTGTGCTCATCTGCTCACACAGACACATGTTCATGTTTGTGCTGATATTCGATGTAATGTTTTTATGTTATGAGTGCTTAGTGTATATTAGTTTGTTTTTCTTAGTTCATATCTTAGATGTTATTACTTTTTTTTTCTTTTACATTTTAATTGTTGGACGTAACTGGGACCCTGTGTACATAATTTTGCTCCACCACATGTACCACATGAGGTGCGAATGACAATAAAGAAACTCTGACTCTGACTCTTACTTTGATATGCGGGGGAGTGGTGGTGCAGATGTTAGAGAAGACAAGCCTATGATAGGAAGGTCAGCAGTTCGACCCTCCGGACCATCAACATCAAAATGAGGGGCGGCTGTGGCTGAGTGGTTAGAGTAGTCGTCCTCCAATGCGAGAGTTGGAGGTTCGAATCCACCAGCAGTCACATGTAGAAATGCCCCTGGGCAAGACACTGAACCCCTCATAACCTCTGATGTATGTCCCATCAGTGTATGAATGTGATAAAGCTCTGATTAGTCTCTTTAGAATGATTTGTTCAATTAGCTTTGTAGAGATCTAGTAGAGTGCTGTATGAATGGGTAAATGAGGACACAGATTGTAGTGTAAAGTGCTTTGAGTATCTTGAAATAAGATAGAAAGGTGCTATATAAGTACAGTCCATTTACCATTTAAAATGGGGATGGTAAAGTTGAAGCAAACACACCTGCCTCCATCCGCATTTGCCCCATTCTAGGATCTTGAACAAGGCTCTTAACCCCGGCCATCTGCTCCCCCAGGTGCCCTAGATGGCAGCTCTCTGCTCCACACAGAGGGCTGTGGTAGCTCAGTGGTCTGTGTTTACTTCAGGAAGGGCAACCGGTATAAAAACAATTGTCAAGTCTTCCTGGGAGTTCCTTCACTTGCGGTGACCCCTGAGTGAAAAATCTATATCTGTATGTAAAATCAAATATATCAAATCAAATATATCAAAAATTATATATCAAACTATCAAATTTCTCTCCAGCAGCTCTCATTCATTTGATCTGCCATCACAACTTCTTGTTAACTCAGTTCCTGTGTCAAATACGCACAAGATCCTGAACTGTTTCAACAGACATTTTGTTGCTTCTAGTTCTTTGTTGGCCACAGTTACTAATGGAAAATCAACTACTTCTCCTTTAAGCCACACATCTACAAACCAAATCTCTCCTTCAAGTCAATCTTCAGTAAATCACACCTTTTCATTTTCACCATTTTCAATTAGTGAGGTTAATAAATTATTAAAAGGCCTAGACTCTGAAAAATCTGCAGGCCCTGATGCTGGCCTCGCATATTGTTGCAGTGCCGGTGACACATCTTTAACCTGTCCACAAGCCAAAACTTTGTTCCAGATGCTTGGAAGGCTTGGAAGGCTGAACAGAGTCAGCCTGCCCAACATTTCCTTCTACACCTCCAGATGCAGGAAGAGGGCCACCTGCATCATGAAAGACCTGGACATAAAAGAAAAGGACTAAATTTTGCCATCTCCCCACAAGAAATACCTGTTGTGGAACTAATCACGGCCACTGAATCCGCGATTAGGAACAACAACTTGACGGAAGCAGAGGCAGAACAGCTCAGAATGAAAATATCAGCAACCCTCTCCAATGCCAAACCTCCTCCTTCAAACCTCACACAACAGGAAAGGAAAGCTGTAACATCACTCAGCCAGGACCAAAACATCACCATTTTACCAGCTGATAAAGAAAGATGCACCGTATTCCTCAACACTTTTGATTACCAGAAAAAATAACTAAACTACTGAGCGACAGCAACACCTATGAGACTGAAGAGGGACCCAACCAGCACCTATAAAAAGAAAGTCACAGATTACCTACAAAAACTTGAAAATGAGAAAACAATCAATTGATCATTGTATTATAGACTGTACCCAGGGGAAGCCACTCCCTGTCTTTATGGACTTCCAAAAATACACAAAGAAGGAACACCACTCAGACCCATCGTCAGCAGCATGAACTCAGTGACATACAATATTGCTAAACATCTGGCTGGTATTTTAGCTCTTCTTGTTGGAAATACGCCTCATCACATAAAGAACTCCATTGATTTTGCTAACAAAGTTCAACATTTGAAACTAACCCCAGGAGAAACCCTTGTATCGTATGATGTGAGTTCTCTTTTCACTTGCATACCCATTTCTGAAGCAGTAGAAACCATCAGAAAACAACTTCTACAAGACAAGGACTTAATCAACAGGACCAACTTCACCCCAGACCAGATCTGCACCCTGTTGGATCTCTGCCTATCCACCACTTATTTCAAGTTCAATGATAATATTTACAGACAGAAGCACGGCTGTGCCATGGGATCTCCAGTGTCACCCATTGTTGCCAATCTCTACATGGAGGAAGTGGAACAGAGAGCCCTAAACTCCTATGAGGGAACAACGCCAAGCCATTGGTTCTGATATGTGGATGACACCTGGGTCAAAATCCAAGCTAAGGAAATAGAAGCATTCACCAGACAAATTAACTCGGTCGATAACAATATCAAGTTCACCAGAGAGGATGCAAACGACAACAAGCTGTCTTTTTTGGACTGTTTGGTTCAAGTCAGCGAGGAAATCTACAAAATACACTAATAAACAGAAAAAGGAGAACAACAGACAGAAAAACATTGTTGCTGGAGTATCAGAGAAATTCAGAAGGATTTTCAACAAACACAACATCCCAGTACATTTCAAACCAAGCAGGACTTTCAGACAGAGACTGGTCTACCCTAAGGACAAAACACCCATACTCAAACAGCGTGGTGTAGGGTATGCGGTCTAGTGCAGCGAGGACTGGCCAGACCTCTACATTGGAGAAACTAAACAGCCTCTTCACAGATGCATGGCTCAACATAGGAGAGCTACTTCCTCAGGACAAGATTCTGCTGTTCACCTCCACCTCACAGATAAGGGACACTCTGCTGAGGACCAAAATGTACACATTTTGGACCGAGAACACAGATGGTTTGAGAGGGGGGTGAAGGAAGCAATTTGTGTAAAAAGAGAAAAGCCGTCTCTTAACAGAGGAGGAGGCCTCAGATTTCCACTTTCAAAAACCTATAATGCAACTTTAAGACAGATTCCCAGCTGGTTTTCACACTTGATGGGAACAGAGGGGTCTCATCTGTGAATTAGAGTAACAAAGACCTTAAGAAACCTCCTACTGTTAAGGTGTTGAGGTTTGACTTGTCAAATCTACATATGTGTGTGTGTGTGTCTTATCTCACTCAGCCTTATAACGAGAATCTCTCACTCATTGAATTGAAAAAGCTCCTCGGAAGAGGAGCGAAACGTCTTTTGGTACAAATAAAGTCCAGTTGTTTTTGTATTGATCGCTTTTTGAATTCATCATATCCTGGATGACTGAGAATCTTCATCAGCATATCATGAAAGACCCCTCTCACCCAGCACACACACTTTTTGTCCCACTCCCCTCAGACTGGAGGTTGAGGAGTATTTGGGTGTGGAACCACTGGACTGAGGAACAGCTTCTACCCTGAAGCTGTTAGACTCATGAATCTCTAATCAGGGTTATCACTGTGCAAAAAAACAAACTGTAATGCTACTTGATTGTTGATATGCTACTGACTGTCCACGCTGCTGATTCATTTCATGCTGCTGATTTATTTCATGCTGCTGTGTTCATTCGTACTCATTTGCTCACACAGACGAATGTAGATGAACAGATGCTCAGATATATTCATCAATTAACACGGATTCCTCATTTTTCTGGACTGAATAAAACGTGCATTGAATTTAAGGAAATGCAAACGTGAGACGTCATTTATCTTTGACCCATCAAAATGAATGCGGTCATTTATTTACAGAATCAAAGTTTAACATCAAACATTTACATTAATTTGGCAACTTATGAAAATAACAACATAAGCAATCGATCAGGAAAAATCATACGGCCATGATTTTTCCGTTGCTTCACCACAGACATTTATGAAAACTGTACAATTATGATCTTTTACCCACACGGCGGTGGATGAGCACTTTACACAGACATTTCTAAAATATCTGGAAGAATATCTACTTGATAGAAGAGTTTAAAGATGACAAGATGAAGTTTAAAGGGGAGAAAGATGGTGGTTGAGGTAGAGTGTTGAACAGAACGGCACTCTCCGGGCTTTCTTCAGCTTCTTCCTTACAGTACACTTAGGTGGTGAAATCGACTCTTTTACCTGGAGATGTCTCAGGCGAGATTCCGTTTAACGCACCCTTTCAGCGTCTCCGTAGGATGCTGTTACTCGTCCGGAGTAGCGGCGAGATTCTGTCCGCCACAGCTCACCTCAGTGGAAAATGTTATAATCCCATGAAACTCGGAAGAGCTCTGTTGTCATGTCAGGATCTTCCCGGCTCCCACAGCTACTGCCCAGCGCTAGGACATATCAGAACTGTCCGCGCCGCCGAACTTCTCCAACTCGACAGAACCGTGTATCCAACAGAACCCACAGAACTGTGTAGACCAGGAAGTACCGACATTTTAAAGAGCTCTTTTCCCGGTTCATTCGGGAGTATTCCCATTGGTCAGAACCGACCAGACGGGGGTGTGTTTTGTGACGTAAGAGGTTAGAAGACAGCAAGAATTGTTATGGAACAGATCAGAAATGTTCTCACAGACAGAGAGAGTTTTGTTTTGGCGAGTTTGAAAAACAGGTGCCAAAACCCCCCTGTTGACGTCTGAGAGGATATAAACAAGACAGTTGTTCCAACACATGTCTGCTTCGATTCCTGACCCTGGAAAACGCACACTTGCTCATTCAAAAGCAGAAATCAGAAAATGCATAATTACTCTGTAACAGCTTTAACATGAGTTCTAACTTTGCATGAGAATTAAAAATCATTACACTGTTAATAAATTGATTAGTTCACTGCAACATCTAAAATGGTTTTTGAACTAAGACACTTTGATTATCAACATTTGTAAAATAGTAATGATAATAGAACAGAGAGTGTTCTTCCACTTGAATTTTCAAGAAAGAAAGTCTCAGGATGGGTGAACCTGTATTTCTGGATTCAAATCAATGAAATGACAGTTCCTGTCCCACAAGGTTCTTAAGGTCAAGAGTTTTGACCTTAGATTAAGTTCACTACAGTCCCCCCTTTGGAAATCATCACCTGTCCATGGGGATGAATTCCAACTATGAACTTACGCCTTCGATTGTCCTTGAAGCTTGATGTAATCCAGCAAAGAAACAAGAGTCAAGAGTAATCCAGCAAGGAAAACAAAAGTCAAAAGTAATCCAGCAAGGAAAACAAAGTCAAGGTAATTCCACAATGTTCTCGGTAATTCCATTGTGTTGATTATAATTCCATATCGTCTCGATAATTCCATTGCAGCATTGCTTTAACCCCTTGGAAACAGAGTCTGTAATCCATTGGAAAAAGTCATATAATCCACAACGGTAAATCCACAACGATTGGAAGTGTTGATTAATCAGCATACAGAGGGGTACCCTTGGATTGAACTGAAGAGGCGGCCACTGGATGAAGAGCGGAGACCAACGTCAGGATTGCAGGTCGCCTCCAGCGAAGGTCGTCTCTGGTCGACGTCCAGCCTGTGCCGTTCTGGTTCAATGTGTCATGCAATTATGTGGTTTAAGGTGGGCTTATGAAGGGGATTTTACATAAGGCCTTAAACTATATGCACCTGGTGTGTAAGCTATTATGGTTGGGAACAGCTACAACTACCAGTTAAAGGGTGGAGCATGCTGAAAAGGGGTAACTACAGGGGTTTATACCTATAGAAAAGGGTTCCAAACTATTTTTCCATTTCTAACTGGGTTTAAGTTAGCTTCACATGGCAAAATATAGTTTGGTTCAAATGTCTGTTGTCTTTTAGACGAACGACTTGAGATTGGGTGTTTGGTTTCCCCATAAGTGTTTTGGAAGTCTATGGCGAGACTTATCAAAAAGAATTAGCTATCCCCCCAAATAGAATTGTTCGAGTAGGTTCGGCTTAAGCGTTGTGAGATCAATGTAGATTATGGTACTTAAGGTAACAATAATATACATTGACTCCGCAAAGATTGCAATTTAGCGAATGAACTGCATGTTGGCATGGTTAAAGGCCTCTTAGTCCCTAACTTAACTTACACACAAGATTCATTCTTACCTCAGAAACAACCAAAACCAATTCAACAACGTTTCAACACCGACAAGAGTAGTGACTAAGCAACTAAAAACATCGTTTCACTGCTTCACCTCACCCTGGTTGTCAGTTTCAGTCACGCTGTCCCGTGTGAGTGGCTTCTTTGCAGACCCGCATACGCGAGGCATAATCATATCGAGGTGCGCTGCATGGCGATCCACGTCGACTCGGAGTGACGTTTGGCCCCGAAACAGGGATGCGAGTATCCCACACAATACGAGGGTTATCGTCATTAGCAGGGCTATGATTAACGTGTCCGCGCTTGACCACGCATAGGTAATTGGTTGGATCGGGTTCTTAATTGTGGACCTGAGGGACTTGAGAACTCGGTTTATTGGTTTCACGTCGACGACTTGGGTGCCTTCAAAACGGATCCTTCCTAGAGTCTCTGGATCTATGTCTATAGACATATTCCCCAGGTACTCCGAGTCATCCAGAGTCGCGTCCCATTGTTCCGGATCGAGGTGATAGAGCGTCAAATCACCAATGTGTATGGTTGTTCCCTGGGGAACACTGATCCACATTGTTTTGTCCGGTAATGTCAAAGGTCTATTTGCCCCGGGTTGGTCGTAGGCTATGATCGCCTTTCTTTGAGGAGCGTTCACTAGCCAACGAGAGCCAATTATTTCCGCTTTTGCAGCTTTAGCCAGGTGTCGAGGCGTTACGGTCGTTGAGCACTTAGAATTTTCCGGAATAGGTGTCAACCCGCATAAGCCCGCGGTTTGATTCCACACAAACGGCTTGACAAACGTCAGATACAGCATCATCGAGTTAATTGCAGGATCCAACTTCTGAAGTTGGATGATGTCTGGGTCAGTCAGCATTGGGCGCACAGAAACTGTGTTATCAGCAGGTTTAGCTGCAGCTTGTGCACGTGTGACTGCCATTACCTCAGTTGTAGCTTGTGACGACTGAGTTTTGAGTAGCCAGGAGGGGTCGAAGGACCACGTGGGTCCGTCAACGGCTCCTTCCTTGGCTAGGGAGTCTGCAAGGTCATTGTAGTACTTGTCATCGCCTGGGACTCTGGAGTATCCTGGAACTTTCTTCCAGAAAATCTGTAGATCATGTGATGTCACCAAGTGATCACATGTCATGAAAAGCTCTTTGTGTTTTACCACCTTTTTGTTGCTTGTGAGAAAACCGTTCTGTTTCCACAGAGCGAGATGACACAAGAAACTAAGTCGAGCATAGTTAGAGTCAGTGCAGATGACTAGCGTCTGGATGGAGCGTTCCACTGCCATCTGTAGGCCTATTAGGATTACAGCTATCTCAGCGTACTGAGAAGACTGAGAGCCCAATTTATAGCCAAATGTGACCTGTTCTAGGTCTTGGAGGAGAACTCCTCTAACACCTGCTTTGCAGACTTTCTCGTGGTGGAACGAGCATCCATCCACGTACAATGTTGCCATATCTTTACAGATATTGCCATCAAAGAAGTGGTGATTTGGGTCCTCAGCAGCTGAGGGTTTACTCACAACCGGCTGTTGGGTGGCTGGTACATCCTGTGTACATTCTTGGCAGATTGCCAAATCAGTGCCCAAGTG
>NC_056504.1:24139592-24141161 GCF_014905685.2 Nematolebias whitei
TAGAGTGAGTGGCTTATGCTCTGGTGCTCTTTATAGACCAGAAATTACAGTGCTTAAATCTGTTTCCATTAAGTGTTCTGAAGAGTTCTGCCTGAAATGTCCGCCAATGAACTTTGTGAATAGTGTCATACTAATACAAACGAATACCAGGGTAAAAAAACATTTGACATTTATGACAGGTAGCCCTCTACAGTACCTGAATGGGTAACCAAACACAGCGCTGACATCCTGAGAAGGTTTAGATGGACATGAGATGTTTATGTGTGATGTTCCAGAATACCCTCCGGTCGTGGCAAAAGCAAAAATGGAAAAAACCTGTTAAAACAGAGAATTAAAAAAAGAACAGAGGTTAGATGAATTCAAGCCCCCTGTTCCATAACAAATCATCCATCCTGCAACAGAATTGCAGGAATTTTAAGGTATAATCCCTTTAAAAATCAAAAAACAGACTTTATGCTGAAGTCAATATCAAGACATTTTTCTTTTGTTCTCTATTGTCTTTTTCCACATTTTGTTCAAACGTCGTTCTGGGCTTTTATCCTGCAGCTGCCACATCCTTTTTTCACACAGGAAAGCCCCTCATTTTCAACAAGCTGAAGAAAAAATGGCTACAAAAAAAAAAAAAAGTCAAATTCTTTAGAAACACTTATTTGTTTAGATTACATGTAACGGTAGTTAAATGTCCTAATCTGAGGTTTGTTTGGACAATCTGTGAGAGCATTTAGCATTTAGAAACATTGTTTAGAATAATGCAAGAATGTGGGAAGAGATTAACATCATGAGATTCTTTTTTTTTTCCCCTTTGTCCTGTCCGGCATTGTGACACTTAGAATTATTGTCTGAGTGTCAAAGTGATGCCCAACAGATTTACTTTCACAAGCAAAGCATTATGGCTGGCCTTAATGCTCCACTTGATATATAAATTAAATTTCATTAGAATTTGCTTTGGGCTTGTTTCAGATGTAATGGACATGGGGATGACAAACAAAGAAGATAAAGCAGAAAAGTGAGAGAAGGGTTAAAAGGTAAAGAAGGAGATAGGAATAGAGGAGAGAGAGAGAAGTATAAAGAGAACACAAATCAACATCATTGAAGTCTGCCTCTAGACCTGCGGGAAAAAAAAAAAAAAACAAGACAAGACCGAGAAACCACAACAACAAACATATATAATGATATCTAAAAAAAGTTAAATCTGGTCCTCTGGACATTCAAAAAAACAAAACAAAGCAAAACAACAAAAAAATGTAGAAACGTTTCGTCTCTCATCCGAGAGACTTCCTCAGTCTGAGGTGCTGTATTCAGCTCAGTCTCTTAAATAGCACCTTCTCAGAGTGGATCAACCAGTTTTGCTGCTGACAACCAAAACCAGCTGATCACATGCTCAAGAAGGACCATCAGCCTAACAATGGATGATTAGCACACTGATGGCTGTTTACTATTCACAGAGGGCTGAGTGATACTAGCAATCACAGCATTGTAAGAGGGGGACAATTGAACACGTAGGCCTCCACCCCTGTTTAACGATGGACGGTTTCTTTTCACAAAGATGGCCTCCTTTACTCCTCTCTC
>NC_056504.1:24141261-24143873 GCF_014905685.2 Nematolebias whitei
ATGAATATTTAAGTAAATGCTCTTCTGGCAGTGTTACTTTTTGTGCTTATTTTTCAACAGATACTAAGTTACCAAACGCTTTTTTTTTTTTAGTGTATATTACTCTAAAGCACTGAATTTTTATATAAACCTGTAATTTTTCTAAAAGTCTCAAAGCAAATCAGTTTAAAGCGTTTTTTAAACCGTTCTGTTCCAGAAATTTGCTATTTTAACAGTTACTCATAGAACTAAGTTGTGAAAAGAAAAGAAAAGTTGATGATGTATCAGGATTAATCAGTCCCTCCTTCAGAAAAACTGTATTTACTCCTGTCCTCCTGTAAAGCTTCTATTTAAAATTAAATAGAAAGATATTTTATTTAGGTGGCAACTTAAACAGAAAAATCTCTTTTTCCTCATAAGTTTTACTCTTATTTAGTGAATTTGCAATTAAACGTGTATTATCCTTCAAGCAAAATGAGTAAACTATTCAACTCTGTGAATATTTGTAACTGTATCTTTTTTTTAAAAAGTTTCTAATTTTATTATGAACCTTTTTAAGGAATTATCAGTGAATAAAATTTTGTTTGGTAAATGCTCTCTGCATAAATACCCTTTTTAACTTTTAAAATGCAAGATAACAGTGTTTTATTCAGTTTTGAGGAAGTTTGTTAACTCAAAATTGCCTTACAGAAAAATAAAAAACGTCTAATTTCACTCTTTACCTAAAAACGAAGTGAAACCTGTGATTTCACGTCTTCTCCAGAAGGTGTCAGTATAACCTCAACAAAATTTAACTCCGACACTGTTTGTGTTGTCCACTAGGGGTGCTATAACTTCCTGTGGCGTTCGGTTGACATCCTGTTGTTAGCCACTTAGCTTGAAGTTAGCTTCGGCTAAACTCGGTTAAAATCAACATTTCTGAACGGATTTTTTACACAAACGTGGCAAAAGTTTTGCAATCAGACTTTATAGCTTCAAACATGAGTTTTTGGGACAATATTGCAGCTTCATTTAGTGATTTTAAGCGTAATTAAAACTCCGGTCGTTAGCTGTTTAGCTTAAAATTAGCATCGCTAGCGTTGTTTAAAAACATCATTTTATGACGAATTTTAAACTCTAACGTGGCAAAATTTCAGCGAATATGCTTCGAAGCTTTTAACCAGCGTGTCAAAAATCACTTTAGAGGCGTTTTTCAACTTTAAAAAGCAGATTTTATTTCCCTATGAAAACGAATTTTCATTTCCGGGTCACGTGACTGAAATCACCAATGACAGCAGCGCAGGGTTTGAGAGGAAGTTACGTAGGCACGCCAATCAACCTTCTCCGCAAATCAGAGCGCTCCACAACAGCGAATTCAACCAATCAGGAAGCGTTAGCAGCAAGCATGCTAGGTTTAGCCTGAAAATAGTTCGTCATCTTTTTCGTCTTTTAAACTGTCAAAATGCACTTTTTCTGTTAAAAATTGTAACGAATAACTGCCTGACTGTGTTCTGAGATGGCACTCAGCTTTTAAAACGTTTATCCATCTATTCAAAATACTCGTTCAAACTGAACAGAACCGAACCGGACCACAGCCGGGTCTTAGAGCAGAACCTCGTACTTTTAAACAGAATAACGTCTTCCACAGCTCATCAGCTTTTAGTTACACGTAACAGACGTACAATTTCAGCTTACACAAGACTTAATGACACAATTTCAGCTCTCTGTGAGCCTCACTGAGCTCCACAGACCGACACGCTTAAAACATGCAGCGTAACACAGCGGCGCAGCGTTTCAATCAGCTGATAAACTGTTATTTTTTCAACATGCCAACATGGAAAAATCAATGTTTACACGAATTAACAGTCATTTATGAGACTTACGGGCCACCAGTTGTAGTAAGTCACGTGGGTACGTGTCACTAGTTGTAGTATGACAAATATATGAGATATATGCATACAATATTCACGAGTTCCTCATCTTTCTGACTGTGTAATGTCGTGCATTGAATTTTAACAGAAATGCGAACGAGAGACGTTATTATCTTTGACCCATCAAATGAATGTGGTCATTTATTTTCAGAATCAAAGTTTAACATCAAACATTTACATTAATTTGGCAAAATATAATAACAGACAAGTTTCACAAATAATGAACTTCAAATCACGCGGCGGTGATTTGAGGACTTTGCTTCAGATATTTCTAAAATATCTGTACTGATTTATGAGAGAGAGAGGTGAGTTTAAGATGAAATGGAGATTTATCTTACAGAGGAATATGTGAGGAAATTAATATCTGTTGACCAGAAATTTGCACGCTCCGTCAGGTCTCAGCTTGGTCACGGTACACTTTAGTCGAAGAAGAAGCCTTTACCTGGTTTGACGATAATCAGCTCAGTAAGAATCCTTCAGACTGTATCAGCGTCTCCGTTGAGAACAGCCAAAATCCTTGGAGAGTCGTGCGTGGGTCGTTCAAACAGAAATTATAATTCCAAGACGTCTCTGAATCATCCTGAACGCGTTCTGCATCCAAGAACTCTGAACTCCTTTCATTCTTTAACTCTCAGCAACTCTTCATTGTCAGCAACTCTTCTCAGATTCCAACTCTCTCAGATTCCAACTCTCTCAGATTCCAACTCTCTCAGATTCCAACTC
>NC_056504.1:24143883-24157395 GCF_014905685.2 Nematolebias whitei
CTCAGATTCCAACTCTCTCAGATTCCAACTCTCTCAGATTCCAACTCCCTCAGATTCCAACTCTCAGACAGAACCGAGAAGTTCTCACATTTTAAATGAGTTTACTTCCGGGTTTACTTTAGAGCTTTCTGATTCGTGGATGGACCAGAAAGAGGTGTGGTTTTTGACGTAAGGTATTATCAAAAGTAGAGGTCAGGGAATGAATTTGTTTTACAGACAGAAAAGATTATTGGAGAAACAGCAGACTTTTTGGAGCCTCACTCTGTTGTATCTTTCCAAATAGTAAAACATGACATCCCATTTTCAGTAAACATTTAGTTGACCGAAGCTTCAACTTTCACATATTTACGACAGCTTGCTCATTGAAGACAGAAAATCAAGAAATGCATATTAACCTGATTTCTTCTTTGAATGAGGAATAAAAATCATTACTTACTGTTTATGTAAAATAAAATGAGTAGTTCTTTTTCAACCTGTAAGCATTGAATGGAACTAACACAATTTGATTATCAAACATTTGTAAAACAGTAATGATTATAGAGGATTGTCTTTTCTGCTTGATTAATTCAAGAAAGAAAGTCATCAGATGAAATAACAGTCTCTGTCCATCTGATAGATTTGAGGTCATCAGGGTCAGATCAGGGCCAGATCAGGTTCACTACACAGTTCCTTGTTCTCCTCATACTCGCTGTGGAACAGAGAACGGTAAAACTCCACAGCCCTTTTCCTGATCTGACCTGGTTCACTCAGTTGCTGCCCTGTGTCCGACAGCAAAGAGTGGATCAGCTTTCTCTGCCCGTTCTTCCTCTCCAAGCCGAAAAAAAAGCTAGAGGGAGCATCCATCTCTGTGATGTTTTGTATCCGGGACCTGACCAATACACCTTGGACTTTACTTTCCAGCAGGTTTGCTAAAGTTAGTCTTTTAGATTTGAGAGCTTCAATGTGCTCTCGATTCCCTGTGGATTCACTAAGTCGTTCTAAATCCACGATATTCATCTCCAGATCTCTAATAGATTTGGTAATGTCACGAGTAACATTCAGAGTGTGCTGCTGACTCAGCAGTTTTATCTGAACCTTCCCATAGTCCCACCATTGTTTCAGACAATTAAAATCAGCCTTTCTCTGTCTAAAACAAGACCAAAAATAACTTAAAACCTCTTTAAAACCTTGATCGTAAGTCAGAGCTGAGTTAAAGTGCCAGTAAGCGCTTCTAGGTAAAATGTTTCTAATAAAAACACTACCTAAAAGCAACGAGTGGTCTGTAAAAGCCACTGGTAAAATCTGGCATGTTTTAAACACGTTAAAATGATGTTTAAAACAGTAAAAACGATCAAGTCGAGCCATAGAGATTCGGTTTTCTTTAATGTGGGACCATGTGTACTGCCTGGAGCATGCATGCATCCTCCTCCATACATCCACCAGGCCGTGAGACGAGACCAGCCGCCTCAGAGCATGTTGGGCCGCTGGATGCGGCTCTGCATGATTACGGTCTAAAAACTCGTCTTCTGTACAATTAAAATCCCCACCTATAAAAAAATAATCTTCAGGCCCACAATCACCCAACCTTTCCCCAATTTTTTCAAAAAAACGCTTTTTTTCTGCATTGGTGATGGGAGCGTAAATAATAATAAATACTATACTAAAATTATCAAACTGTGTCTTGACTAAAAGACACCTCCCCTGAACGACGTGTTCAATTTCTGTAGAGTTTGGGGTGAAAGCTCTAGAAAAGAGGAAGCCCACCCCTGCACTCTGGGAGGTGCTGTGACTTAAAATGACCTCCCCCCTCCACTGTCTAGCCCAGTCTGTTTCCATTAAACGATCACTGTGAGTTTCTTGCAGGTAAATAACATCGATTTTCTTTTGGTTCAAAGTTTGGTAAATTAAAGCCCGTTTTTCAGCCTCCCTCGCCCCGTTAAGATTCAAAGATGCTATTTTAAAAGAATCCATATTGGGTAAGAAGCTAAAAACAAAATACCAAAAGACTATAAAAAATAATAAAATACTACTGTGCATCATTTAATTCAAAGTTGTTTTCTAACTTTGGTCATTATTTTCTTTAATCTAAAAACTTCTGTGTCTGTAAAACCTGATACCTCTTTGTTTCTGATGTGATACCGTGCGGAAAAATAAAACAATTTTAAATCAGGGAAAAAACTGTCAATTTTTAATCCTCTGAATCCTTTAGTGTCTTTTAAAAAATTCTTATAAGACTCTACAGGGTATCTAGGCTCTTTGCAACTCATTTGCGACACAGATATTTCACTGCTGTCAGAGAAATAGCTCTCAGCATCGCTGCTGTCTGACAAACCCTTCTTCTCTGCAGCCAACTTACTGGCCTGCTTACTGGCCTGCACAGCAGCGACCGTGTTCTTTCTTTTGCTTCGTCTTTGGGACGGGGTTGAAACCTCCAGCTCCATGGCCTCCTCTGTTTCACCTGTCTTTCTCTCAACTTCAATTTGAAGTGACTCTGCACTGTTCTGTCCTTCATTGTGTCCATCTGCCTGCACCTCTTTTTTCTCACTTTGATCTGCACACACTAAATACTCCTCATCGCCCCTCACCCTCTCCTTTTTTCCCTGCACACTGTCTCTTTCCACCACTTCACTTCTACCACCATTCACCCCATCACCACCACCATTCACCCCATCACCACCACCATTCACCCCATCACCACCATCACCACCACACACCTCCGTGCTGCCACCTTTCTCCATACACACACTCCTTATTTCTTCACAGTCTACAGCTGGCACCTCAACAGTTTCAGAACGTTCCTCATTAGCGGGGGCTGCAGCGGCCCCCCCACCCGCAGCGGCGGCGGGCCACCCCGCCGCCTCGCCCGCACCGGACAGGTCCCCCACCTGCTCGGCACAGCGGGCCGCTGTTTGTCCGGCTCGGCTCTGCTTGGACACATTTTAACCATGTGTCCCTCCTGACCACATCCAAAGCACTTCATGGTTGAAGAGGTTGCAAAAAGCACATAATCAAAATCATCCAGTCTAACGTGAAAGCGCAAGTTTAGCTCTTCGTCACGTCTATTTAATATCATGTACAGTTGTCTCCTGTGTGAGACAACATGTTTTAAAAGTGGTGATTTGCACCCTGTCAGAACTTTTCTGATGGGTGAAGCCACCTTCCCATGCCGAGACAGCTCTTTTATCAGAAAATCATCACTTATAAACGGTGGCACATTCGACAAAATAACTTTGGTTGTAGGCAGCGCGAGCGGCGATACTTGTAAAAACAAACCGTTCACAGAAACGCCCACCTCCACCAGCTGTTGAGCTTGCTCCATCTTCTCCACAAACAGAACCACAGCGCCATTCATCCGAGCCGCAGACCTTATGGACCCATGTCCGATCACCTCACCGACAGCCAAACAAACTTCCTCCACACTGCACGGAGAACCAGCGCCCACCTTGACACCGTTCTTCCGTGTCAGTGTGGAGAAATCTCCACCACCAACCACCATGACGCCGTCAGACGCCGGCCAGTCAGGCACGCCTGACGGCCACACCCAAACCAACAAAAAAAAACCTTAAAACGTGACGAAACTAAACAAAAATACAATTTAAACAAATAACATTAACACCCAGTGAAAAAGCAGTAAGAAAGAAAAGGCAAAGATATAGAATAAACAATATTCTCACACTCGCTCTTCCTCCGCTCTTCCACACACCCTCCTCTCACAAGAATAAGAAGAAATGGAACCCCTCAAGGAAGTGTGATAAGCCCTACACTATTTTCAGTTATGATTAATGATATTTTCAAAGATTTATCTTTCAGTTATGGTAAATCACTTTTTGCTGCTGATGGAGCGTTATGGAAAAGGGGAAGAAATGTGGAACATCTTATTTTAAAACTTCAGGAAGGGATAGATAAAGTAAGTAAGTGGGGAATAGAGTGGGGTTTCAGATTTTCAGTTGAAAAGACAAAAGTCATGTTTTTCACAAATAAAAAGATTAAATAGTTAATAAAAAGTTAAAATTATACGGAAAAGAGTTAGAAAGGGTTGATTATTTTTGTTTTTTGGGAGTAGTGTTTGATAAGAAATTAACTTGGGGAAATCACATCATATCATAGAGAAGGGTAAAAAGGTACTAAACATTATGAGGTGTTTAACAGGGTTGACATGGGGTGCAACATTTGAGTCACTTAAACATATTTATGTGTCATTAATTCGGTCAAGAATAGATTATGGGAGTGTGGTGTATGGATCAGCGGCTAAAACTCGACTAAATAAATTAGATGTCATCCAAGCTAGAGCACTGAGAATTTGTTTAGGGGCAGTAAAATCAACTCCAGTATGTGCTCTACAAGTAGAATCAGGAGAAATGCCATTATGCATTAGAAGACAGCAGTTAATGGCTAATTATTGGATAAATTTGAAAGGACACAATGAAACTCATCCAGTTAAGAAAGTGTTAGAAAATTGTTGGGAAAGAGGAAAGGAGCTTAAAAATAGTTTTGGGTGGATTGGGGATAATTTAGCAAGAACATTTAAAGTATATAACAAATAATTTAATTCAACAGTATTATGGCCCTTAAGGCCTACATGGGCATGGAAATATATTAATGTAGATAGATCATTATTAAATATTAAGAAAAGGAAAACTACAGATATTTGTCAAGAATTTTATGATCGAGTAGAGAAGAAATATAATGATTACCTGCAAATCTATACAGATGGTTCAAAAGATCCAAAAACTGAAGCAACTAGTGTAGCAGTAGTGATTCCTGAATTAAAGATTAAGCTTTCGAAAAGAACATCTAATTTTCTGAGTATATATGCAGTAGAATTATGTGCTATATTATTGGCTTTAGAATGGGTGGAGGATGGTAGAATAAGTAAAATTAGTTTGCAGTGATTCATTATCAGCACTATTAAGTATTGAAAAGGGAACTTCAAGTAATCACCAACACATCTTGTATGAGATTCTGTTTGTTCATCATAGACTTTGTGAACAAAACAAAACTATAGTAATAATGTGGACTCCTGCTCATTTAGGTATTTTAGGTAATGAAAAAGCAGATAGGTTGGCTAAAGAAGCTGTTAAAAAAGAAGATATTGATATGTCAATAAAATTATCTAAGTCTGGAGGAAAAAGTATAGTTTGGAAAGAAAGCAAGAAATTATGGGAAATGAGCTGGAATAATGAGACAAAAGGGAGACATTTATAAAGGATACAGAATACAGTTGATGTTAAAAGAATCCGAGGAATAAATAGGAGGGAGGAGATAATTATAAATAGAATAAGAACCGGGCATAGTTTTTTGAATGGCACTCTTTTTAAGATGGGGAAACATCTTTACAGGTCTTTATCAGGTCTCTCTTGTAAATGAGTCCTCGAGGCTCAATGGGATTTACCTGTATAAATAAAGGTTGATCTTACTGGTTAATGTGATTGGTGTAATACCACAGGAACAATATAACATGTTTTTATTAATTGCAGGAAATATGTGGGTCAAAGAAGATTATTGAGAATGGAAATAGGTTGTAAAAGGGAACTAAAATTTGAAAATGTGGCTTCGCAGCTGAATAGTGATGAAGGGAAAAGAAAGATATTTCGTTTTTTAAATAATACTGGACTCAATAAGAGAATTTGAGGAAAGAAATTAACTTATAAACACCAAGAGATGGCAGTAGTGCAACATTGATGGATGCAAGCTGCCGTTAAAAACCAAAGAAGAAGAAGAAGAAGAAGAAGAAGAAGAAGGAGACGAACATAGATATCATAAGACGACGACGAAGAAGAAGAAGCAGGAAAAAGAGTCACTTGCGGACTGCTGTCATATCGCGTATCAGTGCTCTAACGTTAACAGAAAAGCTTTAGCTGAGCTGTACACAAACTGACAACATTACAAGTAAAATACAAACGACTTTATAATTCACAGTCATCCCAATGGACGCTGCTCAGGTAGGTGAGTTAGTGAAGTTAGCATGAGTTAGCGTTAGCATGTCGCTCCCAGATTGTTGGCTAACTAGAGCCACTTTTGTCTACAAGATGATGATAAACCGGTAACGATAGTTTTCAGGGCTCCATGTCATATGCTCTTTTAAATTTGACGGACTGTTTTCCATCGCGTCTTTGCACTATTTTTTATGTGATTTGCAGAGTTTGTCAAGATTTTCCCTGGACCTGGGTCCGCTTAAAGAACCTCTTGGGTTTATTCGCGTCTTAGAGTGGGTGAGTCAAGTCAAAGTACAAATACTAACTCGCCTTCCTCAGAGAGGAAACCATTCTGAAGTTTTTCTTTTTTTGTTATTTCTCCCAAACATTTTCTGAGTTGGTCCTTGTGTTATTACCATTTTTTCCTAGTTTTTTTGGTCTTTTAACCAATCCTACATTACTTCCAAGGTTGGAAGTTTGGAGGAAATAATGTTTAAAAAATTGCAATCTTTCATTTTGTGTGCATTTTTAATCTATGCTCGCTACCAACTTTGTTCAGAGTTAGTCTCACAGGCTGTAAATACAGTTGTTAGAAGAAATCTTAATCTAAATGAGACTATAAAACCTTTCCCATTGTAAAACCTGCTTATAAACTCGATACACTGTACTTCGTGAGAAATTTTAAGACAGTGTGATGTTTTGGGTGGTCATTGCTGAGTGGATAGAGCAGTCATCCTCCAATGGGAGAGTTGGGGGTTTTATTCCACAAGCAGTCACATGTTTAAATCTCCCTTGGCAAGACACCGAACCCCTCATTTCCTCTGTGTGTCCATTTGGTGTATGAATGTGATCCAAAGCACTAGTTAATCTTTGTAAATTTATAGTAGAGTGTATGAATGGGTAAATGAGGGCACAGTTTGTAGTGTAAAGCGCTTTGAGTATTTTGACAAGATAGAAAGGCGCTAAATCCATCCATCCGCTTTGCCTTTACGGGTCACGGGGGTCACTGGTACCCATACCCATCACTGTGCAAGAGGCGGGGGACACCTGGACAGTTCTCCAGTCCATCACAGACAAATGATTGAAAATGCATAAATACAAAAGTAAACAGACTTCAGCCTACCATAGTGCATTAACCTTTAACTCGAAATAAAATACAGACTTCACAGTTTTTTTTAACCATATTAACATTTACTATATTTTCAAACCTTAACCTAATATGAAATATACAGACTTCACAGTCTTAACCACATTGATTCATATTTAATAAATCTTTAACAAAATTTCAAAACCTGTGCAAGTTTGCACAAAAACATCTTCTTAACTATAATTTATAAACCATAAACTGTATCATTTAGAACTGGCTCCAGGTGATGTCTCATCTGTCCTCTTCAACCTGTTAAGCTCTGTTGTACCCCAGAACATTGAAGGATCTGAAATGATTTTTAAAGATGAAGGAGCGGATTAAATCACGCTGTCCCCCTCCTCCATGCTAGCAGACTCTATTCATATAAAGGGAGCTGGCTAACTAGCTTGTTGAACGGTGGCCTACACGGCCAAAATTCTACGGGGGCCGAGCGGACACGTAATGCGATATGCAGTACGCTCAGGGGTAGGAGCGGAAAAAAATAAAATTAAACACATTTTCAAATTGATTTATGGGCCTTAAGAATCGTTTTAGAATCGCCAGGACTAAGAATCTAGATTCTTTTTAAAAAATCCATTTTGTTTTTCTGCACCCCTACTAATTAATAGTTGTTGTGGGTAGACTTGTGTTATCACAGTGTAGCTGGTAATAACAGAAGAAACCTGAGTTGATGCTTGACTGAACTAAACTCTAAGGCTAAGGAATGCCAGCAGCTGGGATCCACATAGCTTGGCTGCTGCTGCTTGCAGAATGCACCTTAAATAGTATGCTTGTGTGAATCTGCAAGATACCATTCACTGAATGAATTGTTCAGCTAAATAAACTCAAGTTATAATACTTTTACTTTGGTGGCTGCTACTCCCAAGAGTTTAGTGTTTATCTAGTTGAAGCATCATTACTAGCCTTTTTTTTCCCAGTAGGAAAAACATCTATTCAGAGCCTGTTTTGTGGAGCAACTATTCTTAAGATCTTATCCACAGTTCTACCAATTAATTGCTATTTCAACAATTCACTTACTACACAACTGAAGTCAGGGAATATTACGTACTTGGGTATCAAAGTCTCTCCTAGATTGACAGATTTAACAACACTAAACCACATCCCACTTTTAAAGAAAATTGAGGATAATCTTGCTAGATGGAAATCTCTACCCTTAAAAAACACTACTAAAAACACTACAGAAGCATGTAGGAGTCACGAGGAGGAAGGACTCCTTCAAGGAGCAGCAGCAGATACATGTCTCACTCCCAACTCATGTGTTGCAGGTGAGTCTCTACAATATAACACATTGTTCTGTTTCCAAGTGGGAAAACATAACATCAGTCTCTCTGTAGATGAAGCTGCTGCTTGTTTATCTGATTAATGACGGTGGTAGAGAACGTGTTACTTTTTATTTAATTTAATTGGTATAAGCAGTGTTTAAATGTGATTTATAAATAAAGCTAACACAAAGATAATAATTTAATGATTAAGCTTCAACTTTTAATTTGCTGGCAAAGTCTGAAGACACTGCAGGTATGGCAGGACGAATTGCATTTAAACAGGATATAAAGTAATTTATTACATCTACTCAAATGTGTGTAATTAAGTGTTTTATATGTATATACAGGTCCTTCTCAAAAAATTAGCATATTGTGATAAAGGTCATTATTTTCCATAATGTAATGATAAAAATGAAACTTTCATATATTTCAGATTCATTGCACACCAACTGAAATATTTCAGGTCTTTAATTGTTTTAATACTGATGATTATGGCATACAGCTCATGAAAACCCAAAATGCCTGTCCCAAAAAATGAGCATATTTCATCCCACCAATGAAAGACAAGTGTTTTTAATACAAAAAACGCCAACCTTCAAATAATCATGTTCAGTTATGCACTCAATACTTGGTCGGGAATCCTTTTGCATGAATGACTGCTTCAATGCGGCGTGGCATGGAGGCAATCATCCTGTGGCACTGCTGAGGTGTTATGGAGGCCCAGGATGCTTCGATAGCGGCCTTAAGCTCATCCAGAGTGTTGGGTCTTGCGTCTCTCAACTTTCTCTTCACAATATCCCGCAGGTTCTCTATGGGGTTCAGGTCAGGAGAGTTGGCAGGCCAATTGAGCACAGTAATACCATGGTCGGTAAACCATATACCAGTGGTTTTGGCACTGTGAGCAGGTGCCAGGTCGTGCTGAAAAATGAAATCTTCATCTCCATAAAGCTTTTCAGCAGATGGAAGCATGAAGTGCTCCAAAATCTCCTGATAGCTAGCTGCATTGAACCTGCCCTTGATAAAACACAGTGGACCAACACCAGCAGCTGACATGGCACCCCAGACCATCACTGACTGTGGGTGCTTCACACTGGACTTCTGGCATTTTGGCATTTCCTTCTCCCCAGTCTTCCTCCAGACTCTGGCACCTTGATTTCCGAATGACATGCAAAATTTGCTTTCATCCAAAAAAAGTTATTTGGACCACTGAGCAACAGTCCAGTGCTGCTTCTCTGTAGCCCAGGTCAGGTGCTTCTGCCGCTGTTTCTAATTCAAAAGTGGCTTGACCTGGGGAATGCGGCACCTGTAGCCCATTTCCCGCACACGCCCGTGCATGGTGGCTCTGGATGTTTCTACTCCAGATTCAGTCCACTGCTTCCGCAGGTCCCCCAAGGTCTGGAATCGGCCCTTCTCCACAATCCTCCTCAGGGTCTGGTCACCTCTTCTCGTTGTGCAGCGTTTTCTGCCACACTTTTCCCTTCCCACAGACTTCCCACTGAGGTGCCTTGATACAGAACTCTGGGAACAGCTTATTCGTTCAGCAATTTCTTTGTGTGTCTTACCCTCTTGCTTGAGGGTGTCAATGATGGCCTTCTGGACAGCAGTCAGGTCGGCAGTCTTACCCATGATTGCGGTTTTGAGTAATGAACAAGGCTGGGAGTTTTTAAAAGCCTCAGGAATCTTTTGCAGGTGTTTAGAGTTACGTCATTGATTCAGGTGGTTAGGTTAAAAGCTTGTTTAGAGAACCATCCATCCATTTTCTTTACCCGCTTATTCCATTTTGGGTCACGGGGGTCGCTGGTGCCCATGTCCAGCAATCACTGTGCGAGAGGCGGGGTACACCCTGGACGGGTCGCAAGTCCATCACAGGGCCACATAGAGACAAACAACCATTCACTCTCTCACTCACACCTAGGGACAATTTAGAGTTACCAATCAGCCTAACATGCATGTTTTTGGACTGTGGGAGGAAACCGGAGTACCCGGAGAAAACCCACGCATGCACGGAGAGAACTTGCAAACTCCACCCAGAAGGCCCCTGGACCGGGGTTTGAACCAGGGACCTGCTCGCTGAGAGGCAGCAGCTCTACCAGTTGCGCCACCGTGCTGCCATGTTTAGAGAACCTTTTCACGATATGCTAATTTTTTGGGACAGGCATTTTGGGTTTTCATGAGCTGTATGCCATAATCATCGGTATTAAAACAATTAGAGACCTGAAATATTTCAGTTGGTGTGCAATGATTCTGAAATATATGAAAGTTTCATTTTTATCATTACATTATGGAAAATAATGACCTTTATCACAATATGTTATTTTTTTGAGAAGGACCTGTGTGTGTGTGTGTGTGTGTGTTTAATTGCTCTTTTAGCTACTTTTGCCTGAACCTAACACAGCAAGTGAAACAAGGCATTCCTTGAGTTGCTGTAAATTATGATATAATACATATGTACTCTCTCATTCCAGAAAACAACAACAAACAATGACAGCCTTCATGATGGACAGACATCATGGACACCACAGCAAGCAGCTGTCTTCACTGAAAACATCCTTAAATGAGAGTCGCTGACATGAGGCCTCTGTCGATGGTTGAAGACGAAGGCTTCACCGCAATGATCCACACTTTTAATCCAGGTTACACTCTTCCCTCAAGGACACATTTTACAAAGTAGCTACATATTGTGCAGGTATAAAGCATACATTTGTATATGTTTTTGTGTACATTTATTTTTTTTAAGCTATTTGACTTTTATTTTTTTATTATTCAATATTTTACTAACAGAATAGTCAAATAGCAATCTGTTTTTTGTGCGAATTGCTATGTCAGTCAAATGTTCAATTTTGGAATAAAGGGGTGGAAATTAAAACGTGTTTTTTTTTTTCCTATTCATCGATTAATCGAAAAAAATAACCGGCTGATGAATCGATTATTGAAATAATCGTTAGTTGCAGCCCTAATACACAATATGGGATTGATAAGAATAAATTTTTAGAATATCAACAAATTAAATCTATAACAAAAATAAATTTAACCTTAATAACACTAGAATTGAAATACCAACAAGTGTATTAGAATTCCTTAATCTTAACCCTCCCAAATTACTATCTAAGGTTTACCGGACACTCATTAAAATAGATGAATCAATATCCCTTCCCATTGTAAAATGGGAGACAGACTTGTCAGTCAACTTTGACCAAAACTTTTGCTCTCAGATATGTCTAAGAACTTTTAAGATGATTAGAAACCCCAATTTACAATGAATACAATACAAAATCCTTCATAGGGTACACTACACAGGTCAGCGGATGTTCAGGATGGGTTTCGCATCGTCTAATGTTTGCTCACAGTGTACAGACAATATTCCTGACAATTACATCCACGCATTTTGGTTTTGTCCACCTGTTCAGAGGTTTTGGTGCCAGATATGTGAAGACTTATCAAAGTATCTGAGATGTAATATTCCACTCTCCGTCAGTTTGCTTATTGGGCCACTTGGATGATGTCACCTTGGAGACAAAGTCAATTCACATGATTTTTACTGCTTTATGTATAGAAAAAACAACTATACTCATGACTTGGAAAATTAAAAATACTCTTTAAGTATTAAACTGTATAAAGACCTTTTGTTGGATTACATCAGTCTTGAGATAGCCTGTACCTCCACATCACACCAATCTCTCTGGGCTTCTTTGATTGGCTCCAACCCGTAGTGGAGGTGGGTAAACCCCTTTGATTCGTCCCGTGGCATCGTTGTTGATGTGGGGGGTATCGGGGCTGGGGGCATGGGAGGTCGTGGGCCCGGGGCAATGGTGCTCAACTGGGGAGGTGGCTTTGGTGGTTCTGGGCGTTGACCTCTGCTGGTTGCATGCCGGCTTCTGGGTGGTCTGTACCGGCGGGCGCAGGTTACTGCTTCTGGGTGGGTTTGGGGTGGGCGCGGGTTCGGGGTTCTGGGGGAGTGTCGCTCCCGGCCTGGGGTCCCGGCTTGACCCGGGGGTCTCGGGTCTTGGCAAGTATGTTGTCGGGGTCTTAGGCCGGTGCATGCGCTGATTCAGGTTTCTGGTCAGTCCTCGGGGCTATGGGGATCGGGCCGGTCCGTGGCCTGGGTCCCTGGTGGTGCGGCTGCCTCTCGTTCCTGGATGGATGTACTGGAGCCTCCCTCCCCTGGTGGATCTCGGCGAATGGGGGTGCCTATTGGGGTCAGTGGGGGAGCTGACCCCCTGGGAGGGCATTGCCACCTCAATTGTTCCTCCCCATCCCGACATCTTCGTCCGCCCCCTCCATCACACCACCATTCAAGCAGGGCCTTGGGGTTCAGGTACACTACTGAGCTGCAGTGAGGATCCTCCATCTCCATGGTTTGTGGATACCTGGGCCCCAATTTTAGTAAAGAACTTAGACATTCACATATAACATTCTCACAACACATGCGTATATAGGGTCTGGAGTGGGCACACGGTGGCATATAGGGGGTGGGATGTGTAATCATTCTCACCTCCGGGACCTGTGCCCACTCTTATGTAGCATGTAGACGTTTAGGGTTCTGGGCAAGCATTGGGGAAGTGAACGGGCACTGCCTGCTCCCTGGGAAGGGGTTAGGTCTGTGTCGGTCGCCGCCTCACCCCCCCCTCCCCCCAACTTTAAATGCACTATAAAACAACATGCATCAACACCTTATTTGAGTGGGAGGAGGGAGGAATTGGGTCTTCCTGTTAATTATTTATATATATATATACATATATATATACAAACCGGATTCCAAAAAAGTTGGGACACTAAACAAATTGTGAATAAAATCTGAATGTATGATGTGGAGGTGCCAACATCTAATGTTTTATTCAGAATAGAACAGAAAATCAGATCAAAAGTTTAAACTGAGAGAATGTTTCATTTTAAGGGAAAAATCTGTTGTTTCCAAATTTCATGGCGTCAACAAATACCAAAAAAGTTGGGACAAGTCCATTTTTACCACTGTGTGACATCCCCCCTTCTTCTTACAACACTCAACAGACGTCTGGGGACAGAGGAGACCAGTTTATCAAGTTTAGAAATAGGAATGCTCTCCCATTCATGTCTAATACAAGCCTCTAACTGTTCAATCGTCTTGGGCCTTCTTTGTCACACCTTCCTCTTTATAATGCGCCAAATGTTCTCTATAGGTGAAAGATCTGGACTGCAGGCTGGCCATTTCAGTACCCGGATCCTTCTCCTA
>NC_056504.1:24157405-24164551 GCF_014905685.2 Nematolebias whitei
CAAGCGCTCATGCAACCCCATACCATCAGTGATGCAGGCTTCTGAACTGAGCGTTGATAACAACTTGGGCTATCCTTGTCCTCTGGTCCGGATGACATGGCCTCCCAGTGTTCCATAAAGAACTTCAAATTGTGACTCATCTGACCACAGAACAGTCTTCCATTTTGCCACACTCCATTTTAAATGACCCCTGGCCCAGTGCAAACGTCTGAGCTTGTGGAACTTGCTTAGAAATGGCTTCCTCTTTGCACTGTAGAGTTTCAGCTGGCAATGGCGGATGGCACGGTGGATTGTGTTCACTGACGATGCTTTCTGGAAGTATTCCTGAGCCCATTCTGTTATTTCCTTGTCAGTGGCATTCCTGTTTGAGGTGCAGTGACGTTTAAGGGCCCAGTGATCACGAGCATCTGCACTATCTTTCTGCGCAACAATGGTGGAATTGGTGATCCTCTTACCATCTTGGCTTCTGAGAGACACTGACACTCTGAGAAGCTCTTTTTATACCCAATCATGTTGTCAATTGACCTAATTAGTATTAATTGGTCTTCCAGCTGTTCGTTATATGCTCAATTTCCTTTTGCCAGCCACTTATTGCTACTTGTCCCAACTTTTTTGGGATTTGTTGACACTGTGAAATTTTGAATCAACATATTTTTCCTTTAAAATGTTACATTTACTCAAATTAAACTTTTGATCTGTCATCTATGTTATATTATGAATAAGATATTGACATTTGCCATCTCCACATAATTTGCATTCAGTTTTTATTCACAATTTGTTTAGTGTCCCAACTTTTTTGGAATCCGGTTTGTGTGTGTGTGTATATATATATATATATATATGTATATATATATGTATTTTTTTTTCCTTAAACCCTCATTCTCCTTTTGACATTTGGAGTCGAGGGCAGGGAGGGGGTGTAGGCTGCCTGGTTGGGGTCTGGGCTGTGGGTGGGTGTTGGGCCTTGGGGGGTGATTCGGGGTGGGGCCGGTGCTCTGGTTCTCCCTGGGTTGTTTAGATCTTTTGATCAGGGTTCCTGGTTACAGTGGCCGGCCCTTTGGCTGAGGTGGCTGCCGGGTTCTGGTGGGGGATCGGCTGTGGTTGTGTGTGTGTTTGTTGATGGTGCATGGCGGCGGTCGGGGCGTGGCTTCACTTTGACGGGGTGCTGGCTGGTCGGCCTAATGTGACATTTGCGGTGGGGGGTGCTGTGTGTGTGGGGGGTGCATGGGTGGTGTGCCGGGCCTCTCCGTGCCTGTGGTGTGGGGCTGTAGGAATGCCTGATCATTGGTGCACTGGGCCGGCCTTCCTCAGCTTCTGCTCCCTGTTGCTGTGGCCCCCGGCCTGGGGCCTGCTTGCGGTCGCTGTCGGGTGGGTGGGGCGCATGGACGGCCCGACAGAGGCTCTGTCGGGCTGTCTCTGTGTGCCTGTTTTTCTCAGGTTGGGCTTTAGGTGGTCCCTTCTCTTGGATCAATTTTGGCCCCCCATTTGGAGTGTCGTGCTCCCCTCCGGTGGTGGGCTCCCCTGCCGCCGGTGCATTAGCGGCTCTCAGCAGCTGGGGCTGGGCGGTGGGGTGTGTGCGGGCCTGCCCTGGTGGCTGGCTGCCGGGGCCTGGGTGTCCTGGCTCTGTTGGGCCTCTGTTGGGTGTTGGTATGATCTCGGGACTCGGGGCTTGGTGTCCATGGCCGGATCCACTGTGGAGGGGCGGGTTGCCGGCAGGGCCTGTGGATTTGTCGCTGCAGCCTCCTGGGGTTTCTGCATTGTGGTTGCTGGGGATCACCCGGGGCTTCCCTTTGCTTCTCTCTCTGGGGGGTGCGGGTGTCCCTGTTGGGGGACTCCCGGAGTTCCAGGCTTGGGGACCGCTGTGTGTTTGTGGTTCCGGTCTTCCCTGTGTTACCATCGTGTCCTGTGGGGACGGGTCTGTGGATCCCCACATCCACTATTGAACATTTTTATGGAGAAACCTTATAGTGATAAGCATGCTCACAGGTGTTTAGATTCAGGTGTTTATCAGATACACACTCAGTTGGGTTGTGGTGGCCACAAAATATATCTTGTATTACCATGTACTGTATAAAATACTTTCTTTTTTTTTTTTTTTTTTGAACTCAGTTTAAGTGTAGAAACATTGTGAAGTGTTTCAATGAACTTATCATCATCGCTCAATTTTTTTTAAATTTTTTTATTTATATATATTTTTTTTTAAAGAAAGAGAAGAAAGAAGAAAAAACAAATAAATAAATAAAAGAGAAATAGATCAAACGAGAGACCACCACAACAAAACAACATGCACAGCACAATGCCACCCACAATATCACCATGAAACATTCGACATAGCTAAAGGAATCATCTAGCTTCCACCACTACCCAACCTAGCGTGCATCTGTCAAAGCACCTGAATCCAAACACCCGCGCAAGCACGCCCGCCACCACCAGATTTCTCCAAAAGAATGCCCAATAGTGGATGCGGGGGCCCACAGACCCGCCCCCCAGGACACATTGGCAACACAGGGAGGACCGGAGCCACAGACACACAGCGGCCCCCAGGCCCGGAGCCCCAGGAGTCTCCCAACAGGGAGAACCGCACCCCCCCAGAGAGGAGCAGAGGAAAGAACCGGGTGACCCCAGCAACCACAATGCAGAGCCTCCAGGAAGCTGCAGCGACGAGCCCACAGGGCCGGCCGGCAACCCATGCCCCCCCCCCCCCCCAAGTAGATCCGGCCATGGACACCAAGCCCCGAGGCCATACCAACCCCCAGCAGAGCCCCGACAGAGCCAGGGCACCCAGGCCCCGCCAGGCAGCAACCAGGGCGGACCGACGTACACCCCACCACCCAGCCCAGACGCCGAGAGCCACCGATGCAAGGGGGCCCCCCGCCAAAGGGGGGCACGACCGGGGGGAGTGGGCCCCACACCAAACGTGGGGCCCAAATTGATCCAAGAGAGGGGGGACCACCAAAAACCCAACCTGAGCCACAAACAGGCACACACAGATAGTCCAACAGAATCTCTGTCGGGCCGACCGCATGCACCATCTACCTGACAGCGACCACAGGCCGGCCCCAGCCCAAGGGGCAGAGCAGCAGGGAGCTGCAGCTGAGGAGGGCCGGCTTTTCACATCAAGAGCTCCGCACCATAGGTCCGGAGACGCCCCAGCACGCCACCTACGCACCCCCCCCCCACACACACACAGCACCCCCACCGCAAATGCCACACAGGAAGACCAGCCAGTGCCCTGATGAGGCGAAGCCACGCCCCCAACCTCCGCCCTACACCACCAATGACCACACGTACACTACCATAGCCGACCTCCCGCCGAAAGCCGGCAGCCACCCCGGTCAAAGTGCCGGCCATCGCAACCAGGAACCTAGATTAAAAGAATCGGAACAGCCCTGGAGGAACCGAAGCACCGGCCCCATCACCAACCGACCCCAAGGCCCAAAGCCCACCCACAGCCCAGACCCCAACAATGCCCCCCCTCATCCCCGACCCCTAGTGTCACACGGAGAAAGGAGGTGTTTGTGAAAAAAAAAATCTATATATGCATAAATAAATTATGAACAGACCCACTTCCTCCTCCTCCCACTCGAATATGGTGTTGATGCATGTTGTTATACAGTGCGTTTAAAATGGGGGGATGAGGTGGCGACCCCCCATCAACAGTCCCACCCCCCCCACGGCACAGGCCCCAAAGCCCACCAACGCACCGAAGGCCCCAGGGCCGGGCGCCGGTGCACCCGCCGGCCCAAGACCCCGGCAACATACCCGCCAAGGCCCGAGACCCCCGGACCAAGCCGGGAACCCCGCCCAGGAGCGATACCACCCCAGAACCCGCGCCCGCGTCCACCCCAAACCCACCCAGGGACAGCCAGGTCACCAGGCCAGTAACCCATGTCCGCCGGTACAGACCGCCCAGAAGCCCGCATGCAGCCAACACAGGCCATCACCCAGAACCACCAGAGCCACCTCCCCTGTCGGGCGCCACCGCTCCAGGCCCATGACACCCCCCCCCCCCCCCCCATGTCCCCAGCCCCGACACCCCACCCACACCGACCACCATGCCCCACAGGACAGAATCAAAGGGGACCACCCACCTCTACGTGTTGGAGCCGATTAAAGAAGTCCAGAGAGAATAGTCCGATGTGGGGGTACAGGCTGTCTCAAGACTTATGTAATCCAACAGAAGGTCTTTATACTGTTTAATACTAAGTTTATTTTTATTTTTCCAGTTCATGAGTATAGTTTTTTTTGCTATACATAAGGCAGTGAGAATCATATGAATTGATTTTGTCTCCAAGGTGACATCATCTAAGTGGCCCAATAAGCAAACTGACGGAGAGAGTGGAATATTACATCTCAGACACTTTGATAAGTCTTCACATATCCGGCACCAAAACCTCTGAACAGGTGGACAGAACCAAAATGCGTGGATGTAATTGTCCGGAATATTGTCTGTATACTGTGAGCAAATATTAGATGATGCGAAACCCATCTTGAACATCTGTTGACCTGTATAGTGTACTCTATGAAGGATTTTGTATTGTATTAGTTGTAAATTCGAGTTTTTAATTATCTTAAAAGTTCTCAGACAGATCTGCGACCAAAAGCTTTGGTCAAAATTAACTGACAAGTCTGTCTCCCATTTTACAATGGGAAGATATATAGATTAATCTATTTTACTGAGTTTCTGATAAACCTTAGATAATAATTTGGGAGGGTTAAGATTAAGGAATTCTAATACACTTGTTGACATTTCAATCCTAGTGTTATTAAGGTTAAATTTATTTTTTGTTATAGATGTAATTTGTTGATATTCTAAAAATTTATTCTTATCAATCCCATATTGTGTTATTAATCTGTTAAATGGGATGTAGTCCACTTCTTCATATATATGTTCCAAATATTCAATTCCTTTACACCTCCAACCTGGGAAGTTTATCATCTTATTCTGTTGTAGGATGTCAGGGTTGTTCCAGATGGGTGTACGTTTACATGGGATTAGTGAAGACTCTGTCATTTTAAGAAACTCCCACCAAGCTGTCAGAGAGGAGCTGATATTGATGCTTTTAAAGCATTCCTGTCGTTTTATGTTTGAGCTAATGAATGGAAGGTCCGAGATCATTATATTATTGCAAAGTGTCTGTTCTACGTCTAGCCAGGGTTCATCAAGGGGTGTGTGTTTTATCCATTTTGAGATGTATTCTGGCCTGTTGGCTAGAAAATAATAATAAAAGTTGGGTAGTTCTAGTCCTCCTTTATCTTTGGATTTCTGTAGTGTTTTTAATCTAATACGAGGGCGTTTATCTTTCCATAGAAATTTAGAAATAGAGGAGTCCAGGGATCTAAACCAGTCAGATGATGGTTTATTTGGGATCATTGAGAATAAATAATTTATTCTAAGCAAAACCATCATTTTTATTGATGCGATCCTTCCCATGAGAGATATGGGTAAAGATTTCCATCTTGCCAGATCATCCTCAATTTTCTTTAAAAGTGGGGTGTGGTTTAGTCTTGTTAAATCTGCCAATTTAGGCGAAACTTTGATACCCAAATATGTAATATTCCCTGATTGCAGTTGTGTAGTAAGTGACTTGTTGAAAGAGCAATTAATTGGTAGAACTGTGGATTTTAGCCAGTTTATAGAGTAATCTGAAACTTTTGAGAAAGAATTTATCAATCCAATAACCTGAGAGATGGAGGTTTGTGAATGCCGGAGGAAGAGCAGCACATCATCAGCATATAGACTGATTTTGTGCTCTCTGTTCTTGCATTTTATGCCTTTAATATCTGTAGTTTGCCTGATTGCTGCGGCTAGTGGTTTGATGAAAATAGCAAACAGTGAGGGGAGAGTGGACATCCCTGCCTGGTTCCCCTTTGCAGAGCAAAACTAGCAGATATTTGATTATTTGTCCTAATGCATGCTGAAGGAGAACTGTATAATATTTGTAACCAATTTATGAAATAATTTCCAAAACCAAATTTATGTAAGGCTGCAAATAAAAATTTCCAGAGTTAACTCTATCGAAGGCTTTTTCTGCATCTAGAGAGAATATTGCATTTTCAATGTTTTTACTGTAAAAATAATCTATTAAATTAAATAATCTGTGTGAATTTGTGGCTGAATGTCTCCCTTTTATAAAACCAGTTTGGTCTGAATGTATTATTAGAGGAGTTACCTTTTCTAATCTTTTTGAGAGGGCTTTACAAATTATTTTAAGATCAACGTTGATAAGAGATATTGGACGATAACTGGTAGGTAATACAGGATCTTTGCCTGGTTTTAACATGAGACTAATGTTGGCAGAATTTATATTTTTTGGAAGACTGTTATTTTTCTCAGTTTCTTGTAGCATTTTGTGAAATAGTGGTGCCAGGATATTCCAGAATTCTTTATAGAATTCTGCTGGGAATCCATCTGGACCTGGAGCCTTTTTATTGGACATGCTTTTGAGGGCTTCCTGGAGTTCCACTGGTGTCAGTGGTGAATCCAGCTCCATTGTTTGACTATCTGATAGTTTAGGAAGTGTTATTTTATTCAGGAATTCATTAATTTCATTATCTGATGGGTTTATCTGGGGCGAATACAAGTCTTTATAAAAATCTCTGAAAATGCTGTTAATTCTTTCAGGGTCGTAAACTGTATTCCCAGTCGAGTCTTTAACAACAACTATGTTGTTTTTTCCTTATTTATTTTGAGCTGTTTAGCTAGAAAGCTACCTGACTTATTGCTCTGTTCAAAATTTTCGATTCTAAGTCGTTGTATTAAGAATTGAGTTTTTTTGTTAATACATTCTTTTAATTCCAATTTTGCTTTACTCATTTTATCCAGCATTTCTTCATCTTGAGAGGCTTCTAACGATTCTTAGGGGTGGTCAGTTTAAAATTAAAATCAGACACCACTCTGAGCAGTAGGACCACGCTTTCCACAGAACAACTGTGTCAACTCTTGAAACTGTGCCTGCAGTCAACCTACTTCACATATGGGGAGCAATATTATAGGCAGAAACATGGGTGTGCTATGGGGTCTCCAGTTTCTCCTATTGTTGCCAACCTGTACATGGAGGAGGTAGAAAAGAGAGCCTTGACGTCCTTTTCAGGGACACCACCAAGTCATTGGTTCAGGTATGTTGACGACACCTGGGTTAAAAT
>NC_056504.1:24179551-24203128 GCF_014905685.2 Nematolebias whitei
TACATACATACATACATGTATATATATCCAACGCTTTTAATCATCGATTAACACCTTCAATGTTCGCAGCAAGATGCATGATCTTCTATAAGTCTGTTGTATAGAGTGCCATCTCTTCTGCCATCATCTGCTGGGATAGCAGCACCAAAGCAAGTGACCTTAAAAAGATCAACAAGCTCTTAAAGAAGGCTGGCTCAGTTCTGGGGATTCCTCCATAACCTTTGGAGATGACTGTACAATGAAATATTCTTCATAAAATCAAGAACATTATAGACATTCCTCAGCATCCTCTTCATCAGACTGTCATACAACAACGTAGTGTTTTCAGTTAGAGGCTTCTTCAGAGCTGCTTCAAGACAGACCGCTACAAGAGATCCTTCCTGCCCACAGCCATCAGCATCTATAACAACTCTTTAATGAAACCAGGATGATGAATTACAACATTTAATTTCTCTCTGGGATTAATAGTGTTTTTGAATTGAATTGATTTAAATAAGCAGACTTCACAGACTTCTTAGCTCGAGGTGATCTTTGGTGGATTTCCCTGAAGGGGAAGACTCGACTGCTATCTCTGTCTCAGACTGGAAATAAAACGGAGGTAAAAAAAAAAAAAGAGTTAATAAGATTATAATTTTAAATTTAAAAAAGTTAATTGGATAATAATAATCAAATTAAAGCTGCAAGCAGCATTAAAGGCCCTCGCAGCAAAGTGACGTTCTGGCCATACCGCAACCGCGGGAGCTCCAGCCACTCCACTCAATCACCATCACGAACGCTCTCTTGCCAATCCCGCACGCGTTCACCACGAGGCGCATTTCCTGAATCTTTGACATCGCCTTCTGTCCATGTCAGTACTAGTCCAGCTCCATGTCTTGCAAGTATACGTGAAATCCGACCTTCCAGACAGGAGTTACTGTGACTTCCTGTTTTGTTGCGAATGTTTGACGAGCACTTCCTTTATGCTTTTCAACATGTCGTGTGGTAATCAGCAGTTACAGTTTCAGTCATATCTTACTCAGGTCTAAGCTGGAAGAGTCACCCAATAATTTAGTTTCTTCTCCGAGTGGGTGGGGCTTAAGTGATGTCATGAATCAAAAATACTAATGTGTCTCGAAGTACTCACTGATGAAGCAAAAAAAAATCAGGTACAGATAAGATGATGCATCACTGAGATATAACTGTTGGAATAATCTAGGGGGCGCACTGGAGTCGAATGTTAAAGAACATTACCAATGTGTACACAAGTGCTCACTAATTACGCCAAAAAAATCTGGTTCAGATCTGATGATGTATCACTGAGATATAAGTTTTAGAATAAGCTAGGGGGCACACTCAAGTCAAATGTTAAAAAAGAATAACAGTGTATATATAAGTGCTAAGAGCCAAATTTGAAGGCAATCCTTCCAAATCCCTAGGATGATTTCGTTAAAACTCGCAATTAGAAACGCCCCAAAATGACTCTTGCACCCAAAATTGCCGACTTCATGTTGAGTGTGGACCATACCTCCAAGAGACTTTTTCATAGGTCCTGAGAAGATACAGATGTTCAGAGTTTCTGAATTATCGGTCTTAAATTCGCTTGGGGCTTAAGTTTTAAGATATTCTAGGGGGCGCTGTAGAGGCTATTGGCCATTGGGGCTATGGATTCCTGTTCAAGGGGTGGGTAATGATTGATCAAACTGATTTTGGTGCACCTTGGCTCAAATCTATGCAATTTAGAGCCAAACGTATGGTGACAGCGTTACGTCTTACTTTGCCACTCCGTGCCGCCCACATGCTCCACCCAAAACTGTCAGTGTTGGAAAACAAGTTACACCAACATGTCTTCGGTCACTGGACACACTACCATGCTGATTAGATCACAGGGGTCAGATAGAGACCGTTCAACGTAAAACTTTACACTTCCTGTTCTCAGGGGGCGTGGCTTAAGTGATGTCATGATTTGACCATTTAGTCTTGCAGGGGACCAGATGTGGATCAATCACTGAAGATTTGACGTCTCAGACAGTTTTCTTGTAGGAGCTCTTAGCGTTTTGTTTTTCATGGTAAATGGACTGTACTTATATAGCGCCTTTCTATCTTATTTCAAAGCATTTTACACTACAATATGTATCCTCATTTACCCATTCATACAGCACTCTACTAGATCTCTACAAAGCTAATTGAACAAATCATTCTAAAGAGAATAATCAGTGCTTTTAGATCACATTCATACACTGATGGGACACATCAGAGGCTATGAAGGTTTCGGTGTCTTGCCCAGGGACACTTTGACATGTTACTGCTGGTGGATTCGAACCCCCAACTCTTGCATTGGAGGACGACTGCTCTAACCACTCAGCCACAGCCGCCCCTGATGGTGAGATGTCCAACTTTGAGCACTGACCCCGCCCATTCAGCATGTTCCGAAACGCACCGTTTAGATAACTTTTCGGCCTCCATGCCTTTTGACCAACATGGCCAAGTTTGAAACCGATTGAGCAAAACCCCTAGGAGGAGTTTGTTCAAATGCGAAGGCTGTAAACCGCCAAAAAGGTGTGAAATTTGGGATGGCGTTCCAAAATGGCCACCTTCCTGTTTATCGTACAATTGTTGGTGCCAAAGAGTTTTCTGTGCATCTTGGGGGATTGGACAAGTGTACCAAATTTCATGCTTCTACGACAAACTAAGGTTAATGCGGAGGGTATTTTGAAAATTTCCAGGTGGCGCTCTTAAGCCATTTCTTTTGCGATTTTTGTGACACCCTTAAAATACGTAATTCTTCAGAATGCGTCCGCCAAATTTGGTGAGTTTTGGGATATGTTAATGCCCTCAAAAGGCCAATTCATTGGACGGAAAAATTGCTCGGGTCTAATGAACAGAGCATTTACAATAGGCCTTCGCAGCGCTTTGCTGCTCTGGCCTAACTGAGCATTACAAAAGGCCTTCACAGCGCTTCGCTGCTCTGGCTTAATAACAATACCTCCTCTTGAATGGTCATAATTTCTGTTATGAGGTGTTTGAATCTCTCGTTCATCATTATCAGGGCAGGGCTTTAATCTGGAGTCCAGGGCTTGTTGACAATATCAGTTTTATCCATCCATCCATTATCTTTACCCGCTTATTCCATTTTGGGTCACGGGGGTCGCTGGTGCCCATGTCCAGCAATCACTGTGCGAGGGGCGGGGTACACCCTGGACAGGTCGCAAGTCCATCACAGGGCCACATAGAGACAAACAACCATTCACTCTCTAATTCACACCTAGGGACAATTTAGAGTTACCAATCAGCCTAACATGCATGTTTTTGGTCTGTGGGAGGAAACCGGAGCACACGGAGAAAACCCACGCATGCACGGAGAGAACATGCAAACTCCACCCAGAAAGGCCCCTGGACCGGGGTTTGAACCAAGGACCGGCTCGCTGGGAGGCAGCAGCTCTACCAGTTGCGCCACCATGCTGCAATATCAGTTTTAGCTTTTTCATAATGTGCTGGTACAACTTTTTGGCTGAAGTGTTGACGTGATGGATGTTGTAGCGGGGCTCAATAACTTTAAATCTGGCGCATCAACAACAGAATACGGACATGGATCTAGAGCTTTAAAAACTTCTACTGCTTGTGTTATTGCTTTGGACCGATCTGAATTACCTGATAAAGGCTGTTTAAATGCTGCTGTTATCAGTGTTTGCACCAACCAAGCTGCTATTCTGTAGAAGACGTTCACGTTCAGATGATGTTGTTTCTTGCATTAACAAGTTAGAAGTGTTGCCTGTGGCAGATCCAATCTTAGTGAAACAACATCGACACACAGCTTTGGATTTGCGCTTATCTTTTACCAAGAAAGCCATAATGTTCCCAAACAGGAGACCACAACAGTATGACTCAACTTGCCTGCTAAGCTGCTAATGCTACGTGTGCTGTTAGATAATAGCGCCGTGCTGAAACACGCTTAGGAACTTTAATTCCGCAGCACATAATTTCTCGTTAATAAAATTTAATGACTGAAAAAATATCCGAAACGGTACGCACGTGGACTGAACTGAACATGCCGTACCGAAATGGTTCAATACACCCACATGTACCGTTAAACCCCTAAAAAGTACCCTCACACAAAATAAGTGGGTACCCATTTTGAAGTCGTATAGCTATTAAAATATGCCATTTAATTAATTTATTGTTTTAAAGTTGGCCCTTTTTTTGACCAACACATTTTAAACTTTTATTTTTTTTTACTGTAAATATCACTTAAAAGTCTACATTAACTGTGTTTCTCCTACTGCATTCCTTGGATAGATGAGTGAGTGAGGTGAGGAGTGTTACCTTCTGATATTGCACAGTATTACATGAAATTTTATCAGAACAACATTTTAAAGGTTTCTTTTCTCATTTGTTCATCGTCAGGTTGTCAGCACATCCATATCGCCTCCCCATTTGTAACAGCAGTGAAAGCAACACCACCCACCTGCAGGGGGACTTCTCCTCCTCAGCTGAGTTCTTTGTCTGTGTCGGTGTATTTGGGTTTCTTTATTGCACCACCACCCTGATTCTCTACTTGGGGTTCCAGACTGTCTACCGTCAGACCAGCCGCGGACCCATCACAGTAAGTATACATTCTTTGCTCAGCCATGAACTTTCTCTACATTTACAGTCTCTTCTATACTGAAGCTGGCTTTATAGTCAATGAGAGAAAGGCCAACCTTGTGTCACGCTGACGTGGCTGTGTGACAAATATTGCATAGGTTGCTTTTCTTAGCACCTGTTACACCCTTTCTTGTGCATTAATTAACTGTGATGTACATCTTTGACATTCAAAAAGTGAAACTTGTATATTATATCCATTCATTACACACAGACTGATATATTTCCATCCATCCATCCATTATCTTCCGCTTGTTCTAAAGTTGAGTCGCGGGGGCAGCTGCTTGAGCAAGGAGTCCTAGACATCTCTTTCCACATCCACCTCTTCTAGCTCTTCTGGGGGGACCAGATTGAGAAGGTTCGAGAAATATTCCTTCCACCTCCTAATGGCATCACTGGTTGCGGTAAACAGCACTCCACTTTCACTGACTACAATGTTAGTAAAGCGCTGTTTCCCATCCTCAGCCGCCTGATGGTTTGCCAGAATCTCCTCGGAGCTGACTGAGAGTTGTTATCCATGGTCCTACTGAACTCCTCCCACATCTGAGGTTTTGCCTCAGCAACAGCCAAGGCTGCGGACCGCTTGGCCCTCCGGTACTCTTCAGCTGCATCCAGAGTCCCAACAGCCAACAAGGACAGATCCTCCTTCAGCTTGACAGCCTCCCTAACCCAGGGTGTCCACCACCAAGTTCGAGTATGGTCACCGCAAGAAGCACCGACAACCTTGCGGCCACAGCTCAAGGCAGCCACTTCAACAATTGAGTCACGGAATATGGCCCAATTGGACTCAATATTCCCCACCTCAGCTGGCATGTGGTTAAAACTCTCCCAGAGGTGTGAATTGAAGATTTTTCTGATGGGTTCTTCTGCCAGGCATTCCCAACAAACACTCACTACACGTTTGGGTCTACCGGGTTTGTCCGGCATCCTCCCTACCTTCTGATCCAACTCACTACCAGGCGGTGATCAGTTGACAGGTCAGCAACTCTCTTCACCCGAGTGTCCTAAACAAATGGCTGCAAATCAAATGACACGACTACAAAGTCAATCATCGATCTACGACCTAAGACGTCCTGGTGACAAGGGCACTTATGAACACACTTATGTTCGAACATGGTGTTCGTGATGGACAAATGTTGGTTATGTACTGTAACCCCAGATTCTATGAGTATAGGCGTAGCCCTTTGAAGAGCTGTCGCTTAATGGGTTTATCCCGTCATGCGAAGCATTGCACTGAAAAATTTAGTCCACGCCCACCTGCTGTGTGGGCCCACCCGGTCCATATAAATCACGTTAAGAGCGGGTAATCGGCTCCCAAATAGCTTTTTCTTCAGCCATTTAAGAGCCAGTGAGGCCCGACGCTTAAAGGGCTACGCCTATACTCATAAAATCTGGGTTACAGTACGTAACCAACGTCCTATTTCGTATAGGCTTCGCCCTTTAAGAGCTGTCGCTTAGTGGGTTAAGGGCAAAGCAGATGTGGTCCTCGCCTCACTGGGTCCATTCGAACACCATTCGAAGTGACAGCTTGCCCAAAAAACGTCTCGTCACTCAGCTCTCCATGTACGTAATTATGCGTACCATGCACAGACACATGCTGTGTAGTTATGCGTTCTGAATGCATGAACACCCCGGAAACTTTCAGCGGGGAAAGGAAGATGCTGAAAAGGGTCTGAACAATATGAACAGATTAATAATAACAAGTGAGCTGATTATTAATGAAATGAACTGATTGGTAACAATAGTCATGAACTGATTAATGACAATAGAACCAAAATAACAGTCACAACATGTGGCTGATAACAACATCTCACACTAAAAACGGGGTTCCCTGAAACAACAATATTCATTCTGTTAAAACACTAAGGACAGAATGTGTCATGGAACGAGCCGTCACATCACGTAGATAGAAGCAAATAAATAAGCAGGGCGTTGTCCACTCGGCCGCAGTGCAAATATCCTGCATTGTCATACCATTATGCAGAGCAGTCGAAGATGCGAAACCTCTGGTCGAGTGCGCCCTGAGGTTATCAGGAAGCTCTAAATCTGATACTCTGTAGGCTTCAGAAATGGCCCCACACAGCCAGTGTGACAGGCACTGGGTGGATAACAGGCGACCTGCAGATGCATCTCTATAATGCACAAACAAATGTTGAGTTTGATGCATTGCAGCTGTGCGCGCTATGTAACACGTCAACGCCCGCACAGGACAGAGCAGATGGAAAGATGTTTCTTCTTCTGATTTGTGGGGGGGTGGGGGGAATGATATCACTTTTGATTTAAAAGAGCTCATGATGTTTTAGGTATAAAGCTGGATTTGGTCTTAGATCAGCTGAGCTGCCATCAGCCTGAATTCTAAGACATGTCGGAGCGACAGAGAGGGCAGATAAATCACTCACCCTCTTAGCGGATGTTAAAGCCAGCAGCAGGGCTGTTATAAGAGACAAAAATTTAATTGGAACCTGATTCAGTGGCTCAAGTGGAGCTTGATCAGGGCCCGCAGGACCAGCGTTAAATCCCACTTTGGAGCAAGTGGGCGTGAAAACAGGCCTGCGTCTCTGTACACCTTTTTAAAAAACACTTCATCTGCGGATGATAAAAAGCTGTTCTGCCCCCAAAACCTTCGTGACAAGAAGAGATGGCTGCAGTGTACGTTTTAATTGTGCTGAACACCAGATTTCTGTCCATCAGCTGCTGCAGAAAGGACAGCATGCCACCTAGTGGACATGAAGTGGCCTCTACACCTTTCTCCGTACACCAGCGCTAAAAAGCTGTCCACTTTGATGTGTACAGCTCTGTGGTGGATGCCACACGTGAATCCTGGATTGTGCGCAATACATCTTATGAGAGACCCTAAGCGGATCTGCTCAGCGGCCAGATCCACAGGTGCTGGCCTATTTCTGGGTAACTCCTGATCGCTCCTCCCATCTGGAGGAGAGCGTCCTCCCTCCACTGCAGTTTCCACGGGCTCCCCAATAACAGGTGTCATAGAACCGGGAACCACGGTGCATTCACGTGCTCGGGAGCCACCAGGAGAACTGTCAATCCCTCCTCCTGAACTCGGTTCAGAAACCGTAATATCAGAGGAGGTGGGGGGAACACATAAAGAAGTGTTTTGGGCCATGGGCTGTGAGCAAACACGTCCACCCCCAGCGACGGTTCGTCTCGCGGGCTCAGTGTAAACCATAGTTGACACTGAACGTTTTTTCATGTCGCAAAACAGGTCCACGGCCGCTTGCCAAATTTCTGCCACGTCTAGGCCATCAGACCAAAGTGGAGGGTCCACTCCCCATGACGCGGACCGCCCCTAGACATCACATCCGCCCCTTGTTCAGAACACCGGGGATGTAAACTGCTCTGATGGAGAGCAGATTTTCGTGTGCCCAACACAGTAGTTTTCTCGCAATGTGTAACATTTGGGCTGAGCGCACCCCCCCCTGCCAGTTTATGTAAGCAGCAGTAACCTTGTTATCTGTGTGAATCAAAACGTGTTGATTCTGCAGCACAGGAGCAAAGTGTTGAATCACGTTCAGAACTGTGCAACACTCCAGAACATTTATATGAGCTGTTGTGTGATGGGGCCACAGCGCCCCTACAGCTCGATATAGGCATGTCACCCCCTAAACTGACAGGGATGCGTCTGTGAAGACTGACACGTGTGACGTAGGCCTGCTGACGGGGACTCCCTCCGACAGAACCAGGGGGGTTCCCAGTGTCAGATCTCTTCTCACGGAGAGAGGAACAGTGATCGTCCGTCTCTTTTGCCTCACCAGATCCATGCGCAGACGAGCAAACCATCTCTGGAGGCGTCTCGTGTAGTAAACCCAGCGGGGCCACTGTGTGAGCTGACGACATTGTTCCTAACAGCTTCATGATGGAAAATAGCTGTTACTTCTCTGCTCTGTCTTACGTGGCGGAGCTGGACTCTTAGAGAGTCGATTCTCGTCTGTGATAAACGAATAAAAGAGCCCTCATGGTGGTCGAGTTTAGCCACACTCCCAGATAACAATCATCTGGGCCGGGAGAATCAATCTTTTCCCAATTTGTGGTGAAGCCCAAAATTAGCAGGTGTGACATCAACACCTGAGCCTGTGCCGACATGTGAAGCGGTCTGCCCACAATCGCCTTGTTGAAAAACTGACAGGTCCAAATCGGTCTCGTTCCTCCGGTCCGTTTGGAACCAGGAAGTAACGTGAGTAAAAAACCTGTGTTTTCCTCTCCGCCGGGAACCCCTGGACGTCTGCCTTGGTCTGGTGATGACAGGACCGTCTCTAAAAACTCCTTCGAACGGAGGGGGTCGGGCTGCAAGTTGCAACATGTAACTCCTGCTATCAGCTTGGCCATCCATCTGTCTGGCAAGCAAGCTTGCAGCCACTCCGCGTAACGTTTGTGGAGTGGGCACGTGTTTCGGTGGTGCGTCATGTTTTTATGGACGTCAGCCAATCTACCGCCCCGATCGTCGTCATGCGCTGCGGAACTGTGTTCCACGTGACCCAAGGCGAGGCTTCCTCGAAAGGGCTCTGAGCGCGCCTCTGTGCCACGCTCGGGCTGCGGGTTCACATTCATGTCTATGTGGACCGGCGTGTGTTGAGGAGAGGCGTGTGAAGACTGTTGGCGCCGCGGGAGCACACGTTTGACACCACTGCGGTGAGACGCGTGTTGCTCCTGCGAGAGCGAGGTCCTTCACTGGGCTCGCTCTGCGGTCTCACATTTATGCTAACGTGAGCGGGCGAGCGCTAAGAAGCGGTGAGCGCGCCTTCATCAACTCCGTGCCGTTTGAGTGAAGGCTGCAAGCGCCGCATAAGCACGCGTTTGCTTCGGTGAGGCGCGTGCCGCGCTTGCTGAGAGCGAGGTCTCTCACCGGACCCGTCCTGCTGTCTCAAATTTATACTGATGCGAGCCGGTGAACGCTGGGGAACAGCACCGTTTGAATGAAGGCTGCTCGCGTCGCGGGAGCAAGCGTTTGACACCGCTTCGATGAGGAGTGTGCAGCTCGGGCTGAAAATGAGTTACAGCGGACCACATTCACTTACGACTGTTGTGTCATGCGAGCATCTCGTCTTGTTTTGGAGCAACGGTGATTTGAAAAACCTTTTGTAAAGGCCACCGGCTCATTTCGTGTGGAGGATGTGTGAAGGAGCCGCTGTCAGGTCATCCGAGCTGACAGACTGGCTAAAAATAGACACTTTCATCATTAAATGTTGTTTTATTCCAAAAACTCGTGTCATCTTCACACACATCCTCCGCAAACCGTCATTTTGAGTCATCTCCCCCTGAGCTCTGCGGTTTGTTGTCCTAGGGCGCCTCCTGTTGGTCATCTCAGGGAAACGCTGATCCTCCAGATGCCGAGGATGTCTGACGGGCGGAGCGGGGAGACGCTGTGCAGCCGTGGAACATCTTGAAAATGGTCCCGAACAGCGTTTCCGTTGTTGATGGGAGCCCTCCAACAAAAAAACTTTATGCAGCTCCTCCCAAGAAGAAGGTGATGTGACGGGCCAGGTGGATCTCTGGAAAACCTCGTCCTCCGGCTGCGATGCGAGACTGGCAGACAACAAAAGAGGCACACAGGTTGAGGATGACGTCAGCTGCCTTGCAGAGGGAGCGCTACATCTCCTCCAGCCTCTTGAACGTTGTACGCCAGCCGCGTAACGTGTTGTTCGCTGTGGCTGCTTGGAACGCACACTGGTGAGCTTGGTTGGAGAGCGACGTCACCGTCTGGTTATGCTTACCCAGAGGCGCAGGACGCTGGTCCAATCTGGACATCTTTGCGCCGAAAACCTCCGCCAGGCTCGGCTCCAGGGGGGCATCGAGGGAATTTCCGCTCGGTGAAACCCCTCCACTCTGGTGATGGGCGCGAATGTGGGAACCGGCGCCCTTATTCTACCAGGAACCGGCTGCGGCCTCGTCCCAGTAGGATGTCACTGCTGGGAAACGAGGCCAGATGGGATCAGGACGGCGAGCCAGAATGGAGCCCAGAAACCTTCCCGCTAGATCATCCGATCTGGGCGGGGGAAGGAGAGGGATGGAAAAAGTCCCTTCATGTCAGCCGCCTCCTGGATTATGCCGGGCAGCTCCAAAGGAGGGCACCGACGGCTGTGAGTGGTGTGGTCGCCGATGCGAAACAAGGTCCGGGGTTGGGGGTGGGGGATTTGCTCAGCCCCCCTCGTTCCGACACTACGCTCTCCAGGAGGGAATGAGCAGCGGGGGCTGCTGCTGACTTCGCCTGTCCCGGAGGAACCATCCGATTCACTCCAAGAGTTGGCGATAAAAGGATAATTACAAGATGGCATCGTCCAGCGTGTAGCGACCTGCCACTGAGAAATTCTCCTCAGCGCTTACCTTGAAACAAGATTGCTCGTCTGCTTCTCCTCGGGGAGGAAAACTCACCAGGACGACAGGAGGTTGACGTGGTGGGGCCACAGGCAGTCTTAACAAAGGTTGGTCAAACTAGACAACTTTCCTTCTTTGTTCTTCTGACAGTGCTATTAGCTTGCTGAAGAAAAATGGGAGCCGATTACCCGCTCTTAACATAATTTATACGGACCGGGAGAAGTCCAACAACAGAACTTCGCTTGGGTTCAGAGAGGCCATTTCTCCCAATCATGCCTCTCCAGGTCACACTGTCATTACCCATGTTGGCATTGAAGCTCCCCAGCAGAATACAGGAGTCTCCACTTGGTGCACCTTCCAGCAGCCCTGCCAAGTACTCCAAGAAGGCCGGATACTCTGAACTGCCATTTGGCACGTATGCACAAACAACAGGCAAAGCCTGCCCCCCCACCCAAAAGCATAGGGAATCTACTCTTTCATCTACTAGGAAAAACTCCCAACACACGGGCACCAAGTCAAGGGGCTAAGAGTATTTCCTTACCAGCTCGGCACCTCTCATCATGGGCAACTCCAGAGTGAAATAAGGTCCAGCCCGTCTCAAGGACATCGGTTCTATAGCCCATGCTGTGCGTGGAGGTGAGCCCAACTATATCTAGTCAGTACCTCTCAACCTCACGCACAAGCTCAGGCTCCTTTCCCACCAGAGAGGTCACGTTCCATGTCCCAAGAGCCAGCTTTGGTAAACCCTGGTCAGAGCGCCAATGTTCCCACCTTAGGCCACTGCCCATGGAGATGATTTCAAATTTTTATTTCTTTTCATCTTGATGATTATAACTGACAACTAATGAAAACCCCAAATTCAATATCTCAGAAAATTAGAATATTGTGAAAAGGTTCAATATTGAAGACACCTGGTGCCACACTCTAATCAGCTAATTAATTCAAAACACATCCAAAGACCTTTAAAAGTTCTCTCAGTCTAGTTCTGTAGGCGACACAATCATGGGGAAGACTGCTGACTTGACAGTTGTCCAAAAGATGACCATTGACACCTTGCACAAGGAGGGCAAGACACAAAAGGTCATTGCTAAAGAGTCTGGCTGTTCACAGAGCTGTGTCCAAGCACATTAATAGAGAGGCGAAGGGAAGGAAAAGATGTGGTATAAAAACGTGTACAAGCAATAGGGGTTACCCCATGCTGGAGGAGAATGTGAAACAAAACCCATTCCAAAATCTGTAGGAGATTCATAAAGAGTGGATTGTAGCTGGAGTTGGTGCTTCAAGAACCACCACGCATAGACGTATGCAAGACATGGGTTTCAGCTGCCGCATTTCTTGTGTCAAGCCACTTTTGAACAAGAGACAGCGTCAGAAGCATCTCACCTTGGCTAAAGACAAAAAGGACTGGTGTAGCGGCTAAAATCCTATATTTTAAGCTACTGGTTGCGGTTGTTCCTGGTAGGCTTTGGTTTTACGTGTGCTCAATCAAGATTCACTATGCAGATCTTCATTTTGACTTAGAAATCATAGTTGTTTATTTTCCTCACAATGTCCATTTACTTTACCATTTCCATTTAGAAACAAATAAATCTTCATTGATGCTAAACTAAGCACAATAGAAAACTGTTTGCCCCTTCTCATTAGCAACACCTGAACAGAATCACACCTGCCCTTAAGTAACCACCTTCCTCTTCTGACATATTCAGTACACAAAATGAAATACACCCCCTAGTGGAGATAAACACAGAAAAACAAGATAAATGGCTCCTACAGACTGGACTGCTGCGGAGTGGACCAAAGTTATGTTCTTTGATGAATGTAAATTTTGAATTTCCTTTGGAAATCAAAGTCCCATAGTCTGGAGGAAGAGAGGACAGGCACAGAATCCACGTTGCTTGAGGTCCAGTGTCAAGTTTCCACATTCAGTGATGGTTCGGGGTGCCATGTCATCTGCTGATGTTGGTCCACTGTGTTTTCTGAGGTCCAAGGTCAATGCAGCCATCTACCAGGAAGTTTTAAAGCACTTCATGCTTATTGCTGGTGACCAACTTTATGGAGATGCAGATTTCATTTTCCATCAGGACTTGGCACCTGCACACAGTGCCAAAGTTACCAGTGCCTGGTTTAAGGACCATGGTATCCCTGTTCTTAATTGGCCAGTAAACTCGCCTGACATTAAACCCATAGAAAATCTATGGGGTATTGTGAAGAGGAACATGCGACACGCCAGACCCAACAATTCAGAAGAGCTGAGGGCCACTATCAGAGCAACCTGGGCTCTCATAACACCTGAACAGTGCTACAGACTGATGGACTTCATGCCATGCGGCATTGCTGCAGTAATCCAGGCAAAAGGAGCCCCAACTAAACATTGAGTGCTGTACATGCCAATACTTTTCATGTTCATACTTTTCAGTTGGCCAACATTCTTAATTTTTTGAAGAGGATTGAAGAGAATTTATTGTTGAGTTATTTTACATATCAGTTAAATAAACTTACCATGCTCTATTCAGGAAAATACTCTACACAGTATTGCTCCCTGCTTCGGCTGTGCTAAAAGTGAAACTTAAAGTGAACGGCCAAGACATGAAAGTAGTCCTCATACGGCCTCTGCTGGATACATTGTGCAATTATGTCTGGTTCCAACATTTTAGGGGTGAAAAACAGAAGTGTTTACATCGGTGAAAACCTAAAATATCGGCACTACAGATACATCGGTTGGGTTCTACGTAAAATGCCATCTATTGATTTTTACAGCACATGAAACATGAACTAGAATGTGTTTGGCGTTAGTATGACATCGATATAACTTTCGTATGTACGTAAACATGCTGAGTTCCAACTGTACCTTCTTTCAGGACCTGGTGGTGACTGCTGCCTTCGCTTTCCTGTGGCTTGTATCCTCCTCAGCCTGGGGCAAAGGTCTGACCGATGTAAAATGGGCCACTAACCCCAAACATTTAGTGGAGTCGTGCCAGTACTGTAAACCAGGAGAGTTTCCTCCTATGGGACGCCTAAATGCCTCTGTGGTAAGTTTTGTTGATGTGCACCCTGCTTCCGTAAAGCAGTCTGCTGGCTCATTAAGATTTCATTTGATATTTGATATATATTTAATTTTTATTATTGTGATTGAATTAGGATTTAAGTCATCTTCAAAATATTTATAGCTTTCAACAAAAGATCAATTTGCAATCCTTATTCCAAAAAAAGTTAGTTACACAACAGGTTGCACGCCCGCCTGTTGTGTGTCTCTGCTCTGCTATGACAGCCTCAGAAAGCAAAAGGGGGGGGGGTGGGGTCTGTCTTTCCCCATCACCAATTGTGTGTTGTGTACAATCTTATGTTGAAAACTCGCAAAAGAGTGAGTCTGCATAAGTCCAACTGTTAAGTATCGAGGGACTACTGTCTAATATAAATATGGTATATTAAGCAGCCTGAACATGAGTTTGTTGTGAGCAGTTGGGTATGAATATAGCAGCTTAAGGAAATCATCAGCATGGATAATTAGCACAGATAAAGTGTCAGATCTCCAATTAAAGTGGCATTACAGTGATTTTCATGGTTAGGGATTTATGAGTCTAATGGCTTCAGGGTAGAAGTTGTTCCTCAGTCTAGTGGTTCTTCACTTAATGTTCCACAACCTCCTGTCTGAGAGGAGCGGGGGGAAAAAAATGTGTGTGCTGGGTGAGTGGGGTCTTTCATGATGCAGGTGGCCCTCTTCCTGCATCTGGAGGTGTAGATGTCTGTGATGGTGGGGAGGCTGACTCCCAACAGTCTTCTGTGCAGCCTTTACCACTCTCTGCAGAGCTTTTCTCTTTCCAGCAGATCAGCTCCTATGCCACACATTGATACTGGACCACTGCACACCTGTAGAAGGAGGTGAGGACTGAGCTTCCCAGTCCAGCTCGCCTCAGCTGCCTGAGGAAGTAGTCTCTGATGAGCTTTCTTGATCAGACTGGTAGTGTTGTTGCCCCAGATGAGGTTGTCATTCAGGTGCACACCCTAGTAGACCACTTCCACCATAGATCCCCCTTTGTGCAGAAGTGGGTAGATGTGTTTGCACCTTCTGAAATCAACAATCATGAAACATTTAATTAATGTGATGAAATCTTTGCTCACAGGACAAAGATGAAAATCAGTAGTGGACATCTGATTTTTGGGCTTTTAAGGGATGTTGAATTTAAAACAGCTGAAAGAGCCTAATGAAACATTTTGAAAAAGATCTCATAATTACCGTGACCTAGGGCTGGACAATAATTCAATATCAATAGGGGTGCAGAAAAGAATTGATTCATTAAATAATCTAGATTCTTAGTCCTGGCGATTATGTATTCATTCTAAAGGCCCATAAATCGATTTTAAAAATATGTTTTAAGTTTTATATTTTTCTGCTCCTACTCCCGAGCATACTGCATATCACATTACGTGTCCACTCGGCTGCCCTTAGAATCTGGCCATGTAGGCCACTGTATAGCAAGCTAGTTAGCTAGTTGCACAGGCTTTGAAATTTTGTTTAAAGATTTACCAACTATCAATCAATATGGTTAAGACTGTGAAGTCTGTATATTTCATATTAGGTTAAGTTTTGAAAATAAAGCAAATGGTAGTGCAATATAGTAAAAAAAAAAAAACTGAAGTCTGTATTTTATTTTGAGTTAAAGGTTAATGCACTATGGTAGGCTGAAGTCTTTGTTTACTTTTCTATTTATATATTTGAATTATTTGTCTGTGATGGACTTGCAACCTGTCCAGAGTGTCCCCCGCCTCACTCACAGTGATGGCTGGATATGGGCACCAGTGACCCCGTGACCCATAAAGGAAGAAGTGGGTAAAGATGATGGATGGATGGATGGATGGATGGATTGATGGATTGATTCATGGATGGAAGGAAGGATGGATGGATTCATGGAAGGATGGATTGATGGAAGGATGGATTGATTGATGGATTGATTGATGGATGATCGATCAATCGATCCCTAGATTTTTATTTTAGAAAAAGCTAGGCAGCATTATTACTATTGCTGCTAATTTAAGTTACAGAATTTTATGCACTCCTACATTTGTTCCTATTTTTGGTATAAATATAAAATGATGCAAAAACATTAGATACAATAAGGAACCTAAAATTGTTGTTTTAAACAAATGTTCTATTTGTTTAATCTTTTCATCTTGTCAGTTACATAATTGAAACAAAATTTATGGCCATTTCAATAGAAAAATCGTTTCTGAATCGAAAATAATTTCTGAATCAAAAAATCGATTTTGAATCGAATTGTGACTCCAAAAATTGGAATCGAATCGCCAGACACTGAGAGATTTGCACCCCTAGTCATGATATGCTTTTGTTCAATAACGGTGATATTAGTTTTAAGCACATTTTTGATATTTTGATATGACTACAGCATTTCACTGACTCATTTTTTTTTTCTGTTCGGGTTGAAGCGGCCACTTCAGTGTCAACCCAAACAGAAAAAGCCGCGACACAACTACATAAGTGCGTGGTGACATAGATATTACGCAGAAGGAGTTAGCAGTAGCAGGCTAAGCTAATCTAGAACACATGGTAAGTTTTCGCTTCAAAATGAGTGCCCATGACCGTCAGAATGTGACTGAATAAGCTTTCACAAGCAAAGAGAAAGCAGATGGCATAATTGATAAGAGAGAAAAGAGTAATTTGGCGGTTTGGAAGTGGTTTGGCTATCTAAGATGTGATAAACTGCAGGTTTAGGTTTCATGTGCTACAAAATGTGCCCGAGAGTCTTTCCAACTAGCAGTGGGAAAACTTGTTTCACCATCTAAAGAGTTTCCACTTGATAGAATATGCTGAGAGTCAGAAGATGAAACTCAATAAAAGTTTGAACCAACGTGTCCCTGAAACAATACCCCCAGCTGTATCAAAAGAGAAACATGCAGCAAACGCAGACGGTTTGCTGCATGGGTTAGGTTATGTTGTTGTTTAAAGTTAAAACTATTAATATTGACGAAGTTGAGAGTTTTATGTTTATTGGACGGTGATTTCAAATTTCTTTGAAGGCTAAATACAAATAAAAGGTGAACATTAATTTATTTGTAGTTTATACATTTTTTCTGAGGCTTTTATATTGTTTATATGATATCGGAATTATATCGTTATCGACCGAAATTAAGAAATATATTGTGATAAAAGTTTTGGCCATATCGTCCAACCTTGGTTGTCAACATGCACTAACGGTCTCAAGGAGCTGGGGGGGGTATTTTAATGTGTTAAAATTTGGTCTATTTGCTGTCACTTGCTAACTTGTTTCTGTATCTTTCTGTAGATTTTTGGTTTCTTGAACTTGATCCTGTGGGCAGGGAACTGTTGGTTCATCTACAAGGAGACACCGTTCCACAAAGAGCCCATCCAAGCAGCCACCTCACAGGAAGGAGGAGCTCCTGGGCCTTAACCAGATTATGGCTTTAGGGCCTTAGAAGTTTCCGTTTTTCCCATACAGAAACACGTTCTGTACAATCGTCCTCATGTTAACCTGGTAAAGTGGAAACAAAAAGAATAAGTTTGTCATTAATACCCCCGTTTGCTCTGAACCCATAGCTTAAAATAATCCCTAATATTTAGGCAGCATATGCTGCCTAAAACAATAAGTGCAAATATAAACTTAAATGCTTTCACACTTTATATAACTTGAACTTTGGATCTTTATTGCTGTGATGTAAAGATTCATTTATGTTTTTCAGTAGACCTTTTTAATGACGACCCTTTAAGGCACCTGGTGATCAAATAACAAACCGGCAGCAAAACTTCACATTACCAAGTCTTTTTCTGTTTAATGAAAACGTTGCGCTTGGATGCCTCAGTAAACACTAAGACTTGTATTTTTGCGTGAACCATCTTTTGCTTAATGCAGAGACATTATTTATACCCAGTTCTTTTGTATTTTTATTAACATTAATCGGTCTGGAGCATGTTTGAAGTGTGGTGATTTGTTTCTGTATTTCCATTGAAAACAATTTGAGTGCAGCTTCTTTTTGTCTTTACTTTTGGACGTTTCCTGAATTGGTTGTACCACTGTGTACATTTAGCCTAACTGGTATAAATTGTTTCAACTTGTAAGAGACAAAAAACTTGGTTGATGAACTGATATCTTGACTTGGTGCCTCCTGCTACTATGAGTTGTACACAAATTTAATTAAATTTAAGTTTTTGTATTAATTTTCTACAGTTCTGAGACACTTTGCTTATTGTATTAACAGTTTTCAAAGATAAAGCTGCGTAAAGTAACTCAAACACAAATTAGTGTGCCTAGTTGTGACACCAGTACAGTAATATATTGTTGTGAAAACAGAAATTAGAAATCCTGTCATAAGTTTTAACTAGGCTTCATTAGAGCGTTGTGTTGATTTTTGACGAGTAATAGTCTTGTGTGTCTAGTTAGTGCAAAAGAAAACAGTTTAACTGTGTTAATAACTATAAAACACAAGAACTACACAACTGCCACATTCTGCCAGTCTCTTTATTTTTTGCTGCAATAATAAAAAGTTGTTTTTGTTTTTATGTTTTTAATTAATTTTGACCGTTCAGTGAAATTGCTTTCTTTCTGTTTGGGATTATGAGCGTAAAGTTGGTTCTAGGAAGAAATAAAAAAGCCCACTTGTTGTTGTTGTTGTTAGTTTATTTGACAGGGATAATGCACACAAACAAAACAACAAGTCTGTGATGGATGTGTTGCACAAAGAGTATATAGCTATAGCTAATTCGCAACTCTAGTCCCTGGTTAGGCATTTCTACGCCTTAAAATACATACAATTTATCAATCAAAATACAGTAAGAATATGCATGTATTCATGCCTACATATTCATGTAATCAAACTTACAACCTCCAAATTCATTTAATAAAAACTACATTAAAATATGAACAATTTAAAACTATAGGTACAATAAAAATACAAAACTTTTTTTTTACAGTCAAACTTTATTTACAGTCATATGATAAAGAAAGTAATTCAGCATATAAAATGTATGGTCTTCACCTGGTTTTATAGTTATTTAAATATAACTAGGGTGGTGAAAGCGGGGCAGTAAATGTATTACTCCTTTTTGACCTGTCATAGGTGAGGGACCAGACAAAGTGCAGCCCAAAGACCCTGATGATGAGTGAAATAAACGGACTTAATGTTCTCTTGCCCGGACGTGGGTCACCGGGGCCCCACTCTGGAGCCAGGCCTGGAGGTGGGGCACGCGGGCGAGCGCCTGGTGGCCGGGCTTTTACCCATGGAGCTCGGCCGGGCACAGCCCGAAGAGGAGACGTGGGTCCCCCTTCCCATGGGCTCACCACCTGTGGGAGGGGCCAAAGGGGTCGGGTGCAATGTGGGATGGTTGGTGGCCGAGGGCGGGGACGCTGGCGGTCTGATCCTCGGCTACAGAAGCTGGCTATTGGGACGTGGAATGTCACCTCACTGGTGGGGAAGGAGCCTGAGCTGGTGTGTGAGGCTGAGAGGTTCCGTCTAGAAATAGTCGGACTCACCTCTACGCATGGCTCGGGCTCTGGAACCAGTTTCCTTGAAAGGGGCTGGACACTCTTCCACTCTGGAGTTGCCCCTGGTGAGAGGCGCCGAGCAGGCGTGGGTGTACTTATTGCCCCCCAACTTGGTGCCTGTGTATTGGGGTTCACCCCGGTGAATAAGAGGGTGGCCTCCCTCCGCCTACTTGTGGGGGGACGGGTTCTGACTGTCGTTTGTGCTTATGCACCAAACGGCAGTTCAGATTATCCACCCTTTCTGAAGTCCTTGGAGGGGGTACTGGAAAGTGCACCTTCTGGGGACTCCCTTGTTCTGCTGGGGGACTTCAATGCTCATGTGGGCAATGACAGTGAGACCTGGAGGGGTGTGGTTGGGAGGAACGGCCCCCCTGATCTGAACCAGAGTGGTGTTCTGTTGTTGGACTTCTGTGCTCGTCATGGATTGTCAATAGCGAACACCCTGTTCAAGCATAAGGGTGTCCATATGTGCTCTTGGCACCAGGACACCCTAGGCCGCAGTTCGATGATCGACTTTGTCATTGTCTCATCTGATCTGCTGCCACATGTCTTGGACACTCGTGTGAAGAGGGGCGGAGCTGTCAACTGATCACTACCTGGTGGTGAGTTGGCTCCGATGGTGGGGGAGGATGCCGGTCAGACCTGGCAGACCCAAACGTATTGTGAGGGTTTGCTGGGAACGTCTGGCAGAGTCTCCTGTGAGACGGAGTTTCAACTCCCACCTCTGGGAGAACTTTGAACATATTCCGAGGGAGGTGGGGGACACTGAGTCTGAGTGGACCATGTTTCGTGCCTCTATTGTCGAGGCGGCTTACCAGAGCTGCGGCCGCAAGGTTGTCGGTGCCTGTCGTGGCGGCAACCCTCGAACCCGATGGTGGACACCGTCGGTGAGGGATGCTGTCAGGCTGAAGAAGGAGTCCTATCGGGCCTTTTTGGCCTGTGTGACCCTGGAAGCAGCTGATGGGTACCGGCAGTCCAAGCGACATGCGGCTCGGGTGGTTGCTGAGGCAAAAACTCGGGCATGGGAGGAGTTCCGAGAGGCCATGGAGAACTACTTCCGCACGGCTTCGAGACGATTCTGGTCCACCATCCGGCGTCTCAGGGGGGGAAAGCGGTACGCCACCAACACTGTTTATAGTGGGAGTGGTGTGCTGCTGACCTCAATTCGGGATGTTGTGGGTCGGTGGGCGGAATACTTTGAAGACCTCCTCAATCCCACCGGCACGTCTTCCACTGAGGAAGCGGAGCCTGGGGACTCTGGGTCGGGCCCTCCAATCTCTGGTGCTGAGGTCACCGAGGTGGTTAAAAAGCTCCTCGGTGGCAGGGCCCCGGGGGTGGATGAGATTCGTCCAGAGTTCCTTAAGGCTCTGGATGTTGTAGGGTTGTGTTGGCTTACGCGACTCTGCAATATTGCGTGGACATCGGGGGAAGTTCCCCTGGATTGGCAGACCGGGGTGGTGGTCCCCCTGTTCAAGAAGGGGGACCGTAGAGTGTGTTCCAACTACAGGGGAATCACGCTCTTAAGCCTCCCTGGTAAGGTCTATTCGGGGGTTCTGGAGAGGAGGGTCCATCGGATAGTCGAACCTCAGATTCAGGAAGAGCAGTGCGGTTTTCGTCCTGGCCGTGGAACACTGGACCAGCTCTACACTCTCAGCAGGGTCCTGGAGGGTGCGTGGGAGTTTGCCCAACCAGTCTACATGTGCTTTGTGGACTTGGAGAAGGCGTTCGACCGCGTCTCTCGGGGGGCCCTGTGGGGGGTACTCTGGGAGTATGGGGTACCGGGCCCTTTGATACGGGCTGTTAGGTCCCTGTATGACCGGTGTCAGAGCCTGGTCCGCATCGCCGGCAGTAAGTTGGGCTTGTTCCCGGTGAGAGTTGGACTCCGCCAAGGTTGCCCTTTGTCACCGATTCTGTTCATAACTTTTATGGACAGAATTTCTAGGCGCAGCCAAGGTGTTGAGGGGATCCGTTTTGGTGGCCTTAGGATTGCTTCTCTGCTTTTTGCAGATGATGTGGTCTTATTGGCTTCATCAGATCGTGATCTACAGCTTTCGCTGGAGCGGTTCGCTGCCGAATGCGACACGGCCGGGATGAAGATCAGTTCCTCCAAATCCGAGGCCATGGTCTTGAGCCGGAAAAGGGTAGAGTGCCCTCTCCGGGTCAGGGAGGAGGTCCTACCCCAAGTGGAGGAGTTCAAGTATCTTGGGGTCTTGTTCACAAATGAGGGAAAAATGGAGTGTGAGATCGATAGGCGGATAGGTGCAGCGTCTGCAGTGAAGCAGGAGTTGTACAAGTCTGTCGTGGTGAAGAGAGAGCTGAGTCAAAAGGCGAAGCTCTCAATTTACCGATCGATCTACGTTCCCTCCCTCATCTATGGTCACGAGCTTTGGGTTGTGACCGAAAGAATGAGATCTCGGATACAAGCGGCCGAAATGAGTTTTCTCCGCAGGGTGTCTGGGCTCTCCCTTAGAGATAGGGTGAGAAGCTCGATCATCCGGGAGGGACTCAGAGTAGAGCCGCTGCTTCTCCACGTCGAGAGGAGCCAGTTGAGCCCCCCCCCCCCCCCCCGAGAATCTCTGGAGCAGGTGACGACGGTAGGGGCTTTAGCCTGGTTGATGTCCATGAGAAACATGACACACAAAAATGCGCGCCCGCTCTCCGAGCGTTACTCAGTGATACTTGGACGGATGGATGGACCGTGTCATCAACGGGTTACACGCTGCAGTTCGCAACTCAAACCCCACCGTTCAGAGGGATTATAGAGACTGTTCTGTCATCTCCAGAGCAGAGCTCGTTTCTCCAGTCAGAAGTTCAGGAATTTCTGATGAAAAATGTGATTTCCAGAGTTCCCAACAGAGAGGAAAATACTGTTTTTTTTTCTTCCCACTACTTCCTGGTTTTGAAAAAAAATGGAGGGATGAGACCCATTCTTGACCTGTTCATGTTTAACAATTCGATCATGGAGAGACGATTCCACATGCTGACAATCAAACAGCTGCTGGAGAACTTCACCAGAACGACTGGTTCTCCTCCATAGATCAGAAGGGCGCATATTTTCAAATTTCCTCTGTAGTGAACTAGGCCTCAGGTCGAATCTGGCCTTGAGGGGCCTTCCTGGAACAAGAACTGTATTTCATTGATTTGAGTCCAGAAACACAAAATCAAGTCCATCCAGAAGACTTTTTAAGTGTCCTGCACTGATCAATTGAAAGAACACTCTCTTTTCTATTATCATTACTATTTTACAAATGTTTTGATAATCAAATTGTGTTTAGTTCAAACCATTTCCAAATGTTGAAGTGAACTAATCATTTTTAATCAACTGTGAAACAGTAATAATGACTTTAATCCTCATTCAAAGTAGAAATCAGGTTAATGATGCATTGTCTGATTTTCTGTCTTCAATGAGCAAGTTGTGTAAGTTGGTCAAAGTTCAAGTTTCGGTCAACTGCAAGTTTACTGAAAAAGAAATGTCATGTTTAACTTTTTCAGGCAGATACTAGAGAATTGACTCCACGAAGTCTGAGTTCTTCATAACAATCTTCTGTCTGTTCCTAAACACAATCTTTTTCTTTGACTTTTTAATAACCTCTTACATCACAAAAACACACCTCTGTTTGGTCCAACCGACCAATCAGAAAGTCCTCAAATGAACCGGAAGTGACCTTTTTTAAAAGGTGCAACACTTCCTAGTTCAAAGAGGTTCCAGCTCCAGTCGAGTTCAGAGGAGAAGTTCACGAGTTCTGGAGAGCTCAGTAGTTCTGAGAAGTTCTCGGCCGTTCTGGGAAGAACTCTGAGCAGAACGCTGAGAGAATGCTGGAATGCAGAATGCTCAGGACATCTGCGACTAAGCTGAACAAGAGAAGTTCAGAGGAATTATGAAGTCTGTTCTGGATGATCTCACGACTCCGAACGGTTCCCTACTATCCTTACGAAGACGCTGAAAAGTGGCTTGAAGTGGAAATTTACGCCGGAACTGACATATCTTCAGAAAGGTAAAAAGTCGATCTTCAACCGCAAAGCGTACCGTTGGGTTAAGCTGGTCCAAAGGAGCGTGTCGTTCTGGTTAAAACAGACAAATTCCCTCACCCATCTCTCTCAACTTAAACTTCATTTC
>NC_056504.1:24203228-24205322 GCF_014905685.2 Nematolebias whitei
GAGATGAGGGTGGAGGTGTTTCTCTACCCATATGTGGAGGTGGCAGAATGGGATTAAAAGCAAGAGGTGCACCAAAATCTTTCTGAGGTGTTGGTGGATGACCCGGACTCTGTCCACGGTCTTCTCTGGGTTCCAGACAAACTCGCCCCACGTCAGAACTTTTATATATTGCCGCGGCTAGTTTCTCCTCACATGCTTTTAAGCGTTCCTGTGATGTTTGACATTCACTTTGTAAACGCATATATTGTTCGAGTAATGCCTCTTTTTCCAGTCTGCATTTGTGCAGATCTTTTGATGCGAGCTGCAACTCTTGTTGTAGCATCTCATTGTCTGAACGCGCAGCTTGGTACTCACGCTCTTTATCCCTAATCTTCTCCTCATATGATTGAGCTTGTAATGACGCCTGATTTTCTGAGAGCTCCCTCAGATGTGCTCTAGACAGCATGACATTTCGTTCAACCTGTTGATCCAATTCCTCTTTAAGAAGCAGAGAGATTTTTGCTAACCGTTCATGGCTCAGCTTTTTATTCTCTTTCACCGTGGCTCCTTTTGCTTTTTCAGTTCTTCCGCTCTTTGAATTTCATCAAGTTGTTCTAATTGCTCACCAATAATTGAATTTGTTAAAATATGTAAAGCTCCCAAAATGATGTCATCTTGTGATTGGGAGTCTAAAAGGTCAACCTCTTCCTCTTCTCCTGCCATTATCTTCTATTTAAAAATTAAATAGGAGGATGTGGTGTTTTAGGTGGTAACTTAAACAGAAAAGTTTATTTTTTCTGATAAGTTTACTCTTATTTAGTGATCTAGCAATTAAACGTGTATTACCTATTCAGCAAATGAGTAAACTTTATCAACTCTGTGAATATCTGGACCGTATCTTTTAAAAAGTTTCTAATTTTTCATTTTGCACCTCCGTTTGAGGAATTCAGTGAATGAAAAATGTCCTGGTAAATGCCTTTCTTGCATAAATACCTTAATCACTTTTTAAATGCAAGATAACAGTAATAATTCAGCTTGAGGAACGTTTATTAACTCAAAAATGCCCGTAGCATTAGGATAAACACGTATAATTTCACCCAAACTAACCTAAAAACGAAGTGAAACTGTGATATCAAGTTTTCACAGGAGGGGGCAGTATAACCTTATTTTATTTTAACACAGACACTGTTAGTGATGTCCAGTAGGAGTCGCGATGACTTCCTGTGGCATCCGGTGACATCCGGTCGTTAGCTGTTAGCTTAAAATTAGCATCGGCTAGCGTGGTCCAAAAACACCATTTAATGACGGATTTCAAACTCAAACGTGGCAAAGTTTCAGCGATTAGGCTTCAAAGAAACGGAGCAGCGGATCAAAATGCAACTTTAAAGCGTGTTTCAACTTTAAATAGCAGATTGAAATTCCCTATGAAGACGAGCTTCATTTCCGGGTCACGTGACTGAATCTACCAATGACAGAGCAGCAACGGGGGTGGGTTCTATATCGCTGACTCAGAGGAAGTGACGCAGACACGTCACTCATTTCTCAGCGTATCACAGCGTTCCACACGGCCGTTTTCAACCAATCACGGATCGTTTTTCCAGCTAGCGTGTAGCATTTAGCATGAATATTCCGTTCAACTTTTCGACTTTTAAACTGTCAAAATTTACCATTTTCTGTTAAAAATGTAACGAATCAACTCTCAAAGCTTCACGGAGTCGGCGCTCCGGTCTCAAAACGTCTTTCCAACCATTTAAAACAACTTGTTCGAACTTATCAGAACCGAGCCGGACCAGAGTCACGTCTGGACCACAGTTTAAACAGAATAACGTTTCCACAGCTCATCAACTTTGTCACACACAACAGATGTACAAATTCAGCTTTCAAAAAGACACATTGACTCTCAATTTCAGCTTTCAAAACATCACTAGCTGCAAAACATAGCTGTATTTTCTCCAAGCATCGCAGCTCAAAACGCTGCGTTTCACACCGCAGAATCTGCACTTTTTTCATGCCAACATGTAAAATCAATTGTTACACGGATATAACAGTCCATTTATGAAGCGTACGAGGCCACCAGATGTAGATGAACATATGCTGTGATATATTCATAGATTA
>NC_056504.1:24205422-24208038 GCF_014905685.2 Nematolebias whitei
AAATGAAAGAATCCGTTTAATCTATGAATATATCACAGCATATGTTCTTCTACACCTCCATCATTCTGAAACACTCCACGCACGTTCTCGAAATGCGTGGAGACGGCTCTGCAGTCGTTACACATGGCAGGAATGAGAATTCTTTTTATCTGGATGATCTGCTTTTATTAGCTCGGTCCAGATAGGAAGCAGTCGCACAGACCAAAACGCTAGTGCTACACCTGGGGTTTTCTATAAACTGGGAAAAAGTTCCATTTGTCCATCTCAGATGATTGTTTATCTGGAAGTGGAGCTAAACTCAACCACAATGAGAGCCTGTTTATCAGAGGTGAGAGCCGAAGCTCTGTCAGCTCAGCTCCGCTGTCAAACCCTGCAGCGTAGTGACAGCTCTGCCTGTCATGCGACTCCTGGGATGATGTCAGCGGCCCACATCGTGGTTCCGCTGTGCCTACTTCACATGAGATGCCTTCAGAGATGGTTCACCTGCCTGCTCAAAGATCCTGTGCGCCAGAAGAGGCAGATTATCTTTGTTCCCTCCTCCATGAGAACTGATCTGAATCACTGGGGAAACCCCCTCATTATGTCAGAGGAAGTTCCCATCAGCAGGCCTACGTCACACGTCTTAGTTTTCACAGATGCATTCCTGTCAAGCTGGGAGGAATGTGTCTGTCCCAAGCAGTGGGAGCACAGTGGCTGGACCACATGTCGCTTCACATAATGTGCTAGAATGTTTCACGGTCGGAAACATGGCTCAGCATTTTGCCCCTGCTACGGGATTAGCATGTTCTGATCCACACAGACAACAAGGTGACGGCAGTTTACATAAATTGTCAGGGAGACGTGCGCTCAACCCAACTGTTACGCATCGCGAAACAGCTGTTGTGTTGGGCACACAAAAACCTGCTCTCCATCAGAGCAGTGAAACTTATGCTGCAGCTATTTTTTTCCTGTCATGAGGTTGTTCAGTGTGTTGAAGACGAGAGCTGGCCGCGGACCACCGGATCCGGAAACCCCCTCCAGCCCACATCCTTACCCCTGGCTCGAACCTCCCTCAGAAGTGGCAACTCATGCTAACAAATAAATCAATGAGACGTCAATTAAGTTTTATCAATTATATTTAAAAGACAGAAGAAGATTACAGTTTTACAGCACTGGACTCTCCAGACAATCACGCGTACACAGACCCGGAAGAGCCCCGAAGTCCCGTGTCATCACTAATTTATGGGGTCCTATGACTCCTTTCGCAGAACGGGAGCTCAGCCTATCAGTGTATGAGGGGGCGTGGCTAAGTGTGATCTCAGGGATCTTATGTGGACTGACGTGTTAGGAAAAATATGAGACGGTGCTTCAAAGCCTTTCTACGTGATGTGGCAAGCAGATTAAAACTATTTGACTGATATTGAAATCCCAGGGAGACTCTCTCAAGAGTTTGCTGACCCAGTTTAACCCAGTCAGAACCGGGTCTTAATTTAATTATAATCCCGTTTCTGAGCAGATCAAATCCATTGGACCAGTCTAAATAAGAAATATCGTAACAACTCCCCCTGGGCGGGGGTCCCCGAAGGGGTTCCCCCGCATAAAAAACTCCCACTTCAATACCGCCAGATAAGCAAGCAATTAATCACTTTCCTCTGGTTGAATGTGAACTACTCCTTATATGGTGGCGGGAGATGCCTACAGGCTACAGCGTGTGACCTGGCCGCCTCAGGTAAAAATAAGATGCCAGAGCTGATGGCTAACGTGATGACCTGCCAGCCCTCAGGTCACCTGACCCAGCATCTGAACATCTGCCTAGGAATTCAGCATCTCCCTGGTGTGGTCCAATAACAATGGAAATTTCTAACATTGGTCTAAGTCAGTTCTCTAAATATGATTTAATAATTGCAGGAGGCGTACTAATGCTGCATTATCAGGAAAAAAGAACAAACATCCTTCTCCCACAAATATCACAAAACTCCATCAGTCCATCTATCTAAATTTCTATAATTTTCATAATCAATATATAATTATCAATTATCATTCATTCTGGGTAAGTCAATGGTTCATACTCATCTGACACTTCTCTGGGAACGTTGATCACAAACTCACATAGGTGATCACATATGATTGTGCAGCTACCCATCCAGGCTGTCACATTGTAAAGTTTGCAGATGATACAGCGGTGGTGGGATGCATCACAAACAATGATGAGTCCAGCTACAGGCAGGAGGTGGAACACCTGGAGAGCTGGTGCAGAGAGAATAACCTTCACATCAATGTGAAGAAGACAAAGGAGATGATTGTGGACTTCAGAAGGAACAAAAACACCTACACCCCCCTGAACATAAGAGGATCTGCGGTGGAAGTGGTCTCCAGCTACAAGTACTTGGGTGTACACATGAATGACAACCTCAGCTGGAGCAACAACACCACCAGCCTGATCAAGAAAGCTCATCAGAGACTCTACTTCCTCAGACGGCTGAGGCAAGCTGGTCTGGGAAGCTCAGTCCTCACCTCCTTCTACAGGTGTGCAGTGGAGAGCATCCTGTGCTCGAGCATCAATGTGTGGCATGGAGGCTGCACAGCTGCAGAAAGAAAAGCTTTGCAGAGAGTGGTGAAGGCTGCACAGAAATCTGT
>NC_056504.1:24208138-24209464 GCF_014905685.2 Nematolebias whitei
GTGTTCATGCGTGCACATCTGCTCACAGACTCATGTTCATGTTTGTGGTGATGTTCAATGTTTTATGTTATGAGTGCTTAGTGTATATTTAGTTGATGTTTTTCTTAGTTCATATCTTAGATGTTATTACTGTTTTTCTTATACATTTTATTGTTGGATGTAACTGGGACCCTGTGTACATAATTTCGCTCCACCACATGTACCACATGAGGTGCGAATGACAATAAAGAAACTCTGACTCTGACTCTCTGACTGTGTTCACCTTTCCTGGATCTTTTTCATCTTAGGTAACCTGAAAGAGAAACACAAACAGCACAAACACCCTGCTGGCAACCAGCCAGCCAGACAGTCCATCCTTCCACCCATCATCCTATACCTGTCAAGTTTTTCTGAATTGAGTCATCACATTTAGTATTTTATCAGCAACACTTACAGTTTTTCTTCATGCACCAAATTTCACAAGTCATAAGTGTTATGCAACATCATTCTAAAATGCTGTCTTAATGCTGTCATGTTAGCAGTTATTAAAATTCATTATTATATATTTTCTGTTAGTATCTGTTAAAGAATAATAAAAATAAGTAAACATAGTGAAAAAGAAGTAAAAAATAGTATATTCCAACTCTGTTAGCACTTGTAAAAACCTTACCTGCGATAAAAACATCTATAGATTTGATTTAATCTGCCTGTAACTCTGTCACTGAACATTGTAAGTGATTTAGAAGTCAAATATCTAGCAAAGTTTTTGATCCTTATATACAATATTCCAGCCTAATTTATCATCCAAAACAACCTCTAACATTTAGCTTACCTCATTATAGAAAAATCAATAGTTTTTACTTAAAATCATGAATTGTGTCTTTCCCAATCATCAATATTTACTTGTATTCAGTCCTCCGTAACACTTTGATACCTCACTGGTTGTCCCATCTGTCCAGTTTACAGTTTTAGGTTCTCACTTCTCCTTATGGCATCTCCTGTAGAGAGAAAAAAAATGGGGGGGGGGGGGGGTGTACAGCCATCCATGCCTACTGAAGCAATTTATAGTTAACTGTTCTAAAAAGCATTCACAGTAGTTCTAAAAAAAAGTTAAATCTGGTCCTCTGGACATTAAAAAAAACATAGCAAAGCAAAACAACAAAAAAAATGTAGAAACGTTTCGTCTCTCATCCGAGAGACTTCCTCAGTCTGAGGTGCTGTATTCAGCTCAGTCTCTTAAATAGCACCTTCTCAGAGTGGATCAACCAGTTTGCTGCTGACAACCAAAACCAGCTGATCACATGCTCAAGAAGGACCATCAGCCTAACAATGGATCATTAGCACCCT
>NC_056504.1:24209564-24210414 GCF_014905685.2 Nematolebias whitei
CCCTCTTACAATGCTGTGATTGCTAGTATCACTCAGCCCTCTGTGAATAGTAAACAGCCATCAGTGTGCTAATGATCCATTGTTAGGCTGATGGTCCTTCTTGAGCATGTGATCAGCTGGTTTTGGTTGTCAGCAGCAAAACTGGTTGATCCACTCTGAGAAGGTGCTATTTAAGAGACTGAGCTGAATACAGCACCTCAGACTGAGAAAGTCTCTCGGATGAGAGACGAAACGTTTCTACATTTTTTTGTTGTTTTGCTTTGTTTTGTTTTTTTGAATGTCCAGAGGACCAGATTTAACTTTTTTAGATTTTTCTACCTGGATTATTGAGCATGCATCAGGATATTCACAGTAGTTATTTTAGTTCAGCACTGCTCCAGAGACCTGTGAAGGGTTAATGTTGTTTTAGATATACAAATCACATAATTTAAATAATCCTCAAAGATAATCTTTGTTTAACCAGTAATTTTTTAAGGGGACAGGCACCGTTGAAGTGAAAATTTCTCTCTTGAAAACATAAAATTACCAATTTTAATCTGCATTTCTTTAATTTAACACTAAGACTATAGCTTAAAACTGCAGGGCACTTGCTGTGAGAATTCCAGCTCTCATCATGACTCCAAGACATTCTGTTAAATCTCATTGTTAATGTCGGCTAGTATTACCGTTTAAAACCATCCATAATTTAAAGGTGGATCCATTTATGTCAATTTGGGTGTGTGTGTGTGTGTATGTGTGTGTGTGTGTGTCCTTGTTTATGCTACTTTGTGAGGCCCATTTTTCCAACTTATACTACATTGTGAGGACCAACTGCTCCTTATGGGGCCCAAAGCCCGGGCCCCATAAGAAG
>NC_056504.1:24210424-24224277 GCF_014905685.2 Nematolebias whitei
AGGCCCCACAAAGATAGCAAAACAAACCTGTGTGTGTGTGTGTGTGTGTGTGTGTGTACAAACCGGATTCCAAAAATGTTGGGACACTAAACAAATTGTGAATAAAAACTTAATGCAATGATGTGGAGGTGCCAACATCTAATATTTTATTCAGAATAGAACACAAACCACTGATCAAAAGTTTAAACTGAGAGAATGTATCATTTTAAGGGAAAAATCTGTTGTTTCCAAATTTCATGGCATCAACAAATCCCAAAAAAATTGGGACAAGTCCATTTTTACCACTGTGTGGCATCCCCCCTTCTTACAACACTCAACAGATGCCTGGGGACAGAGGACACCAGTTTCTCAAGTTTAGAAATAGGAATGCTCTCCCATTCATGTCTAATACAGGCCTCTAACTGTTCAATCGTCTTGGGCCTTCTTTGTCGCACCTTCCTCTTTATGATGCGCCAAATGTTCTCTATAGGTGAAAGATCTGGACTGCAGGCTGGCCATTTCAGTACCCAGATCCTTCTCCTACGTAGCCATGATGTTGTGATTGCTGTAGTATATGGTTTGGCATTATCATGGTGAAAAAGCAGGGTCTTCCCTGAAAGAGATGACGTCCAGATGGGAGCATATGTTGTTCTAGAACCTGAACATAGTTCTCTACATTAATGGTGCCTTTCCAGACATGCAAGCTGCCCACGCCACAAGCGCTCATGCAACCCCATACCATCAGTGATGCAGGCTTCTGAACGGAGCGTTGATAACAACTTGGGCTATCCTTGTCCTCTCTGGTCCGGATGACATGGCGTCCCAGTGTTCAATAAAGAACTTCAAATCGTGACTCATCTGACCACAGAACAGTCTTCCATTTTGCCACACTCCATTTTAAATGACCCTTGGCCCAGTGCAAACGTCTGAGCTTGTGGAGCTTGCTTAGAAATGGCTTCTTCTTTGCACTGTAGAGTTTCAGCTGGCAACGGCGGATGGCACGGTGGATTGTGTTCACTGACAATGCTTTCTGGAAGTATTCCTGAGCCCATTCTGTTATTTTCTTGACAGTGGCATTCCTGTTTGAAGTGCAGTGACGTTTAAGGGCCCGGAGATCACGAGCATCCAGTAGAGTTTTACGGCCTTGACCCTTACGCACAGCGATTGTTCCAGATTCTCTGAATCTTTTGATGATGTTATGCACGGTTGATGATGATAACTTAAAAGTTTTTGCTATTTTACGCTGGGTAACACCATTCTGGTATTGCTTCACTATCTTTCTGTGCAACAATGGTGGAATTGGTGATCTTCTTACCATCTTGGCTTCTGAGAGACACTGACACTCTGAGAAGCTCTTTTTATACCCAATCATGTTGTCAATTAGTGTTAATTGGTCTTCCAGCTGTTCGTTATATGCTCAATTTCCTTTTTCCAGCCACTTATTGCTACTTGTCCCAACTTTTTTGGGATTTGTTGACACTGTGAAATTTTGAATCAACATATTTTTCCTTTAAAATGTTACATTTACTCAGATTAAACTTTTGATCTGTCATCTATGTTATATTACGAATAAAATATTGACATTTGCCATCTCTACATTATTGCATTCAGTTTTTATTCACAATTTGTTTAGTGTCCCAACTTTTTTGGAATCCTTGTTGTATATATATGTATATATGCGTGTGTGTGTATGGGTGTGTGTGTGCACATGTGTGTTTGAACATAACGTCTATTTAACCAAGCAAATACCTTTGTAGGTCAGACGTCCTCAGCAAAGGAGGCCTATCTTTGCTAAGGAGGCCCCGCACCTCAAAACCTAACATGCATGTGTTAATCAGTGTTGCTTTAACATGAATAGTATACATGTTATTTATTTATGTAACTTTTAACGAATAATTCAAATGTTTAAATATAAATTTACTACTCTCCTCCCCCCCTGAGTCCAGATGAGAGCTTCCCACTTCCAACAGACCCTGCAATTTTATTTAATAAAAATAAGAAACACCTCAGCATTTTACCTCAGGTGAAGTTTCATAGCATTGATCATTACACGTGTTCAATAACAAAACAATTAAATTTGAAGATAAATATTATAAAAATCAGAACCACAAGTAAAAACAGCAAAAAATGATCTTGTAGTTACACAGATAAAAATGTATCATGGAAGATCAATTTTGCACACATGATCCAATCTAATAATGCAAGGTTAAATCATGATAGTTCATGTCATGACGGCCTGCAAACTCTCTCATCCTACAGATAAAGGCACAAATATCACTATTATCCCTGTTCTAGCTGACACCACAGTCAATAACGAAAATTACCATATATCTAATACTTAAAAATTATCATGTTTAATCCTTATTAGATATGTTAATCTTATTTATCATATCATTATACCATAACACTCCTCCCTGGGCTGCCACCTTACCGTGGTGGAGGGATTTGAGTGTCCCAATGATCCTAGGAGCTATGCTGTAAGGGGCTTTACGCCCCTAGAAGGGTCACCCATGGCAGACAGGTCCTAGGTGAGGGACCAGACAAAGTGCAGCCCAAAGACCCTGATGATGAGTGAAATAAACGGACTTAATGTTCCCTTGCCCGGAAGTGGGTCACCGGGACCCCACTCTGGAGCCAGGCCTGGAGGTGGGGCACGTGGGCGAGCGCCTGGTGGCCGGGCTTTTACCCATGGAGCTCGGCCGGGCACAGCCTGAAGAGGAGACGTGGGTCCCCCTTCCCATGGGCTCACCACCAGTGGGAGGGGCCAAAGGGGTCGGGTGCAATGTGGGATGGGTGGTGGCCGAGGGCGGGGACGCTGGCGGTCTGATCCTTGGCTACAGAAGCTGGCTATTGGGACGTGGAATGTCACCTCACTGGTGGGGAAGGAGCCTGAGCTGGTGTGTGAGGCTGAGAGGTTCCGTCTAGAAATACAGGTCCTTCTCAAAAAATTAGCATATTGTGATAAAGGTCATTATTTTCCATAATGTAATGATAAAAATGAAACTTTCATATATTTCAGATTCATTGCACACCAACTGAAATATTTCAGGTCTTTATTTGTTTTAATACTGATGATTATGGCATACAGCTCATGAAAACCCAAAATGCCTGTCCCAAAAAATTAGCATATCATGAAAAGGTTCTCTAAACAAGCTATCAGCCTAACCATCTGAATCAACGACATAACTCTAAACACCTGCCAAAGATTCCTGAGGCTTTTAAAAACTCCCAGCCTTGTTCATTACTCAAAACTGCAATCATGGGTAAGACTGCCGACCTGACTGCTGTCCAGAAGGCCATCATTGACACCCTCAAGCAAGAGGGTAAGACACAGAAAGAAATTGCTGAATGAATAGGCTGTTCCTAGAGTGCTGTATCAAGGCACCTCAGTGGGAAGTCTGTGGGAAGGGAAAAATGTGGCAGAAAATGCTGCACAACGAGAAGAGGTGACCGGACCCTGAGGAGGATTGTGGAGAAGGGCCGATTCCAGTCTGGAGTAGAAACATCCAGAGCCACCGTGCACAGGCTTGTGCAGGAAATGGGCTACAGGTGCCACATTCCCCAGGTCAAGCCACTCTTAAACAAGAGACTGCATGAGAAGCATCTCTCCTGGGACTGCTGCTGAGTGGTCCAAAGTTATGTTCTCTGATTACAGTAAATTTTGCATTCCCTTTGGAAATCAAGGTCCCAGAGTCTGGAGGAAGAGAGGAGACACAGAATTCACAGTGCTTGAGGTCCAGTGTCAAGTTTCCACAGTCACTGGGGTGTCATGTCATCTGCTGGTGTTGGTCCACTGTGTTTTATCAAGCGCAGGGTCAATGCAGCTAGCTATCAGGAGATTTTGGAGAACTTCATGCTTCCATCTGCTGAAAAGCTTTATGGAGATGAAGATTTCATTTTTCAGCACGACCTGGCACCTGCTCACAGTGCCAAAACCACTGGTAAATGGTTTACTGACCATGGTATTACTGTGCTCAATTGGCCTGCCAACTCTCCTGACCTGAACCCCATAGAGAACATGTGGGATATTATGAAGAGAAAGTTAAGAGACGCAAGACCCAACACTCTGGATGAGCTTAAGGCCGCTATCAAAGCATCCTGGGCCTCCAAAATACCTCAGCAGTGCCACAGGCTGATTGCCTCCATGCCACGCCGCATTGAAGCAGTCATTCATGCAAAAGGATTCCCGACCAAGTATTGAGTGCATAACTGAACATGATTATTTGAAGGTAGGCGTTTTTTGTATTAAAAACACTTGTCTTTCATTGGTGGGATGAAATATGCTAATTTTTTGGGACAGGCATTTTGTGTTTTCATGAGCTGTATGCCATAATCATCAGTATTAAAACAATTAAAGACCTGAAATATTTCAGTTGGCGTGCAATGAATCTGAAATATATGAAAGTTTCATTTTTATCATTACATTATGGAAAATAATTACCTTTATCACAATATGCTAATTTTTTGAGAAGGACCTGTAGTCTGACTCACCTCTACGCATGGCTCTGGCTCTGGAACCAGTTTCCTTGAGAGGGGCTGGACACTCTTCCACTCTGGAATTGCCCCTGGTGAGAGGCGCCGAGCAGGACTGGGTATACTTATGTAGTGTGCATGGACAGCTTGAGCTGTGGACACACTGTGTCCCCGTACGGGCCACCAATTATGTAGTGAGACAGGGACAGCTTTGCTGTGGACACACTACGAATTAATTATTCTTAAGCTAGTTCAAGCACAAAGAATATTAATTGTTTAATTAACAACGGATTCTTTCTTTTTCGAGTTAAATTTCTGCTATGTGACCAAAATAACAATGAGAGTGGAGGGTATAATTATCGACATGAGACGCCATTTTATCTTTGACCCATCAGAATAAATGTGGTCATTTATTTAACAGAATCAAAATTTGACATCAAAACATGTACACATTGATTTGCTGATCTGTTTCTGTTTAATAAACTTAGCAAGTTCAAATAATAAGACAACAGAAGATTACTGATGGAGAATGATTCATCTCTAAAGGCACTTAACTTGATTTACTGGCGAATAGAAGTTTCAAAAGAAGGAGTAAAGAAGTTTGAAGATTTAAAGAGGAGGTTTAGATGGATGAAGGAAGATGTGTTGACCAGAAATGGCACCCTTCTTTCGACCCCAGCTCAGCCCTCGGTACATTCAGCGTGTGACGACTTGTTACCTTGGCAGAAGATAAATCAGCTCCGGTACAGAGGTCCATTTCACGCTTCTTTCAGCGTCTCTGGTCAGAGTGGCTGGGCATCGTCAGAAGTCGACCGACATCAAATCCACTCCTCACTCAGACAGAAGATTAAAATGCACACTTACTTCGTAAATAGACATTTAACTTGTATGATCTATGTCTAATGAGGTTTAAAAATCATTAATACTGTTTCACAGTTGATTTAAATGAGTGGTTTACTTCAACATTAGAAATGGTATGAACTAAACACACGTTTGATTATCAAGATATTGTAAAATAGTAATGATAATAAAAAAAGAATTGTTCTTTCAATTGATTAATTCAGGATACAATTAAATAGTCTCTTGATGAGATAATTTGTATTTCTGGATTCAAATCAATGAAATAACAGTTCCTGTCCCCTGAAGGTCTTCAGAAACAGATTGATGTCAGAGGTCTAGTTCACTACACTTATTGCCCCCCAACTTGGTGCCTGTGTGTTGGGGTTCACCCCAGTGAATGAGAGGTTGGCTTCCCTCCGCCTACGTGTGGGGGGACGGGTTCTGACTGTCGTTTGTGCTTATGCACCAAACGGCAGTTCAGATTATCCACTCTTTTTGGAGTCCTTGGAGGGGGTACTGGAAAGTGCACCTCCTAGGGACTCCCTTGTTCTCTGGGGGCCTTCAATGCTCATGTGGGCAATGACAGTGAGACCTGGAGGGGTGTGGTTGGGAGGAACGGCCCCCCTGATCTGAACCAGAGTGGTGTTCTGTTGTTGGACTTCTGTGCTTGTCATGGATTGTCCATAACAAACACCTTGTTCAAGCATAAGGGTGTCTATATGTGCCCTTGGCACCAGGACACCCTATGCCACAGTTCGATGATCGACTTTGTCATCATCTCATCTGATCTGCGGCCACATGTCTTGGACACTCGTGTGAAGAGAGGGGCGGAGCTGTCCACTGATCACTACCTGGTGGTGAGTTGGCTCCGATGGTGGGGGAGGATGCCGGTCAGACCTGGCAGACCCAAACGTATTGTGAGGGTTTGCTGGGAACGTCTGGCAGAGTCTCCTGTGAGACGGAGTTTTAACTCCCACCTCTGGGAGAACTTCGAACATGTTCCAAGGGAGGTGGGGGACATTGAGTCTGAGTGGACCATGTTTTGTGCCTCTATTGTCGAGGCGGCTTACCAGAGCTGCGGCTGCAAGGTTGTCGGTGCCTGTCGCGGCGGAAACCCTCAAACCCAATGGTGGACACCGTCGGTGAGCGATGCTGTCAGGCTGAAGAAGGAGTCCTATCGGGCCTTTTTGGCCTGTTGGACCCCGGAAGCAGCTGATGGGTACCGGCAGTCCAAGCTACATGCGGCTCGGGTGGTCGCTGAGGCAAAAACTCGGGCATGGGAGGAGTTCCGAGAGGCCATGGAGAATGACTTCCGTACGGCTTCGAAGTGATTCTGGTCCACCATCTGGCGTCTCAGGGGGGGAAAGCGGTACGCCACCAACACTGTTTATAGTGGGAGTGGTGTGCTGCTGACCTCAACTCGGGATGTTGTGGGTCGGTGGGCGGAATACTTTGAAGACCTCCTCAATCCCACCGGCATGTCTTCCACTGAGGAAGTGGAGCCTGGGGACTCTGGGTCGGGCCCTCCAATCTCTGGTGCTGAGGTCACATGTTGTGACCACAGGTGGTTAAAAAGCTCCTCGGTGGCATGGCCCCAGGGGTGGATGAGATTTGCCCTGAGTTCCTTAAGGCTCTGGATGTTGTAGGATTGTGTTGGCTTAAGCGACTGCAATATTGTGTGGACATCAGGAGAAGTTCCCCAGGAGTGTCAGCCTGGGGTGGTGGTCCCCCTATTCAAAAAAAGGGACCGTAGAGTGTGTTCCAACTACAGGGGAATCACGCTCTTAAACCTCCCTGGTAAGGTCTATTCGGGGGTTCTGGAGAGGAGGGTCCATCGGATAGTCGAACCTCGGATTCAGGAGGAGCAGTGCGATTTTCGTCCTGGCCGTGGAACACTGGACCAGCTCTACACTCTCAGCAGGGTCCTGGTATGGTGCGTGGGAGTTTGCCCAACTGGTCTACATGTGCTTTGTGGACTTGGAGAAGGCGTTCGACCGCGTCCCTCAGGGAACCCTGTGGGGGGTACTCTGGGAGTATGGGGTACCGGGTCCTTTGATACGGGCTGTTAGGTCCCAGTATGACCGGTGTCAGAGCCTGGTCCGCATTGCCGGCAGTAAGTCTGGCTTGTTCCCGGTGAGAGTTGGACTCCGCCAAGGTTGCCCTTTGTCACCGATTCTATTCATAACTTTTATGGACAGAATTTCTAGGTGCAGCCAAGGTGTTGAGGGGATCCGTTTTTGTGGCCTTAGGATTGCGTCTCTGCTTTTTGTAGATGATGTGGTCTTATTGGCTTCATCAGATCATGATCTACAGCTTTCACTGGAGCGGTTCGCAGCCGAATGCGACACGGCCGGGATGAAGATCAGTTCCTCCAAATCCGAGGCCATGGTCTTGAGCCGGAAAAGGGTAGAGTGCCCTCTCTGGGTCAGGGAGGAGGTCCTACCCCAAGTGGAGGAGTTCAAGTATCTTGGGGTCTTGTTCACGAATAAGGGAAGAATGGAGCGTGAGATCGATAGGCGGATAGGTGCAGCGTCTGCAGTGAAGCAGGAGTTGTACAGGTCTGTCGTGGTGAAGAGAGAGCTGAGTCAAAAGGTGAAGCTCTCAATTTACCGATCAATCTACGTTCCCACCCTCATCTATGGTCACGAGCTTTGGGTTGTGACCGAAAGAATGAGATCTCGGATACAAGCGGCCGAAATGAGTTTTCTCCGCAGGGTGTCTGGGCTCTCCCTTAGAGATAGGGTGAGAAGCTCGATCATCCGGGAGGGACTCAGAGTAGAGCCGCTGCTTCTCCACGTCGAGAGGAGCCAGTTGAGGTGGCTTGGGCATCTGTTTAGGATGCCCTCTGGACGCCTCCCTGGTGAGGTGTTCCGGACATGTCCCACCGGAAGGAGGCCCAGAGGAAGACCCAGGACACGCTGGAGGGACTATGTTTCTCGGCTGTCCTGGGAATGCCTCAGGATTCCCCCGGAAGAGCTGGCCCAAGTGGCTGGGGAGAGGGAAGTCTGGGCCTCCCTACTTAGGCTGCTACCCCCGCGACCCGACCCCAGATAAGCGGAAGAAAATGGATGGATGGAAATACCATAACATTCATATATATAAAAACACAAAGTTTGTTTTCTCAGTCATCCAGGTATATAACAACAAAAAAGGTTGAATCATGTCATCTGGACTTCGTTTTTTTGTTAAAAAATATATACTTGGATGACTGAGAAAACAAACTTTGTGTTTTTGAAACCATTAGTGAAAAGGCCAGACTTCAGGGGTATCTGAGGCAGGCTTGAAACACAAGAGTCAGGGTGGCTTCTGGGTAATACCAGATGGCTAGGCCTCAGACTGACGAAGCCTCTTGGATGAGGGGCGAAACGTTTCTTTTTAACAAAAAAACGAAGTCCAGATGACATGATTCAACCTTTTTTGTTGTTATATACCTGGATGACTGAGAAAACAAACTTTGTGTTTTTGAAACCATTAGTGAAAAGGCCAGACTTCAGGGGTATCTGAGGCAGGCTTGAAACACAAGAGTCAGGGTGGCTTCTGGGTAATACCAGATGGCTAGGCCTCAGACTGACGAAGCCTCTTGGATGAGGGGCGAAACGTTTCTTTTTAACAAAAAAACGAAGTCCAGATGACATCATTCATATATATATTTTTTGTTTACTAGATTGTTCAAATAACATTCATATCAAGTTAGATAATTTCTCCTCCCATTAATCATTCAAAATGTTTTCTCTAATCTAGAAAAGTTTTCTCCATCTTCAATCATCCTTCGGTCTTTAAGGGACTTTCACAAAAATTGTTCTTTGCCACCAGTCTACCCCCATTCAATGTTTTTCAGTCAACACCCTAGATTCATTACCATTTGTCTTTCAAGTTCAATACTTTTGTTAAATAACCAATATATAAAAGTGTGTTTTCTGTCAAGGACACCCAACCTCCATAGAAATATACCACCACAACTGCTTATAATCCACCAATAGATCCATCACAATACTCCCCAAATACTTTCACCCTGGTTGGTTCAACTCCACAGACGTGTTCAAGTTCCCCCATCTTTTAATTCACTTTAATCTGTAACAACTCAAAATCCTGCAAGAAAATAAAAATAAAAACAAAACACAAGGCTCCAGTCTGTCTCTGCTCTAGACAAAAACAACACTATGATCCACACACATGATACTGTAATAAATGAAAAACATCCTTGACCTGTCACATTATCTTAAGAGAGAAGGTCTTTGTGTGTTCATATACTCACATCAGCTTGAGTGTGGAGATTTATGTTTTCTGTCTGGGCTCCCAGGTTGAACTGTACCTGTTGGTCTTCAAAAGTTATTTAAAATAAAATCATGCTAATATAAAAAGGTCACTTACCAATTTTTACCTTGCATGATGATTCCTTCGCTTTAGGTTTTTAGAAGTCTGCGTACATTTGCTGTTATTTAAGTGACCTTGTACTAGGCAGCTGTGGATATTAGTTTTCATTCTTAAGTATCTGTAAAGTAACTTATATTAGTTTCACATTAACAAACACATACAATCATTCATACAGCAGATCCTCACACTCCAACATCATTCATGCAACAAATATGCATGGCATTAACAGTGTTTTTATTTCCCTATACCTGCCTAACTAAGGTTCTTGTCTGTCCCTTAACTTACAAAAACATATTTCCCTCACTGCCTATTCTAAAAACTATTTGTCCCTCAACGTTAATGAATCCATATCCTCATCTGTAAAACTCCAATCCAGCAAAAAACGTTGTACTCTCTTCTGACCATGAAAATAATCTTTATCTGTCCCTCTCTGCCTGTTCTAAAGATTTCTAATTATCCCTATCTTAACCATCCATATATTCTTCTTTTAGGTACCTCTTCTAGACATTTCCTAGGGATCATTCTTCTTCTAGATACTTTCTAGGGATCATTCTATAAATTGGTGTACTTTAAAGATTCAGCCGTTCAAGCTAGCGCATCCCTGACCGAAAATAAATGAGAATAAAAATGTATATAAAAAATATATAAAAACAGCTACGTTGCTCAGGGATGCACAGTTGGCCAGTCTGTAATGTCTTTGCTACAGACCTAAAGGAGGCTATCATAAACAGAACCCCAAGGTCATCACATTTTCCGAGGAGGTAGCAATGTCTCCCCACAGGCACCCAAAACCACGGAAGGTTTTTTCGAACTGTCACATGACCACACCACTTGACGCTGTCCATACGTCCAAGTTTAAACGCGTTTCTAATAAACAGCGACGGGGAATTACTCCCGGAACATCTTTTGGACTGAGCACTTTTTCTCGTAAATATTCTGATGTCAGCAAAAATGACGTCACAATTTTTACGTGGGGCTTTAAACCGTCAGCCACGTCGTATCCTTTGTATTTTTCAATAAACTAACGACAATTTATATACGGGCATTTAAATTAAGTGAACGAAGCGCAAATTTTAAAGAAAAAATTAACATTTAGTTTGTTTGACGCTCACGGAACACTTCCAGTTAGCATCGTTGCTAACACTTCCGGCCCGCTCCCCGCGCGCCCAGGCGAAAAAAAAGTTATGTATATAAATTGTTACGTCCAATAAATTCACACAAAATCACGTATTAAACTGTAATGTTCTACTGCCTTTTAGCTCACTAAACTGCGTACACCGGACTGAAAACAGAGCAGCCTGACCGTCCTTATGGGACACGCAGAAATTTGATTTAACAGGTTTCCTGCTTACCTTATGAGATGATAATAGCCGGCTTGTTCAGTCTGCTCAGATTCGATCACTTGTCGCTGTATCACCATTAAAAATCATATGAGCCGAGCAGCTACCACTTCTACAGACGGAAGGCCAGGCATGGCACCAACTGTTAAAGACGAGACCTGGCCGCGGACCACCGGATCCGGAAACCCCCTCCAGCCCACGTCCTTACCCCCGGCTCGAACCTCCCTCAGAAGTGGCAACTCATGCTAAAAAATAAGTCAATGAGACGTCAATTAAGTTTTATCAATTATATTAAAAAGGCAGAAGAAGATTACAGTTTTACAGCACTGGACTCTCCAGACTGTCACGCGTACACATACCCGGAAGAGCCCCGAAGTCCCGTGTCATCACTAATTTATGGGGTCCTATGACTCCTCCTTTCGCAGAAGGGGAGCTCAGCCTATCAGTGTATGAGGGGGCGTGGCTAAGTGTGATCTCAGGGATCTTATGTGGACTGACTTGTTAGGAAAAATATGAGACGGTGCTTCAAAGCTTTTCTACGTGATGTGGCAAGCAGATTAAAACTATTTGACTGATATTGAAATCCCAGGGAGACTCTCTCAAGAGTTTGCTGGCCCAGTTTAACCCAGTCAGAACCGGGTCATAATTTCATTATAATCCCGTTTCTGAGCAGATCAAATCCATAGGACCAGTCTAAATAAGAAATATCGTAACAAGTGACTGAACAATTCTTAACCACCCGCTGATGAAGCGTTTTCTGAAAGGTGTACAGAGACACAGACCTGTTTCACGTCCACTAGCTCCACAGTGGGACCAAATGATGGTCCTGCACGCTCTGATCAAAGCTCCTTCTGAGCCTTTAGATCAGGTTTTACTTAAATTTCTGTCATTTAAAACAGCCCTGCTGTTAGCTCTGACATCGGCAAAGAGAGTGTGTGATTATCTGCTCTCTCTGTTGCTCCCTCATGTCTCAGAATTCAAGCTGACAGCAGCTCAGCTGTACTGTGTTTTAACCCTGCTCTGAAAAACATCCCAAGCTCATTCAGATCGTGAGTGATAACCTTGGATGGGTTTTATCCTCCTCCTCATAATTCTGAAGAGGAAGCAACATCTCACCTCCTCTGTCGCATGTGCGCGTTTTCATGTTACGTGGTGCACACGGCCGCACTGCGCCGCTCTCAGCGTCTGTTTGTGCTTTACAGGGACAGCTTTTCAGGACGCTCTCTATACACCCAGTGCCTCTCACACTGGTTGTGTGAGGCTATTTCTGAATCTTACAGTTCATCTGGGCTGGATCCTCCAGAGAATCTCAGAGCACATTCACACACATGCGGGCGGCTGTGGCTGAGTGGTTAGAGCATTCATCCTCCAATGCAAGAGTTGGGGGTTCGAATCTACCGCAGTCACATGTTGAAGTGTCCCTGGGCAAGACACTGAACCCCTCATAGCTTCTGATGTGTCTCATCAGTGTATGAATGTGATCTAAAACACTGATTAGTCTCATTAGAATGATTTGTTCAATTGGCTTTGTAGAGATCTAGTAGAGTGCTGTGTGAATGGGTAAATGAGGACACAAATTTTAGTGTAAAGTGCTTTGAGTATCTTGAAATAAGATAGAAAGGTGCTATATAAGTACAGTCCATTTACCATTCCACCAGAAGGTTTTCATCTTCCATGGCTCTGCATGGAGGGATGACTGTGGAGGATATTTGTATGGAGGCCGCCTGGTCATCGCCATGTTCAATTATTCATTTTTATCTACTTTCTCCATGACCCATTCTGTTCTTGGGGTTCTGACAGAATTATTATTATTTGTTTCATGGAGCTTCACTTTTGAGCTCACACGCAGTCACTCTGGGCCTCACTGATTCCTAAATGGCTGAAAAAAACAGCTATTTGGGGGCCGATTGCCCGGTCTTACCGTAATTTATACGGCCCAGGAGTGGGGCCCACACAGCCGGTGGGCGCGGACTAAAGTTTTCAGTGCTGCGCTGCGCACAAAAGGATAAACCCACCAGCGATAGCCTTAAAGGGCTGTGCCTATACTCATAGAATCTGGGGTTACAATACGTAACCAACGTTTTTTGGCTGTGCACTGATTTTGTTTGGCCCTCCTGAAATGAAAATTGACAGTAAAATTTCTAAATGTAGAGAGACTGGGGCTAAAACCTGTAACAATATTGACCCAAAGTCAAAATGTTGTGAAATATAAGCACCTGCAAAAATATGGAACGTGCAGTCCAATGTCAAAAAGCAGAGAAACAATATTTTCTAAAAGTTTTTAAAGAATTTGATCATTGTACAAGTCGAATGAGGTCTCTCTGTCACATTCTCTTATGATCTGTAAAAGGTCATGGAGTGTGCAAATTGCATCACTTATGGTTAACACTGAAAATATCTGCGAGCGCGGTACCTGCTGTATTGCATGTACAGGTCCTTCTCAAAAAATTAGCATATTGTGATAAAGGTCATTATTTTTCATAATGTAATGAAAAAAATTAAACTTTCATATATTTCTGATTAATTGCACACCAACTGAAATATTTCAGGTCTTTAATTGTTTTAATACTGATGATTATGGCATACAGCTCATGAAAACCCAAAATGCCTGTCCCAAAAAATTAGCATATTTCATCCCACCAATGAAAGACAAGTGTTTTTAATACAAAAAACCGCCAACCTTCAAATAATCTTGTTCAGTTATGCACTCAATACTTGGTCGGGAATCCTTTTGCATGAATGACTGCTTCAATGCGGCGTGGCATGGAGGCAATCAGCCTGTGGCACTGCTGAGGTGTTATGGTGGCCCAGGATGCTTCGATAGCGGCCTTAAGCTCATCCAGAGTG
>NC_056504.1:24224377-24228462 GCF_014905685.2 Nematolebias whitei
CTGAAATATTTCAGGTCTTTAATTGTTTTAATACTGATGATTATGGCATACAGCTCATGAAAACCCAAAATGCCTGTCCCAAAAAATTAGCATATTTCATCCCACCAATGAAAGACAAGTGTTTTTAATACAAAAAACGCCAACCTTCAAATAATCATGTTCAGTTATGCACTCAATACTTGGTCGGGAATCCTTTTGCATGAATGACTGCTTCAATGCGGCGTGGCATGGAGGCAATCAGCCTGTGGCACTGCTGAGGTGTTATGGTGGCCCAGGATGCTTCGATAGCGGCCTTAAGCTCATCCAGAGTGTTGGGTCTTGCGTCTCTTAACTTTCTCTTCACAATATCCCACAGGTTCTCTATGGGGTTCAGGTCAGGAGAGTTGGCAGGCCAATTGAGCACAGTAATACCATGGTCAGTAAACCATTTACCAGTGGTTTTGGCACTGTGAGCAGGTGCCAGGTCGTGCTGAAAAATGAAATCTTCATCTCCATAAAGCTTTTCAGCAGATGGAAGCATGAAGTGCTCCAAAATCTCCTGATAGCTAGCTGCATTGACCCTGCCCTTGATAAAACACAGTGGACCAACACCAGCAGCTGACATGGCACCCCAGACCATCACTGACTGTGGGTGCTTCACACTGGCATTTTGGCATTTCCTTCTCCCCAGTCTTCGTCCAGACTCTGGCACCTTGATTTCCAAATGACATGCAAAATTTGCTTTCATGTGAAAAAAGTACTTTGGACCACTGAGCAACAGTCCAGTGCTGCTTCTCTGTAGCCCAGGTCAGGCGCTTCTGCCGCTGTTTCTGGTTCAAAAGTGGCTTGACCTGGGGAATGTGGCACTTGTAGCCCATTTCTTGCACACGCCTGTGCACGGTGGCTCTGGATGTTTCTACTCCAGACTCAGTCCACTGCTTCCGCAGGTCCCCCAAGGTCTGGGAATCGGCCCTTCTCCACAATCCTCCTCAGGGTCCGGTCACCTCTTCTCGTGCAGCGTTTTCTGCCACACTTTTCCCTTCCCACAGACTTCCCACTGAGGTGCCTTGATACAGAACTCTGGGAACAGCCTATTCGTTCAGCAATTTCTTTCTGTGTCTTACCCTCTTGCTTGAGGGTGTCAGTGATGGCCTTCTGGACAGCAGCCAGGTCGGCAGTCTTACCCATGATTGCGGTTTTGAGTAATGAACAAGGCTGGGAGTTTTTAAAAGCCTCAGAAATCTTTTGCAGGTGTTTAGAGTTACGTCGTTGATTCAGATGGTTAGGTTAATAGCTTGTTTAGACAACCTTTTCATGATATGCTAATTTTTTGGGACAGGCATTTTGGGTTTTCATGAGCTGTATGCCATAATCATCAGTATTAAAACAATTAAAGACCTGAAATATTTCAGTTGGTGTGCAATGAATCTGAAATATATGAAAGTTTAATTTTTATCATTACATTATGGAAAATAATGACCTTTATCACAATATGCTAATTTATTGAGAAGGACTTATACATGTACAAGTACATGCATGAAACTCTGCAGTCATCTTCATATGTAGATGCTTAAGACACCCTGTAAATTTAAAACAGCCAGATTCTTCCTGTCAGAAGATACAAGGCTTTGAAAAATTTAAGACATTCTTGCTTTTTGCTGTGTACACTCTGTTTTTGGCCTTCCTCCTTCGCTTAGGAATGTCTGAGCCAGGTCATCTTGGTTCCATTGGGAAGGTAAGTTTAGTAAGTTTGAAAATGTCTGTGGACACTGTACCTGCTGTAATGCACATACAAGCATGAACTCTGCAGGCACCATAATACTTAGATGCTTAAGACACACAGAAAATTTGAAGAAGGTTGTGTCTTTCTGACGGAACTTACAAAGCTAAGAAATTGAAGCCCTTATTGATTTTTGTACATGTATAGAGTGTTTTTGGCATTCCTCTGTTGTGTAGGAAGGTCTGATGCAGGTGATCGGTACCAATGGAAAGGTCACGTGAAGATGAGCTGTAGCAGGTCTCGGAGTGAACAAGTTCCGCAAACAATGATTTAACATTGAAAATATCTGTGAACACTTCCTGCTGTAATGCACCTACATGCATGAAACTCTGCAGTCATCTTCATATGTAGATGCTTAAGACACACTGCAAGTTTGACACAGCCACATTCTTCCTGACAGAAGTTACAAGGCTTTAAAATTTAATAGTCTTTTTTTTTTTTGGCTGTGTACAGTCTGTTTTTGGCCTTCCTCCTTTGCTTAGGAAAGTCTGAGAGAGGTTATCTTGATTCCATTGGAAAGGTAAGTTTAGAAATGTTAAGACAAGTAAACTAAGCTCTTACTCATCTCTGTCATGTTCTCCTACCAGCTGCAATAGGCGGCAGAGTGAACAACTTGCGCCACAATGAAAATGTCTGCAACTGCTGTACCCGCTGTAGTACACTTACAAGCCTGAATCTCTGCAGTCATCTTCATATGTAGATGCTTAAGACACCCTGTAAAATTTAAAGCTGCCAGATTCTTCCTGTCAGAAGATACAAGAATTTTAAAAATTTAAGACATTATTGTTTTTTGCTGTGTACACTCTGTTTTTGGCCTTCCTCCTTCGCTTAGGAATGTCTGAGCCAGGTCATCTATGTTCCATTGGGAAGGTAAGATTAGTAAGTTTGAAAATGTCTGTGGACACTGTACCTGCTATAGTGCACATACAAGCATGAACTCTGCAGGCACCATAACACGTAGATGCTTAAGACACAGAAAATTTGAAGAAGGTTTCTTCTTTCTGTCGGCCCAGGTGAAAATGAAATATACATAAGTATACTGGTATTTAATATATTAAATGTATTTGTGAAGTTTTTAGAATATAATAATAATAATAATAATGTCATCACAATGTCAGCACTGTATGTTTCCATACAATGGCGAAATTAGTCTCTGCATTTAACCCATCCACCACCAGGTGGTGCAGTGGGCAGCTATTGAAAGCGCCCGGGGGACATTTCTTTCTAAATCTATTTTTTGGAACAACTTAAGTTGTACTTAAGTGGCACTTTTTTAGGACATATTAAATTGTACTTGGTATGTACTAATTTTATGCTTAAATAATATATTGCAATTTTATTTTAATTGTATTTATAATATATTTGAATAATACATTCAGATTTTATTTTAAATGTATTTTTCTAGTACTGTTATTTAAGTTATTTTATATTATAAATATATTATAAGCCTTTCCAACATTTTTCAGTGAGTTCATCTGGACAGTTGATTTTTTTTGTGTGCTGAAATGTTTCGCCTTCGGTCCGGAAGGCTTCATCAGTCAAGGAAACACACAACAAAACTGATTCTTCCCCCAACAGCTTACTCCAAAGTGGAACAAACTAGTTTTGCCGAAGGCGAAACATTTCAGCACAAAAAAAGAAACTGTCGATGACCTGACTGAAAAATGTTGGATTGTATACGTGGATTATTGAGCATGGACTTTGTTGTTTTCAACCAGTTTGACAAGACTGTCAACAAAGAAGAGGGCCGGCAATGGAAGAGGGGGTGTACCAACGACACAATCTTATCACAAGCAAAACTGGTTTGTTCCACTTTGGAGTGAGCTGTTGGGGGAAGAATCAGTTTTGTTGTGTGTTTCCTTGACTGATGAAGCCTTCCAGACTGAAGGCGAAACGTTTCAGTGCAAAAGAAACTGTCCAGATGATCTGACTGGAAAAATGTTGGATTGTATACATGGATTATTGAGCATGGACATTGTTGTTTTAAACAGTTTGACAAGCCTGTCAACAAGGAAGAGGGCCGGCAATGGAGGAGGGGGCGTAGATGTGGTAGTTGTAGTAGACGTGGTAGTGGTAGATGTGGTAGATGTGGCAGTTGTAGTACATGTGGTAGTTGAAGTAGATGTGGTAGTTGTAGTAGAGATGGTAGTGGTAGATGTGGTAGTGGTAGATGTGGTAGTTGTAGTAGATGTGGTAGTTGTAGTAGATGTGGTAGTTGTAGTATATGTGGTTGTGGTAGATATGGTAGTTGTAGTAGATGGGGTAGATGTAGATGTGGTACTTGTAGATGTGATAGATGTGGTAGTTATAGATGTGGAAGTTGTAG
>NC_056504.1:24228562-24237953 GCF_014905685.2 Nematolebias whitei
AATTGTAGATGTGGTACTTGTAGTAGATGTGGTTGTGGTAGATGTGGTATTTGCAAGTAGATGGGATAGATGTAGATGTGGTAGTTGTAGATGTGGTAGATGTAGTAGTGGTGGTAGATGTGGTAGAGGTAGATGTGGTAGTTGTAGTAGATGTGGTAGTGGTGTACTGAACTAAGCCTCAGGTCAAAATCTGGCCCTGAGGGCCTTCCTGGGACAAGAACTGTTATTTCATTGATTTGAGTCCAGAAACACAAATTAAGTTCATCCAGAGACTTTCTAAGTGTGTCCTACACTGATCAATTGAAAGAACACTCTCTTTTTTTTAATTATCATTACTATTTTACAATATCTTGATAATCAAAAGTGTGTTTAGTTCAAATCATTTTTAAATGTTGAAGTGAACTACTTATTTTAAATCAACTGTGAAACAGTATTAATGATTTTTAATCCTCATTCAAAGTAGAAATCTAGTTAATCAATCAATCAATCTTTATTCCAGACACAGAAAGGTCCATAGTTAAAAAAAATAAAATAAAAAAAAATAAATAAATAAATAAATAAATAAAGGTTAAAGATATAAAATAAAAACATGACATATTCACCGAGTCACAAATAAATGATGACGCCAGTGATTCCACAATTTTGAGTAGAGTCTCACTGTACTAAAAACAGGATTTACTAAAATTGCAATTATATTATTGCATGACACAGAGAATCTACACATGCATTTATACATAAGATTCCTGAGCACAGCTGCACAGGTAGGAACAGCATTGTTTACAAACATATGGCTAGCACTGCTCCATCTAGGTACTTTGAATAGTAGCCTCATGCCATCATTGTATGCTACATTGAGTTTATGCAGGCTACTTTTTTTGTATCTTCGCCAAAGATGGGCCGTGTAAAATGAAGTACAAAAAGCTTTAAAAAGAGCTATCTTCACAGAAGATGAACACATACCAAACTTTCTGATAAGAGTATTAGCTTGTGCATACATCATACGATACTGCCTACAGATGTCACGGTCATCAGACAGGTCATCAGTTATGTAGTGTCCCAAATATTTAATTTCATTACATGCATTGAGGACATTGCCAGATAAAAATAAATCAGGGGTTATCAAATGCTTATCTGCCCTGCTTCTAACAATCATAACATTGCTTTTCTTAGCATTATATTTGATGTCGAAGTCATAGCCATATTGGGAACAGATCCTTAGTAGTTGTTGAAGGCCAGCACTATATGGGCATAGGATTACCAAATCATCTGCATACATGATGTGATTGATAATGCGGTCACCAACTACACAGCCTGTTTTACAACAAGTCAGACGCTTTGATAGTTCATCCATGTAGATGTTAAAGAGGTAAGGGGACAGTATACTTCCCTGCCTTACTCCATTACCAACATTAAATGAATCTGACAAGGTGTTACCCCATTTAACATACATCGATTGATGACCATACCAATATACAAGAATTCTAATGAGATATTTGGGTACACATCTGCTTTCTAACTTGCAGAACAGTTTTTGGTGATTCACACGATCAAATGCTTTAGAAGCATCAATAAAACACATAAATACTGTAGTGTTGTGCAAATTATACAAGTCTAAAATTTCCTGTAAAGCAAAAATACACATGTCTGTGCCATGTTTAGGTTTAAAACCAAACTGATTGTCGGAGGTCAAGATAAACTCTTCCAGCCTATTTAAAAGGATTCTTTCTAAAACTTTCGACAAAATACTAGCTAAAGCTATGGGTCGGTAATTCTCCAAAGAGCTGATCTTACCTGCTTTGTCTTTAATAATGGGTACCAGAATGACAGATAACATTGAATTAGGTAACAGACCATGTACTAGACAGCCAGTGAAACATATAGAGAGTAATGCACAGAGTTTCTTACTTGCATTTTTCAAATGCTCACTGGAAACGTTATCCATCCCACATGCCTTATTGTCTTTCAGTGTCATAATTGCATGATGTATTTCTTGTGGGGATACGTTCGCATTCTCATTACTATGAATGCCTCTCATGACAAAAGTGTCACTTTTGACACAATTAAACAGCGCACTGTAGTGCTCCTGCCATAACTGAGTGATTTCTTTTACACCACTAACACCATCAATAGTAGTTGGTAGTGATGTTTTGCAGTTATTTACTTTTTTTATTTCATTCCAAAAGTCCTTAACATTATTATTTCCCAACTTTTTGGCAAGAGAGTCAGACCTCATAGTATTTTCATTTCTCCTTATAAATCTTAAAACATATTTAAAATGAGCATTTGTTTGTTTTTTGTATTCAAACAAGGGGCCATGTCTCTGTTTACCTGAGTCAACCCATGCTTTATGAGCCCTTCTGGCCTCTGCATGATGCTCTCTGACATAGTCGTTCCAGCCTGGTTTGGTGCTATGTGACCTATTTTCCTGCAGTGGCTTGCTTGAGGTAAGGAGGGACTTCACAATGTTCTCATATAAGGTACATAACTCAATACCATGTTGGGTGTACAATGTCTGTTACAGAGTAATTATTCATTTTCTTGATCTTCTGTCTGAAATGAGCAGGTTGTGATGTCGGTCAAAAGTCGGAGACAAACGCAAACAAGTTTGTTGGAACGAACTGTCATGTTTTTAAATCCTCTCAGACGTAAATAGAGAAGCTGGCACCTGTTTCCTCCCATCTCGCCTAAACATTTCTCTGTCTGTTTCAAAAACATTTTCCTGTCTGTTCCAAAACATCTCACTGTTTTTCTGACTTCTAGTGACCTCTTACGTCACTAAAACCACACCCCTGAATCAGGACTTCCCATCTTTAAAACTCTTCTACCTTGCCAGTAAATCATCCAGATATTTTCATAAATGTCTGTTGTAATTAGTCAAGCTGTGTTATTGCTTCAATCAGAATAATCACGTGTACAATGTTTGATGTTAAATTTTGATTCTGTTAATAAATGACCACATTCATTTGATGGGTCAAAGAAAATTAACGTCTTACGTCACTGATTAAACCATCTCCCACACAGTATCTCTGTCACATATCTGTCAAGTAGCTCGAAAAAGAGATAACCCATTTAAATTAAGTATAATATCAGGTACTTGAACTAGTCCAGATATTATAACGTGTAGTGGAGCTCCGAAGCTAAACAAAGCTAACCGACCTATCTCACTACATTCTGGTGGCCGGTACAGGTCTCTAAAGAGCTCCTCGTGACCCGATATCCGCCATTTGGACATTTCGTCAAGAAGGGGTCTCTGCAGGCAAATTCGGAAGGCGTATCTGGGCGCTCATATCTGATTGGACTATAGGAAAGTGGGCGTATCTGGGCGGTCATATCTGATTGGACGATAGGAAAATGGGCGTTTCTGGCCGGCCGGATCTGATTGGACGATAGAAAAATGGGCGTGTCTGGACGGCCACATCTGATTGGACGATAGAAAAATGGGCGTGTCTGGACGGCCACATCTGATTGGACGATAGAAAAAAAAAAGGCTGAACGATAGAAAAAAAAAGGCTGAACGATAAAATGCCGTAACCACAGACACATGATGTCTAAAAACAAGGCGTTATTGGCAGATTGTGTTAACCACGGGCATATTATGTCTATGGTGTTAACCGGTTCGACATTAGCGGCGTCTCGGTTCGACATTGCTCCAGTATACTGCCGCGGCGTCTCCATAACTTCTTTTTTCGACTCTCTTAACACCGAACTTCCGGTTACATTTCAAAATAAGAGCAACATAACTGGTTAGTGGGGAGAGCTAAATGTTAGGGTTTTTTTAATACCTAGCCATAACATTAAAAAAACAAATTCCATTTTGGTTGTTGAAAAATGTGAACAAAGTTACAATCGATTCATAAAGAAAGAAAAATATTAACGATACTTAAACTGGCCTTGGGACAAAGAATGTTTCCTTTAACTTCACATTGTCTTGTTCAACCTGCAGTCACTACAGATGAGTGATTTGTCAGTTTCTGTAAGATTTCTGCACCTGGAGCAGGTATTTCTGTTTACTGGTTAACTTCCTCAGCTGTCTCACTATTTAAAGGTCAACCCTACTCCATGTTTCAGTAGAAAACCAGCACATTTAGGAGTCAGTACATAACCAGACTTTTGGCCCTCACACCTGTACCCAGTTGCTCATGCTGCATGATGAGATCAGATTTATCCATATTTTAGAAATTACATTTAGCTTAGTCGACAAAACAATACAAATGAAGACCGTCTTAAAAAACCTCTTGGTTTTGCAGTAAGCAGCCTGATTTCAAACTGACATCTTGGCCAAAGGTAAAATAAAAATCTTTGTGTTCTCAGAAAAGTTGTTTCAGGACCTCCAATAAACTTATGTACACATCAAAGCACACAAGACAGATTCAGGAATTCTCTTTGTTTTCCAGATTTCACATTTGTTATTACCTTAAAACATACTCAGACAACATTTGATGCATCATTGAATTTTTTTTTATTGTGTTTATTGGGACATCCATTTTTAGAAGTCATCGTAGCATCTGTTGGAAACACAAAACATAGTACAGTTAGGGTGTTGCTAGTTGTTACTTAATCCTGGATTGGATTTTAAAGTTAATTTTGATATTTTTTTCACAAGAAAAAAAAAGTTGATTTCCTAAAGTTTAACTATAAATGAAGGAATTTGTGCATCAGGTAATTGAAAATTAAGTAATTTCTCTAACATCCAACCCATTTTAGCCACTGAGCCATACCAAACACCCATAATCTATTCTTGAATGAATTATTGACTATTATTGACAAATTACAGACTTTTTATTGAATAAGTTATTACTCATTATTGAGTAATGAAAGTCAACATCAGATGTTGGTCAACATTGTTGGGCAACATCTTGGGGTCTTCTAGAGTCAGTCTGAAGTGAGAGTGGTCCCTGACATGGCAGAAAGACATAGATATAATTAACAGCTTTTATTTATTTATTTTTCAGCTAATAACAACTTTTATTTATTTATTTTTTTTTCATATTTTTCAGTTATACACAGCTTTTAAATATTTTTTTTCAAGTATTAAGAACTTTTATTTTCAGCTTTTATTTTGAAAAGGAGCCGAGTGGAGGCTCACGTTACCTCAGTGCGTTACGACAACGACGAGAGAACGGTCGAAACTATCGTGACCTACAATAAACGTACTTCAATAAAATGCATAAGTGAAAACATAACATACTTTATAAGTACAATAAACCATATTTCTTTGTCAAATATCGCAAAGAAACGTTACCTCATCAATGACTTGTGACTTTGAGGGTTACCCACAGCCAATCAGTGTTCGCCGCCGACAAACGCCTATTAAATTACTGTTAGCCAATCAGTGTTCGCCGCCCATAAACGCCTATTCGCCAGAAACGCCCACTTTTGGTCTGCAGAGACCCCCTTCTCCATTTCGTGGCCGTACAAATGTTTGAAGAGGCGTGAGTGAAATGTGACGGAGTCTGTGTTAATACGTGAACTGAGTGTTGGCATGAAAAGTGCAGCTTTCTAATCTATCAGCTGTGTGGTATTAAGAGAGCTGGAAGTTAAGTCACGGTGTTTCATTTTAAAGCTGAAATGGTACATCTGTTATCTGTGAGCTAATAAGCTGTGGAAAGCGTTTGATTATGTTTAAACTGTGGTGCAGAGACTAACGGGTTCTGCTCAGACCCGGTTCTGTTCCGGCTCGGTTCTGATTCGTTCGAACGAGTCGTTTGCATGGATAAACTGCTGTTTTGAACTGGGCGCCGTCTCAGTACGCTGTTGAGAGTTTATTCGTCATATTTTTAACAGAAAAAAGTGCATTTTGACAGTTTTAATGAAAGAAAGTTGACCGGACTTTTTCAGGCTAATGCTAACACGCCTAGCTGAAATGACGATGCGTCATTGGTTAAAAACCGCTGTTTGGGTAGCTCTGATTCGCTGGAGAGATGAGTGACGTGTCTGTCGTCACTTCCTCTGATGTCAGGTTGCAAAACCCACCCCCGCTGCTGCTCTGATAATTGGTTGATTCAGTCACGTGACCCCAGAAATGAGTCTCGGTTCAACCGAAGCCTCCACTGTGTTTAAAAGTGCTAAATGTAGCTGCCACTGTTCCCACAAAACTCATGTTTCATGCAAAAAAGTCGTGCTTGTTGAAACAACGCCACGTTTTAGCTTTAAATCCGTTCAGAAATGTTGATTTGACCGAGTTTCGGCCGATGCTAATTTTAGCTAACGGCTAACAACCGGATGTCAACGGAACGATCCACAGGAAGTTGTCATAGACTCCTGCTGGTATAAATAAGCTTACACCACCACCTGCTGTTGAAAGAGGAGAATAACAGTTTTCCTGAAAGGGGACTGATAATCTCCTCATCCTTTTTTTTTCTTTTCACCCAACCTGGTTTAATGAGTAACTGTTAAATAGCGAATTCTGGTAAATGAAACTGATTAAAAAGCGTTTAAAAAACTAAAGTTGCCGTGAGACTTTTAGAAAAATTGCAGGTTTGTTTAATTTTAAGTGCTTTAGAGTAAATGTACACTGAGAAGCCTGGTTCTTGTATCTGTTTGATTTAAGCACATTAACACTGCCAAAAGAGGCATTTACTTAAAAATTTTCATGCATTGGGGTAAAAACCTACGAATAGGTGCCCATTCATTTGAAGAAGTCGCTTACACAGTACTGTTGTGTGAACCCAGAGCTAAAAAGTGTGTGAAACTCACATGACACTTGAATACAAATATTTACCTGTTAAAATATTCTGAAGTTGGCAACTGTTTAACCAGATAAGTGCTGAACAGTGAATAACCATGGCAGGTGTGTCAGAAAAGGATTTTGATCCTTGTGAGATGAAGGACTGGTTAGAGGGAGCGTTGACGCTGCTCACAGACTCCTTACATCCATATGGTGAACAGGTGGACAGCATGAACTCAAAAGAGTTATTGGACGAACTGAAGGTGGTTGCAGAGAGTGTGACCTCTACAGACATAACAAAGTCAAGCTATGACAGGCTGGCTAAATTGGCGCTCTTATTGAAAGCAACATTCTATGCTGTGGTAAACAAAGCTGACGACCTTGAAATAAGGTTCAACAGCGAAAGAGAGGTGTACCTCGAACACATGGCACTGTCTAACTTTGAACAGGAGACCCGTGCAAATGAGTTACAACGTGACAGAGAGCTCTCACGAGCTCAGCTGTCATTACAAGCTCACTCATATGAGGAGAAGATTAGGGATAGAGAGTTTCAGTACCAAGAACTGTGTTCAGACAATGATATGCTACAACAACAGTTGCAAGAAGCATCAAATGCTCTGAGCGGATGCAAATCTGAGATAGACGCGCTTAAAACACAACTTTGCCATGCAGAAAGGAAATATGGTGAGAGGCATGGACAGAATGTGGGGACAAACTGGGCTTCAGACCCAAATCTCCTTACATCACACACACCTCCACCCTTACCTAAAGTAGCAGGGACAGACCTGAACAGGTTTCCACTACCAAGCAGGCAAGAGAGACCATTGAAACTTCCTCTCTCAATAGATGAACTTCAAAAACTCTCAAAATATGTACAACGCTTTGTACCTGGCCCAATGGGTTCAACTGGTACAAAAGTGTATCTCAAAGACCTAGATTTCAGACTGAGTGGTTATCCTAATGCTACGGTTGAGGATAAAATCAGTCTGATAAGGCTCACTTCGGACAGAGAGGTGTTCACCTTCATCGAGCGTCAACCTGATGCAACGAGAAAGGATTACAACCTTCTGTGTGAAGCTTTGATCAGGGAGTACGACCCCTGCACGGGACCTGCTGGTTTCCCGGCTGCTGACAAGGTCACGCAAGGGAAGCATGAACATCCAAAGGTTTATTACAAAAGAATCTTCCAAGCTTATTTTGGTTACAGAAATGAAACCGGAATGGAGGAAGAAGAAGGTTTTAAATTTGTTTTCAGCAAAAATCTCCACCCTGACTTTAAAACGTCAGTACAAATGATGGTAAATTTCAGAGAAAAATCCATCAATGAGATTAAACAGTGTGCTGTGAATGTGTTTGAGGCATGTTCTCATGCTAAGACACCCATAGAAGTGTTTCCTGGTGTAAAGGTTAAACCCCATTCGCTAGAACTGGAAAGACGGCGTGCATCGCCTCCCCCTCCTAAAAAAGGCGAGAAAAAGCAGTCTTTTCAAACTAACAAACCGCGTCATGAAGGTGCACGCTGGGACAAAAAAGCAGAGGATGAACGTGATTATCGTAAATGGGGTGTGCGTAGGACGCAAAGATATGGGAACCAAGGTGACCCATATTATCAGGGGAAGTCCGAAAAGGAACCCCCAAAAGACGTACCTAACCATCCCCCACCTCGGACGAAACGAACCGAGGCGAAAAAAATCACAAAGGTTCCAGAAACAAGGCCCTACACCTCTGAGCTCGGAAGAGACAGAGAAACTACGCAGGTTGTTAGAAACTTTGAAACGCACTGAGACGGGAAACCAACCTGGAGCACTATGCAGTGATGTAATCACTATTACATCTGAGGGCTCGAATGACAACATCACAGATGTCGGTGAAACACACCAAGACATTGTTGTTGTGGCCTCCAACAACCCCTCATCGGAAGAAGGGGGGATAAACTCACACACAAACGATGACGAGTCATCGCAAGCTGAACACTCAGAAACAGCTACTGCTGTGCTGACGGTTCAGACAAACCAAGATTACACAGACAAGGCTGAACGTGTAAAGAAACATCAGGAAAAACCTAAGAGGTTTCTGTGTAACTTTATCAGAAGGGGGGTCTCCAAGAAGGCGTACCTGTCAGTAACACTCGAAGGAGTCCTCACACATGAAGCACTCCTGGACGGTGGAGCAGACATAACAATTATGTCAGCTAGACTGTTCGAGGAGCTGAGGACAGCCGCTAGCAATGTTAACAGTAATACCTCTCACAGAATGTGCTATAGAAATGCAGGGTCTCTCAGACAAGAGGACAACCCTGACAGCTATAGCAATGGTTCATATGCAGGTTGGCAGAATGACACTATACCACCCGGTACACATGTCTCGTGTTGACTCATTCCCATTTTTGGTTGGCCAGGATTTTATAAATCGCTTCGACGCGATTATAGATTATGGTGATCAGACGATGTGGGCCAAGGTGAGCAAACCACTGCCAATACAAATGCCTCCGGAGTGTAACACAAACTGCCTAACAGCAGGTACCGCGGAAGGCACAAAGGACTCCTCAGCCGAGGACACGAGCCCGGTGAGTATTCCTTTGAAATCATGTGAAACCAAAGAGACCCACCCGGTGGTCCAAACTCTGACCCAACAAGACAGCCTCCTCTGTGAGCTGGAGCAGTCAGAGTCCACCGAACACTACCTACCACTGGTAGTTAAAGGTGTAGAGATCCAAGGATCCCA
>NC_056504.1:24238053-24242995 GCF_014905685.2 Nematolebias whitei
GTCATCGGTTGAGAAAAGAGCGATGGCCTGTGATGGTTTCGTGAAACATACTGGCCCAGCTTCTTGACTCGGTACCAGGTTATCTGGGAGTCCTCCCAGAACTGGAATGCCTAGTTCAAAATCATGAAAGTCAGGTTCTGAGTTTTCAGTTTGTGATGACTCATCATCGTTTGTGTGTGAGTTTATCCCCCCTTTGTCCGATGAGGGGTTGTTGGAGGCAACAACAGCAATGTCTTGATGTGTTTCACCGACATCTGTAATGTTGTCATTCGCGCCTTCAGATTTAGTAGCGATAACATCACTACATTGTGCTCCTGGTTGGATTCCCATTTCAGCGTGTATCAAAGTGTCTAAAAACCTTTGTATTTCCTCTGTCTCTTCCAAGCTCAGAGGTGTAAGGCCTTGTTTCTGGAATCTTTGTGATTTTTTCGCCTCGGGACGTTTCGTCCGAGGTGGGAGGCGGCTAGGTACATCTTTTGGGGGTTCCTTTCCGGATTTCCCCTGATAATATGGGTCCTCTTGGATCCCATATCTTTGGTTCCTACGCATGTCCCATTTACGATAATCACGTTCATCCTCTGAAAGAGGAGCCTTTTTGTCCCAGCGTGCACCTTCATTACGTGGTTTGTTAGTTTGAAAATACTGCCTTTTCTCGCCTGTTTTAGGAGGAGGTGGCAACGCACGCCTTCCTTCCATTTCTAGGGAGTGGGGTTTAACCTTTATACTAGGAAACACCTCTATGGGCGACTTATCATGAGAGCATGCCTCGAACACTTTCACAGCACACTGTTGCATGTTTGGTGGAGGAGACCTGTTCAGGTCTGTTCCTACCACTTTAGGTGAGGGTGGATTAAGAGCAGGAGGTGCAACAACGTCTTTCTTGGGTGTTTGTGGGTGACCTGGACTCTGTCCACGGTCTTCTCTGAGTTCCAGACAAACTCGCCCCACGTCAGAAATCTTGTTTGTTGCTGTGGCTAGATTCTCCTCACAAGCTTTCAGGCGCTCCTGTGATGTCTGACATTCACCTTGTAAAAGCAGACATTGTTGGAGAAATATCGCCTTTTCCAGTTTGCAATCGTCAAGTTCTGCTTTAAGCACATCTGTAGCATCCCTGGCTGCAGATAGTGATGCCTCAAGTAATTGTATTTTGCTGTTCATTGAATCAACTTCTGCACGTGCATATTGCTGTAATTGAAACATCTGTTCATAATGTTTTCTTGTGAGGACCTCGTGTTCGCTTTTAAATTGAAGGTAGTGACCTTCAATTTCCTGAGCAAACACTTTTTCACTGTATAACCTTAGTGCAAGGTCATCAGCTCTCCTAACAACTGCATAGAATGATTCTTTCAGCAAAATTGCAATTCTAGCCAGCTTTTCATAACTTGACATTGTAATTTCTGTAGAGTTCACACCTTCTGCAACCTCCATCAGATTGTCCAACAACTCTTTTGGGTTCATGCTGTCCGCCTGTTTGCCATATGGATGTAAGGATGCTGTCAGCAGCGCTAACGCATCTTCTAAACAGTCCTTCATCCCATAAGGATCAAAATCTTTTTCCCTGACACCTGTCATGGTTATTCACCGTTCAGCACTTTTTCTGGAGAAAACAATTGTCAGCTTCAGATATTTTTACAGGTAAATAATTGTATTCAAATGTCAATGAGTTTCACACTATTTTAGCTTTGGGTTTACACAAAAGTACTGTTATAAGTCAACTTATTCAAATGTGGGCACCTGTCTCAGGTTTTACCCCAATTCATGAATATTTAAGTAAATGCTTCAAAGCAGTGTTACTTTTATGTGCTTATTTTTCAACAGATACTAGATTACCAAGCGTCTCAGTGTCTTCCACTCTAAAGCACTGAATTTTTATAAACCTGCAATTTCTCTTTTTAGTCTCACAGCACATCAGTTTAAAAATGTTTTTAAACCGTTTACTTCCAGAAATTCGCTATTTTAAACAGTTACTCATCAACCCAGGTGGGTGAAAAGAGAAAAGAAAATTGATGATGAGGAATAATCAGTCTTTTTTCAGAAAAACTGTACTCCTGTTCTCCTGCCAATATCTTCTATTTAAAATTAAATAGGAGATGTAATTGTTTAGGTGGTAAATAAAATCAGAAAAGTCTCTTTTTCCTGATATATTTACTCTTATTTAATGATCTAGCAATTAAACGTGCATTATCTTTCCAGCAAATGAGCAACTTATCAACTCTGTGAATATCTGAACCGTATCTGTTAAAAAGTTTCAAATTTTTCATTTTGTCCCTCCTGTTTGAGGAATTCAGTGAATGAAAAATGTCCTGGTAAATGCATTTCTGCATAAATACCTTAATTACTTTTTAAATGCAAGATAACAGTGATTATTCAGCTTTGAGGAGCGTTTATTAACTCAAAAATGCCTTACAGACAAGAGACACGTTTAATTTCACTAAAATACCTAAAGATGAAGTGAAACTGTGATATGAAGTTTCTCCAGGAGGGGGCAGTGTTTAGCTTTCTACCAGCAGGAGTCTATGTGGCAAAATTTCAGCGATTATGCTTCGAAGACACGGAGCAGCGTATCAGAATCAACTTTAAAGCGCTTTTCAGCTTTAAAAAGCAGATTTTAATTCCCTATGAAAAACGAGTTTTCATTTCCGGGTCACGTGACTGAATCTACCAATGACAGAGCAGCACGACTGACACGTCTCTCAGCCAATGAAAGCGTTACACAGCAGCTAACTCAACTGAATTCAACTAATCACGCAGCGTTTTTCCAACTAGCATGCTCGCTTTATCTGAACAAGTCCGTCAACTTTTCGCCTTTTAAACTGTCAAAATGCACCAATTCTGTTAAAAAATGTAACGAATCAACTCTGAGCTTAGCTGAGACTTCGTCCAGTCCTTAAAACGTTTCTCCATCTATTTAAAACAACTCGTTTGATCTTTCTCAGAACCGAGCCGGAACCAGAACAGCGTCTGGAACACGGTTTAAACAGAATAAAGCGTTTTAACTCAAACCCAGCTTATGTTACACAACAGATGTACAATTTCAGCTTTCATAAAGACGTCTCGACTGATTTTCAGCTTCAAAACATCACAGCATAAACATGCAGCGTTTCAGCTTCAAAACATCACAGCGTAAACATGCAGTGTTTTCCTCCAAGCGCGCAGCTTCAGCTGCGTTTCAGCACAGCTGATTCACTCTGCACTTCTTTCATGCCAACATGAAATATTCAATTGTCACAAGAATACACAGTCCATTTATGAACCGTCACGGGCCACCAGATGTAGTATGACATATCCTGAGATATATTCATACATTAAACGAGTTCTTCATTTTTCTGGACTGTATAACATACGTGCATTGAATTTAATAAAATGTGGACGTGAGACGTTAATTATCTTTGACTCACCACGACAGTGGGTCATTTATTAACAGAATCAAGTTTAACACATCACACATTTACATTAATTTGGCAGAACATGAAAATAACAACATAATTAATCAGCTTTACAACTAGGAAAACCATACGGCCATGATTTTCCGTTGCTACACCACAGACATTTCTGAAAACATCTGGATTAATTTTCTAGCAGAAAGGAGAGTTTAAAGATGGAAAGATGAAGTTTATCTGAGAGAGATTTGTGAGGGAATTTGTCTGTTTTAACCAGAACAGCACGCTCTTTTGGAAATCAGCTTGGGCCAACGGTACGCTTGGTCGAGATAGAACTTTTACCTTGCAGACGATAGCTTCAGCGTCGGTGTAGAGCTCTTCTTTTGACTCTTTCAGCGTCTCCGTGAGGACAGCTAAAAACCTTGGGAGTCGTGTGAGGTTATCCAAACAGAAGTTATAATTCCCAAAATCGTCTCTGGTTCAGCTTGGTTCTAATTCAGCAGCATCCATGAATGCCTGCGTTTGCATTCTGGAACTCCCAAACTCTCTGCATCTGAATTCCAAAACTCTCTGCTTGAACTGTTACTCCATCTTCAAGACTGAGCTTACAGCAGCTTCAAGACTGAGCTGAACTCTCTGAACTCCAAAAACTCTTCTTCTGATTGAACTAGGAAGTGCCAACCTTTTAAGAAGGGTCACTTCCGGTTCATTTGAGAGCTTTTTGATTGGTCGATGGACCAAAGCAGAGGTGTGGTTTGTGATGTAAGGTGTTATTAAAAGTCAAGGAAAAGATTCAGATTGTTTAAGAACAGACAGAAAGATATCATGGAAAAACCCAGACTTCGTGGAGCCTCTCACCAAGTATCTTGCTGTAAAAGTTAAACATGACAATTCTTTTCAGTAAACTTTTCAGTTGACCGAAACCTGAACTTTGACACACTTACAACTCTGCTCACTTCAAAGCAGACGATCAAGAAATTGAATCATTACTCTGTAACGTACTCTAACTTGATTTCACTTTGAATTGAGGATTAAAAAATTATTACACTGTTTTAAGTAAATAAAAATGATTAGTTCACTTCAACATGTAAACATTGTTTGAACTAACACAATTTGATTATCAAAACATTTGTAAAATAGTAATGATCATAGAGAATTGTCTTTTTCCACTTGATTAATTCAAGAAAGAAAGTCTCAGGATGGGTTAACCTGTATTTCTGGATTCAAATCAATGAAATGACAGTTTCAGTCCCATATGGTCAGTTTTGACATCAGGCCTAGTCCACTACACCACACAGACCAGTATTTGCAGTTTGACTCCCATCACCCTTTGGAGCACAAGTTAGGAGTCATCAGGACTCTGTATCACAGAGCAGACAGCGTCCCCACTAGCTCAGGAGTCAGGCAGAAGGAGAAATACCACACAAGACAGGCTCTAGAGCAATGTGGATATCCTAACTGGGCCTTCCTGAAAGCAGAGAAGAAACCCAAACAGGACTCCAGTCAGCCAACAGGTGAAAAGGAGGAACCCAGACCCAGACCAGTGGTCATTCCATATGTTG
>NC_056504.1:24243095-24251958 GCF_014905685.2 Nematolebias whitei
CAGACCTTAAAGTCCTCTTTCAGCTGCGCAAACAGTTAAAACTACTCAAGGACAGCCTAACTTTAGCTCATGGAGCGACGTCCTCACCCGTGTTCGCGGTCTCCCATGACCGAAGGGGGGTGACGCCAGTTAGGATAATGCTACCAGACGCGATAACATGATCAAATCTGACATTCAGAGTGAGTGGCGCACCGAAACGTCGTTTTCTAGTTGCTTAATCACTGCTTTTGTCAATGTTGAAACGTTGTTTTACTGGTTGCTTAGTCACTGTTTTTGTCGATGTTGAGACATCGTTTAATTGGTTTTTGGTATTGTTTCTGAACACCCCAAGCAAGAATGAATTTTGTGTGTAGTTAAGTTAGAGACTAAGAGGCCTTTAACTATGCCAACATGCAGTTCACTCGTTGAAACCTAATCTTTGCGGAGTCAATGTAGATTAATGCAACCTTAAGTACCATAATCTACATTGGTCTCACAACGCTTAAGCTGAACATACTCGAACAATTCTATTCGGGGGGGATAGCTAATTCTTTTTGATGAGTCTCGCCATAGACTCCAAAAACATTTATGGGGAAACCAAACACCCAATCTCAAGTCGTTCGTCTAAAAGACAACAGACAATTGAACCAAACTATATTTTGCCATGTAAAGCTAACTTAAACCAAGTTAGGAATGGAAAAATAGTTTGGAATGCCCTTCTATAGGTATAAACCCCTATAACTACCCTTTTCAGCATGTTCCACCCTTTAACTGGTAGCTATAGCTGTTCCCAATCATAATAGCTTAAACACCAGGTGCATATAGGTTAAGGCCTTATGTAAATTCCCCTTCATAAGCCCACCTTAAACCACATAATTGCATGACACATTGAACCAGAACGGCACCGACTGAACTTCCACCCAGCGACGACCTTCGCTGGAGGAGACCTGCAATCCTGACGTTGATCTCCAATCTTCATCCAGTGGTCGCATCTTCAGTTCAATCCAAGGGAACCCCTCTGTATGCTGATCAATCAACACCTCCATTCGTTGTGGATTTATCGTTGTGGATTATATGACTTTTTCAATGGATTACAGACTTTGTTTCCAAGGGGTTAAAGCATTACTACAATGGAATTACAAACAACATTATGGAATTACCAACAACACAATGGAATTACCAAAAACATTGTGGGATTACCTCTTTTGACTTTTGTTTTCCTTGCTGGATTATATCAAGCTCAAGGATATTCGAAGGCGTAAGTTCATGTTGGAATTCATCCTCATGGACAGGCGATGATTTCCAAAGTGGGGACTGTAGTGAACTAAGCCTCAGGTCAAAATCTGGCCCTGAGGGCCTTCCCGGGACAAGAACTGTTATTTCATTGATTTGAGTCCAGAAACACAAAATTAAGTTCATCCAGAGACTTTCTAAGTGTCCTGCACTGATCAATTGAAAGAACACTCTCTTTTTTATTATCATTACTATTTTACAAATGTCTTGATAATCAAAAGTGTGTTTAATTCAAATCATTTTTAAATGTTGAAGTGAACTACTTATTTTAAATCAACTGTGAAACAGTATTAATGATTTGTAATCCTCATTCAAAGTAGAAATCTAGTTAATGTCTGTTACAGAGTAATTATTCATTTTCTTGATCTTCTGTCTGAAATGAGCAGGTTGTGATGTCGGTCAAAAGTAGGAGACAAACGCAAATAAGTTTGTTGGAACGAACTGTCATTTTTTAAAATCTTCTCAGACGTAAATAGAGAAGCTGGCACCTGTTTCCTCCCATCTCGCCTAAACATTTCTCTGTCTGTTTCAAAAACATTTTTCTGTCTGTTCCAAAACATTTTTCTGTTTTTCTGACTTCTAGTGACCTCTTACGTCACTAAAACCACACCCCTGATTGGCTCTTTCAGCCAATCAGGACTTCCCAAATGAACCGGAAACAGAACTCTTTAAATGTCGACACTTCCTAGTTCCAAGCGGGAGCAGTTCAGTTCGGAGAGCAGAACCGAACAGAAAAGTTGCTGGAGAGAACAGGAAGTTCTAGACATGATCCGAAGTTCTTCCGAGTCTCGTGGGGATTATGGAATCTTCCACATCTGAGTGGAACCTCTGACCGACTCACAGCTCATGTGAGTCCACCCATGAGGTGAGCGTGTGTTGAACGAAGTACCGTCACTACTCCGGACGTTTTCCAACCATCCTAGGGAGAAGCTGGAAATGGTAGCGTTAAATGGAACTCCGTACCAGCTGATTCATCTTCAGAGAGGTAACGAGTCGATTTCCTACCGAAGCGTACCGAGGTGGAGCTGGGTTCGAATGGAGAGTGCCGTTCTTATACAGACACATTTTCCCTCACACATCTTTTCTCTCCATTTAAACTCCCTCATTTCCCATCTTTAAAACTCTTCTATCTTGCCAGTAAATCATCCAGATATTTTCATAAATGTCTGTTGTAATTAGTTAAGCTGTGTTATTGCTTCAATCAGAATAATCACGTGTACAATGTTTGATGTTAAATTTTGATTCTGTTAATAAATGACCACATTCATTTTGATGGGTCAAAGATAATTAACGTCTCACGTCACTGATTAAACCATCTCCCACACAGTATCTCTGTCACATATCTGTCAAGTAGCTCGAAAAAGAGAGAATCCATTTAAATTAAGTATAATATCAGGTACTTGAACTAGTCCAGATATTATAACGTGTAGTGAAGCTAAACGAAGCTAACCGACCTATCTCACTACACCGACACTTGACATAGGGCACAACGGTTGTGCCCTATCAGGCAGCTTTTTGTGTTTCAAACATGTGAAGTTACTTTGCACTCAGATCTTGCTTGCATCTTTTCAACCAAACGTGAACACCTGATCCTCCTCCAAGACACGTCCTGGTGTTGCTGATGAGGCGTTGTCCATCAGCGACAAGGCACGTGATGCCCAAACAGCCTGCACTCCCTTCTGACGGGCACCTGTCACCAGCTTCTCATGTTGTCCTCTGGACGGTCCCGGGTGTTCATTTAGCAAAGACCAAGGAAACATCAAGCTGTGGAAACAAGAAAACTGCTTTCAACAAAAAGAGAGAAGAATTAGTTTTCTCTTTAATAATACTTATTATTATAGTACATTTACCCATTTTTCTTCTCCTGCCTCTGGGATATTGCAGACCCAGACCAATTTTATAACTTGAATTTGACCTGAAATCCATATCACTGGCTCTATAGTCCTCAGAACTAGTCCAGCAGATCTAGGAGTTGCTGGACAGGCAGCTCTGCTCTGTCGTCAATTTTCTAATTGGTTCTTTTTTTTCTGAGAGGCAGCTCTGGAGTATCATTCAATTTAAAGGAGTGGTGCCTGGTACAATGGGTCTGTTATTCAATTGAAACACAGCCTGCAACAAATTTACTTTCCAGTTTGTCAAATCATGTTTTTTCATTTTCTCAGCATTTCTTTTTTTTTAACAGTTCATTCATTCTCTTAATCAGCCCAGCAGCTTGTGGGTGATAAGGAAATATGATAAATCCATTCAACATGTTTTTCAGCTGACCAGTCTTTCACCTGTTTTCCAGTAAAATGGGTCCCATTATCTGTTTGTATCTGAAGGGGAACCCCATACAATTATTTCATCATACTAAGACATTTTAAAGTAGATGTCTGATTTGCATATTTACAAGGATGAGTCACCAACACACCTGAATATGTATCTACAACTAATCAAACAATTCTTCATACATAACCACTTCATGCAAAAAGTGTCAACAATTAACTTTTATTTATTAAAAAGAAATCCTTCTTCTAGTCTTGGCCCCACTCAGAATATTTAGCTCATCAGTTTTTCTAAACTGAGGTGTTAACTTTTTCCACAGAACCCCTCTTGAAAAGAGCTGAACTTTCACTTTAAATGTGAAACATTTGCAAAACAAGATGGCGAAATTCTTTCTATCTCAGATATTTTTGGATACTTCGAGTTGTTTTTAGATGCTGTCAAAACTATAGCTGCAGATGATCCATTTATAAACAACACATGTTGCACTTCCTTCAAAGCAACCAGCTTAACACATCCAAACAACATACGATGCCCCTTTAATCCAAATAATGGCTTCCAGCCCTCAGCTCTTCTGCTGACACATCATCCATCTCAGCTGCAGGTACTCCTGCCTGTATCAGAAAGCAGAACGAGTAGGTTCCTGCATGTTTTTCCGGCCGTCCTTTCTCGGCCCACGACCCATGGATTGACTAAATGTTTTTTTCACGGTTTTCAGCTCTGTGTTCCAATCTCCGAGTTCCAACACTCTGCTTTGAACATCAGTCCTTGAAAAAACATGTAGATGATAATCTACAACCCAACACACAGCGAGTGCATTCTCTACACACAGCCAAACCAATCTCTGCTCGCACTCCCCTAGGGTCACCCAATGACCCTGTAAATCAGACCAATCCAGTGCTATCTGTCGGGCTGTCTCTACACAAACTTCAAACAACGGTCTCGAGTCTTGCAAAGCTCTGACTCGATGCGCTGAATTCATTACCTGACCTCCACCTTTATCCAACAGCCTAGATACTCGAGCATCTGTGGGTTGTGATATTTTAGACAAGTAAACAACCTCTTTGTCTCCCGAGATGTTACCGTCCCAACTCGACGGATCCCATCCGTCATCCAACCTTGTAACATAAGCTCCGACTCGCTCCGGCGAAACATCACGCTCTTTCTTCCTCATTTTTTCCCTTTTAAGCGCTTTCTTTCTCTTGAATTTTCCTCGCTTCAACCGGGACACCTGCTCCACCGCCCCCTCAACTACCCTGCTCATTCTCCCAAACTGAGCGAGCGACTGTATGTGCCGTTCATTCAACAAGCAGGCGGTCCTCACATTCTTGTTTGCTCCGTTGAGCCTGTAATTGCATATTCTGACTTTTCTCATGCAGTTTTTTCCCCAGGCTACCGCACACATCCTCATATGACGCTGAAGTCCTGTCACTGGTACCATCTTTTCTGACCTCTATTGCCTGCAAAGTGGTCAAAACATCACCCGGACTATCTGCTTTCAGAAAAATTGTTCTAACAACTAAGATGGGCTTCTTCCCACCTCTTCAAAAACAACTGGGATGGGACTTCTTCCCATCCCGGTACAACTTTTTCTCTGTTCCCCTCACGCCTCCTCAGGCGTCTGGATCAACTTTTCCTCCGTTCAGCTCACGCCTCCTCAGGCGTCTGAATCAACTTTTTTCTGTTTTTAAACTCTCACACAAAGGCTCGGGGCGTCTCCCTCCACCTCTTAAACACAAAGCCAAAATTGGATAACTCTCCCAACCCGGCACAACCTCTGCGTACTCTTTGTCCAGATGCATTCGCATCAACTTTTCCTCAACACTTTTTCCTTTCGTTTGAACATGGTGCAGCCGTTCAGAATTATTTATTTATTTTAATAATATCCCATCCTCGTCGCCAAAAATGTATTATGAAATTAGTTTAACAGGGGTCGTGAACGGTCGGCACCTGATGATTCACACGAGAGGAAAAAATGAAACACAAGTAGACTGTTACTGCTAGAATAATAGTGTCATTTATTAATCTGCCACAGAAAACAGCCAAGCAAACATGTACACTTGTACACTCTTTACACACACAAATTGATATGAGAGCCTCTCACCGTGACACGTGGTCGGGAAGCCTTCGACCCGGGTAAAACAGGGATCACACCAACAGCTGGGCACTCACGCGTTAGTCCACAGCAGACTTCAGAGTTCCCTTGCCTGTCACACCTCCTATATACCTCTCCCTGACCGGATCGCGTGAGAGCAGTGAAAAACAAGTTTGATGGTTGTCAGGAGGACAGATCTAATTAAAACATGTTTTCCATCATCAAAGCAGTCTGTGCAACAGAGCGATGGCTCATAAAAACATGTCCTTCCAGTAAGGAGTGCCGTGACCGCAAAGCGGGCCAAAGCTTCTACGGTCAAAAGCACTCCTAATGCTTATTAAAGCATTCCTAGAGAGGATACACTGCACCCCTCCGTCCCTCTGCTAACCATCAAAGAGTGTCTAAATATTATAAGTAACACACACACAAAGTATATGTTTGAATAGGCATAAAGGCGACTTAACACCTTATAAAACATATTTTTATATCAGACTGAATACTTTCTATGACAGCCTTTGAATCTGTACATATCACCACCCTGTCCGGTCTAACTTCCTCTATCCACTGTGGACTAAATATTACTGCTACCATTTCTGCTGTGAAAACACAAAGTTGATCAGAAATTCTTGTACAAACTTCAAACTCTGGAATATAAACCCCTATTTCTACCCACCCCTTTGTGTTCTTTGAGCCATCTGTATAAATTTCCAGGTAATTAAAACATGTCTCTCTAATGTATTTGCTGGTTTTCATTCATTTCATTTTCGTTCCATTTTCTTTCTCTCTTTCATACTTTCTGGAATTAGCCATGGAGAAATAACACTATTTGGACTAATCTGTGCAAAATCTTTATTTTCTATTCCATATAATCCAGCTAATTTGTTTATTTTCCAACCAAAACCCTTTCTTTGATATTTGTTATATTCCCAACAGTTCTGGATTGTTGTTGCTGCAGGATTTCCTTCTTTACTTCCTTTGAGTTTCACCCAGTAAGTTAATGATAATTTTGTTCTTCTCATTTCTAACGGTGTCTCACCAGTTTCTATAAGAAGAGCATTAATGGGGGTTGTCTTTATTTCTCCTGTGCACACCCGTAATGCTCTGGATTGAAGTCTATCTAATTTTTGTAATGATGCATTTGCTGCTGCTCCATACACTATGCATCCATAGTCCAAAGTCGATCTCATGAGAGCTCTGTAGATATTTAACAATGATTGTTTATCTGCGCCCCAGTTATTTCCTGCCACTGCTTTCATTAGATTAATTACTTTCTTACACTTTGTTTCCACCTGTTTTAAATGTGTTTGCCATGTGTATGAACTGTCTAACCATAAACCTAGATATTTAAATTCACTAACCATTTTTAAAGGTTGTCCATATAATAAGAGATTTCCAATATTTATCTTCTTTTTGTTTATCATCATGTAGCTGGTTTTGCTTACAGAAATTTTGAAACCCCATTCATAAGACCAGTTTTCTATTTGATTAATTGCTTTTCTTATGCTTTTAACTACATGTGGAACATTTCTCCCCCTCATCCATATTGCTCCTTCATCTGCATATAAAGCAGATTTGATGCCTCTGTCAAGCTTTGCAAATATGTTGTTAATCATAATGTTGAATAAAACTGGACTAATTACACTGCCTTGAGGGGTGCCGTTTTCCACTTTGAAGTGTCTTGATAATTCACCCCCAACTTTTACTTTAATTGTTCTATCCTGAAAGAAGCTGGTAATCCTGTTATACATCCTCCCATCTATTCCCATTTGTTCTAGTTTTATTAGCAGCCCTTCCCTCCACATAGAATCATAAGCTTTTTCTATGTCAAAGAAAACTATGATCATAATTTCTTTCATTTTTAGTGTTTTTTCAATATCATTACATACTCTTACTAGAGCATCTACTGTGGACCAACCAGTTCTAAAACAACATTGATAATTACTAATAAGTTCTCTTTTTTCCAGGACATACATTAATCTGTTAACTAATATTTTCTCCATCTGTTTACATAAATGAGAAGTTAATGCTATGGGTCTGTAATTGTCTGTACTTGTTGGAGCTTTCCCTAGTTTATTGAATGGTAAAATTATGGCTCTTTTCCAGCTCTTTGGTAATGTTCCTTCTTTCCATATTTTATTGAATAGTTTTAGAATGATATTTAACGTTATTTCAGGTAACTGTCTAAACATGACATAACACAGGCTGTCCTCTCCTGGAGCTGAATATCCTGTTTCTTTTAACACCATTTTGATTTCTTTCATAGTTATATGAAAGAAATAACCTGTCTATTTTTCTTCTGTCCTACGTTACTGAATGTTCTAAGTTTTTGTTCCTTCTGCTGCCTGTGATCGTTCCTAGATGTTCTCCACTGTGGACTGCAGCAAACGTCTCACCCAGAGAATCAGCCTTTTCTTTATTTGAAACCATTATCTCATTATTTTTAATCAGAGCTGGAATTTTAACTTCAGTTCTTTTCCCACTCATTTTCTTAATCATTGTCCACACCTGTTTTAAATTTCTTCTTCTTCTTCTTCTTCTTCTTCTTCTTCTTCTTCTTATTGGTGAGTTTAATGGTGGTTGGCAAAAAACTGTAGGTGTGCATTACCGCCACCACTGGTATGTGCACATCCTCTCTATCCAGGATGTGCACATCTTCATCCCTGAAAGAGTGACCGCTGGCCTGGAGATGAGTGTAGATCGCAGAGTCCTGGCCTGATGATGTTGATCTTCTGTGCTGGGCCATCCTTTTGGCCAGTGGCTGTTTAGTTTCCCCGATGTAAGACTGATCACAGCCCTCCTGACACTGAACAGCACACACAATATTACTCTGTTTGTGCCGGGGGACTGGATCTTTGGGATGAACCAGTCTTTGCCGTAATGTATTTTGGGGTTTAAAAGCCACTGGGACGTTATGTTTAGAAAATAAACGTCTCAGTTTCTCTGATACTCCCTCAACATATGGAATGACCACTGGTCTGGGTCTGGGTTCCTCCTTTTCACCTGTTGGCTGACTGGAGTCCTGTTTGGGTTTCTTCTCTGCTTTCAGGAAGGCCCAGTTAGGATATCCACATTGCTCTAGAGCCTGTCTTGTGTGGGATTTTGTAAGGGTCCCACTGCCTGCAGCCTGCCTTGCTGATGGCCGCTGATTACCAACACCTGGCGGCCATCAGCCTGATGAGCCTCTCCGTCTACTTAAGGCTGCAGTCCGGTGTGACTCAACGCTGGAGCATATCA
>NC_056504.1:24252058-24256836 GCF_014905685.2 Nematolebias whitei
CCTGGCGACATGAGGCGCTTCTCGGGGTGGTCTCTGTAGAACCTGGAAATAAGGCTAGGATCAAGGATGAAGGACCTGGGGATCCACGACCTCTCCTCAGGACCGTACCCCTCCCAATCGACCAGGTATTGGAAGCCCCTACCCCTGCGTCTCACGTCCAAGATGGAACGGACGGAGAACGCAGGGTGGTTGTCGATCAGGCGGGGCGGCGGAGGGAGGTCAGATGGAGGACACAGGGGACTGAGGGAGACTGGCTTAACTTGCGAGACATGAAACGTTGGGTGAATACGCATGGCCCTGGGAAACTGGAGGCAGACCGCAGAGGGGTTGATAATGCGGGTGATGGGGAAGGGACCAATGAAGCGGGGGGCCAGTTTGCGAGGGGTGTCCCACAGCTTGATGTCCTAGGTGGACAGCCAAACCTGTTGGCCGACCTGGTAGGCGGGTGTCTCCGAACGGTGGCGGTCAGCGAACCGTTTTGCCTGGGCTGCGGTCCTAAGGAGGGCCGCCTTGACCTGGTGCCAGATGCGACGGCAACGCCTAAAATGATGCTGGACGGATGGGACCGAATAGTCTGTCTCAGAATCTGGAAACAAGGGAGGATGGTAACCAAGGGAGGCCTCAAAAGGGGACATGCCGGTGGCAGAGGAGCGGAGGGAGTTGTGGGCATACTCCACCCAAACCAAGTGCTGGCTCCAGGACGAAGGATTGGACTCGACCAGGCAACGCAGTGTGGACTCCAGCTCCTGATTGCAGCGTTCGGCTTGTCCGTTAGCCTGAGGATGGTAACCAGAGGTGAGGCTAACGGACGCCCCGAGCGACTTGCAAAAGGAGTGCCAGACCTGGGAAATGAACTGCGGGCCTCGGTCAGAGACTTTGTCTGATAAAATCCCATGGAGCCTAAACACATGGAGGGTGAGTAAGTGGGCAGTTTCAAGGGCAGAGGGGAGCTTAGGGAGTGGGACAAAATGAGCGGCCTTAGAAAAGCGGTAGACCACCGTGAGGATGGTGGTGTTGCCGTCAGATGGGGGAAGACCAGTCACAAAGTCAAGGGCGATGTGGGACCAAGGGCGACTAGGGGTCGGGAGGGGGAGCAGAGGGCCAGCCGGGGGTTGAGTACCTGACTTGTTTCTGGCACAGACAGGGCAGGCAGAAACGAAGTCCTTGATATCGTTGTTCATAGAGGGCCACCAGAAATGGGTTTTGGTGAGGGAGAGCATGCGGTTGACTCCAGGGTGGCAAGAAAGTTTATTGGAATGTAGCCATTGGAGCACCTGAGACCGCACGCTGGAGGGAACGAAGAGGGTGCCGGGGGGACCACCACCTGGATCAGGTTCAGAGAGGAGGGCCTGTTGAACGGTGGCGGTGATGGGCCAAGAGAGAGAACCAACGATGCAAGAGGAAGGGATAATGGAGTCAGAAGCCTCGGGCGAGTCAGGAGGAGCAAACTGCCTGGACAGGGCATCAGGCTTAATGTTCTTGGAGCCCGGGCGAAAGGTCAGAACAAAATTGAAGCGGTTAAAGAAAAGCGACCAACGGGCCTGACGGGGGGTCAGACGCTTGGCGTTCCGAAGGTAAATTAAGTTTTTGTGGTCTGTTCAAATCAAAAAAGGAGTCTCAGTGCCTTGCAGCCAGTGCCGTCATTCCTCGAGTGCGAGTTTGACCGCCAATAGCTCACGGTTGCCCACGTCGTAATTATGTTCTGCCTGAGAGAGACGACGAGAGAAGAAGGCGCAGGGATGGACCTTGTTCTCCAGAGGGGATTGCTGGGAAAGGACCGCCCCAACCCCAGTGTCAGAGGCGTCCACCTCCAAGATGAACTGGTGCGTGGGGTCAGGGTGGCAGAGGATGGGCGCCGAGGAAAAGAGGGACTTAAGTCTTGAGAAGGCGGCCTCAGCCTCTGGGGTCCAGTGAAAGGCTCGGGCGGTTGAAGTGAGCTGAGACAGGGGGTGGCGACACGACTGTAATTCTTAATAAACCGCCTATAGAAATTTGCAAAACCCAGGAAGCGTTGTAACTGCTTCCTGGACTCGGGGGTCGGCCAGTCGACTACCGCCCTGGTCTTCTCAGGGTCAGTTCGGCAACGACCTCCCTCAAAAATAAAACCTAAAAATGAGACAGTGGAGGTGTTAAACTCACACTTCCCTGCTTTAACGAATAATTGGTTCTCTAGCAGCCGCTGAAGAACCGTGCGAATGTGGGCCGTGTGTTGAGCGGGGTCGCGGGAATAAATAAGGATGTCATCTAAATAAACGAAAACAAAATTACCAATGAAGTCGCGCAGGACATCATTAACGAGCGCCTGAAAAACAGCGGGGGCATTGGTTAACCCAAAAGGCATAACTAAGTACTCGAAATGGCCCAAAGGAGTGCGAAAGACTGTCTTCCACTCGTCGCCCTCTTTAATACGGACGAGGTGGTACGCGTTTCGAAGATCGAGTTTAGAAAAACAGGAAGCAGACTGCAACTGTTCCTGAAGAGAATCAATGAGGGGAAGAGGATATTTATTCTTAATGGTTATATTATTTAAGCCGCGATAGTCTATACATGGCCGGAGTGATTTATCCTTTTTGGAAACAAAGAAAAAACCCGCTCCCACAGGGGAGGTCGAGGGTCTAATAATGCCTGAGGCAAGAGATTCATTAATATAGTCAGACATAGACTCTCTCTCGGGACCAGAAAGGTTGTAGAGTCTACTTGACAGCAAGGGGGCGCCAGGTAATAAGTCATTTGCGCAGTCATAGGGACGGTGAGGAGGAAGTGACAAGGCATGTTGTTTACTAAAGATGGCCGCCAGGTCGCGGTATTCGGTAGGGACTGAGGTAAGATCGATCTCCTCTAGAGGAGGCGTGTCTCGAGGGAACTCTTTAACGGTGGAGCGCAGACAATTGCTGAGGCACTTGTCGCTCCATTTATCAATACAGCCACGCTCCCAGTTAATAACTGGGTTATGGTTACGAAGCCAGGGGAAACCTAAAATTACTTGGGGTGTACGAGAATTGAATATAAAGAAATCAGTCATCTGGTGGTGATTTCCAGAGATTATGACATGTAGCTCGGTGGTTTTTAAATTAATACGGGTCAACGTGTCTCCGGTTAAGCCGGCGACAGAAATTGACGGAATCTCGCGAGTGGGTAGAGAATACTCTTTAACTAAATCGGAGCTAATCAAATTTTGTTCAGCACCTGAATCGATGAGAGCAGAGAAAGAAAAACGACGGTTCTGTGTCTGAATGACCATGGGAAGAAATAGTTTGAATGGGGAGGTTAACGCAGACGTTCCCACCAGTAACTCCCGCTTTACTGGTGGAAGTTCTCGTTTCCCCGAAACGGACAGTGGGGCAGAAAATGACCGGGATTACCACAATAAATGCAGAGACGGGCAGATACACGCCGCTGTCTCTCTGCAGGAGTCAGCCGTGCACGCCCCACCTGCATAGGCTCGGGGGAGCGATCCCGTGAGGGAAAAGAAGATGATTGGCTGTGACCAGGAAGCAAGGAAGACTGGGAGTTGTAGTTCGCAGGGGATTGTTTTGGAGAAACGGACTCGTAGCGAGGGGTCGTAAACCCGGAAGTGGAAGGATTATGGGAAACGTAGTGCTGAGGTGCAGGCTTGGGCTCACCTGGAGGAGTCGAAAACCCGGAAGTCGAGGGTCGATGGGAATTGTAGTTTGCCTCTCTCCGTCTCTCCCGGAAACAGTCATCGATTGAGATGGCAAGGTCTATCAGTTTGTCGAAAGTCTCGTGTTCATCTCGCGTGGCCAGCTGGTCTTTGAGAAAATCAGACAGAGCGTTAAGGAAAATACCTTGGAGGGCGGGCTCGTCCCATCCTGTTTGGGCAGCAAGGATCCGAAACTCCAGAGCGAACTCCGAGGCATTACGACGGCACTGTCGTAAGTTCAACAACCGCTTGGCGGCATTTGAAGCCTGCAGGGGACGGTCAAAAATCCTACGAAACTCTCGAAGGAAAAGTGCATAGGAAGCAGGGGGGTTATCATGACTCAAGAGGAACGAGTGAGCCCACCGGAGAGCGTTACCTTTGAGCTGGCTTATGAAGAAGGTGATTTTGGCCGTGTCCGACGAGAACTGGGAGGGAGCCCCCTCGAAGGTGAGTCGGCACTGGAGCAAGAAGCCGCCACATTGGTCAGGGTCTCCGGTGAAGAACTCAGATGGTTTAACGAAAATTTGTTGGACAGGAGGAGTGGGACCAAGAGCCATGGGAGCTGGCGGAACGACTGGAGCTGAAGAGGCAGAAGCTTGCAGCTAACGTTTTATGGAATAAATCATACCTCCAAGCTCCTGAAGGTTGGACTGGACCGTGGTCTGTTGAGTCAGCACCTGATGAATAACTTTGTCCATCCTGTCGATCCGCTCCTCTTCGGGAACGGGGGGTGTCTGCTCGCTCTTGGTCTCATTCTGGGTCTGTTGTGGCTGGAGCATTTCTGTTAGGAGTGAGCGGGGAACCCAGATGTTATGAGACCCAGAACGAGGCAGACACCGGGGAAATACAAAAGAACAGTGTTTATTATGTACAGTGATATTAAAGTGTCCACAAGCTGCTTCACAGAGGCTCCTGGAAAGAGGGATGACAGGTTAATAGTTGTCCAACGGGATAGGCCAGAGTGGTTTGTTTAATGAGCGTTTGTCCTTACAGTCCAAACCCGAGGAGGAGAGCTGGTCCTTCAGTCCAAGGAGAGCGAGCAGCAGAGGGAAATCCAACAAGGGTCCAATGGGGAACGAGGAAGGCTGGCAACTGGAGGCAAAGAGGCACGAGGAAT
>NC_056504.1:24256936-24290384 GCF_014905685.2 Nematolebias whitei
CCAGAAAAATGAAAGAATCCGTTTAAATTATGAATAATATCAGACAGATATAGTTCATTACATACTGGTGGCCTCGTACGTTTTCATGAATGGACTGTTATTCGTGCAACAATTGAATTTATCATGTTAGCATATTTGATCTTAACTGGAATTAGCTTAAAAGTGCAGATTTCTGTTCAAATGAAACGCAGCGTTTTGCAGCTGTGGTGTTTAGAGAAAGTTTTCAGTTGTGGTGTTTTTAGAGCTGAAAGTAACGTCAATGTGTTCATTTAAAAGCTGAAATTTGTACATCTGTTATGTAACTGAACCTGGGTTTGTGGTAAAACGCTTTATTCTGTTTAAACTGTGGTGCAGAAAGGGGGTTCTGCCCGGTTCTGTCGCTCGGTTCTGATTCGTTCGAACGAGTCGTTTTAAATGGATGGAAAGCTGTTTCAAAGCTGGGCTCCGTCTCAGGCCACTGTTAAAATTGCTTCGTTATATTTGTAGCAGTTAAAATTATGCATTTTGAAAGTTAATGGACAGAAAGTTGACCGGACTTTTCAGGCTAATGCTAACACGCTAGCTGAAATGACGACCTGCGATTGGTCGAAAACCGCTGTTTGAAATGCTCTGATTCGCTGAGAGACAAGTGACGTGTCTGTCGTCACTTCCTCTGATGTCAGAATGTAAAACCCACCCCCGCTGCTGTCTCTGATCATTGGGTGATTCAGTCACGTGACCCCAGAAATGAGTCTCGGTTCAACCGAAGCCTCCACTGTGTTTAAAATCGCTAAATGGAGCTGCCACTGTTCCCACAAAACTCATGTGTTCATGCAGATAGACGTGCTTTTTAAAGCGACGCCACGTTTAGGCTTTAAATCCGTTCAGAAATGTTGATTTGACCGAGTTTCGCCGATGCTAATTTTAGCTAACGGCTAACAACCGGATGTCAATGGAACGATCCACAGGAAGTTGTCATAGACTCCTGCTGGTATAAATAAGCTTACACCGCCACCTGCTCTTGAAAGAGGAGTATAACAGTTTTCCTGAAATGGGACTGATAATCTCCTCATCATTTTTTTTTCTTCATCCAACCTGGTTTACTGAGTAACTGTTTTAAATAGCGAATTTCTGGAAAAGAACTGTTTAAAAAGCGTTTAAAAAACTAAAGTTGCTGTGAGACTTTTAGAAAAATTGCAGGTTTATTTAATTTTAGTGCTTTTGAGTCAATGAACACTGGAAAAGGCCTGGTTCTTGTATCTGTTGGATTTAAGCACATTAAGTAACACTGCCAGAAAGAGGCATTTACTTAAAAATATTCATGCATTGGGGTAAAACCTACGAATAGGTGCCCATTCATTTGAAGAAGTGGCTTACACAGTACTGTTGAGTGAACCCAGAGCTAAAAAGTGTGTGAAACTCACATGACACTTGAATACAAATATTTACCTGTTAAAATAATCTGAAGTTGGCAGCTGTTTGACCAGATAAGTGCTGAACAGTGAATAACCATGGCAGGTGTGTCAGAAAAAGATTTTGATCCTTGTGAGATGAAGGACTGGTTGGAAGGAGCGTTGACGCTGCTCACAGACTCCTTACATCCATATGGTGAACAGGTGGACAGCATGAACTAAAAAGAGTTATTGGACGAGCTGAAGGTGGTTCCAGAGTGTGACCTCTACAGACACAACAAAGTCAAGCTATGACAAAGTGGCTAAATTGGCGCTCTTATTGAAAGCAACATTCTATGCTGTGGGAGACAAGGCTGATGACCTTGCAATAAGGTTGAACAGCGAAAGAGAGGAGTACCTCGAACACATGGCACAGTCTAACTTTGATCAGGAGACCCGTGCAAATGAGGTACAATGTGACAGAGAGCTCTCACGGGCTCAGCTGTCATTACAAGCTCACTCATATGAGGAGAAGATTAGGGATAGAGAGTTTCAGTACCAAGCACTGTGTTCAGACAACGATACGTTACAACAACGGTTGTAGCTCACATCAAAAGCTCTGAACGAATGCAGATTGGAAAAGGAGGCGTTAGTCCAAAAAGGCGTGTGTTTACAAAGTGAATGTCAAACATCACAGGAACGCTTCAAAGCCTGTGAGGAGAAACTAGCCGCAGCAACAAATAAGATTTCTGACGTGGGGCGAACTGGTCTGGAACTCAAAGACGAACGAGGTCAGAGTCCAGGTCACCCACAATCACCTCAGAAGAATTTTGGTGCACCTCCTGCTCTTAATCCCATTCTGCCACCTCCACATGTGTGTAGAGACACACCTCCACCCTTACCTAAAGGAGCAGGGACAGACCTGAACAGGTCTCCTCTACCAAGCAGGCAAGAGAGACCATTGAAACTTCCTCTTTCAATAGATGAACTTCAAAAACTCTCAAAATATGTACAACGCTTTGTACCTGGCCCAATGGGTTCAACGAGTACTAAAGCGTATCTAAATGACCTTGATTTCAGACTGAGTGGTTATCCTAATGCTACGGTTGAGGATAAAATCAGTCTGATAAGGCTCACTTCGGACAGAGAGGTGTTCACCTTCATCGAGCGTCAACCTGATGCCACGAGAAGGGATTACAACCTTCTGTGTGAAGCTTTAATCAGGGAATACGACCCCTGCACGGGACCTGCTGGTTTCCCAGCTGCTGACAAGGTCACGCAAGGGAAGCATGAACATCCAAAGGTTTATTACAAAAGAATCTTCCAAGCTTATTTTGGTTACAGAAATGAAACCGGAATGGAGGAAGAAGAAGGTTTTTAATTTGTTTTCAGCAAAAATCTCCACACTGACTTTAAAACGTCAGTACAAATGATGGCAAATTTCAGAGAAAAATCCATCAATGAGATTAAACAGTGTGCTGTGAATGTGTTTGAGGCATGTTCTCATGCTAAGATGCCCATAGAGGTGTTTCCTGGTGTAAAGGTTAAACCCCACTCGCTAGAACTGGAAGGACGGCATGCATCGCCTCCTCCTCCTAAAAAAGGCGAGAAAAGCAGTCTTTTCAAACTAACAAACCGCGTCATGAAGGTGCACACTGGGACAAAAAAGCTCCTCTTTCAGAGGATGAACGTGGTTATCGTAAATGGGGTGTGCGTAGGACGCAAAGATATGGGAACCAAGGTGACCCATATTATCAGGGGAAGTCCGAAAAGGAACCCCCAAAAGACGTACCTAACCCTCCCCCACCTCGGACGAAACGAACCGAGGCGAAAAAATCACAAAGGTTCCAGAAACAAGGCCCTACACCTCTGAGCTCGGAAGAGACAGAGAAACTACGCAGGTTGTTAGAAACTTTGAAACACACTGACACGGGAAACCAACCTGGAGCACTATGCAGTGATGTAATCACTATTACATCGGAGGGCGCGAATGACAACATCACAGATGTCGGTGGAACACACCAAGACGTTGTTGTTGCCTCCAACAACCACTCATCGGAAGAAGGGGGGGTGAATTCACACACAAACGATGACGAGTCATCGCAAGCTGAACACTCAGAAACAGCTACTGCTGTGCTGACGGTTCAGACAAACCAAGATTACACAGACAAGGCTGAACGTGTGAAGAAACATCAGAAAAAACCTAAGAGGTTTCTGTGTAACTTTTTCAGAAGGGGGGTCGCCAAGAAGGGATACCTGTCAGTAACACTCGAAGGAGTCCTCACACATGAAGCACTCCTGGACGGTGGGGCGGACATAACAATTATGTCAGCTAGACAATTCGAGGAGCTGAGGACAGCCGCTGCCAGTGCTGACAGGATAATACCTCTCACAGAATGTGCTGTAGAAATGCAGGGTCTCTCAGAGAAGAGGACAACCCTGACAGCTATAGCAATGGTTCACATGCAGATTGGCAGAATGACACTATACCACCCGGTACACGTGTCCAGTGTTGACTCATTCCCATTTTTGGTTGGCCAGGATTTTATAAATCGCTTCGACGCGATTATAGATTATGGTGATCAAACGATGTGGGCAAAGGTGAGCAAACCACTGCCAATAGAATTGCCTCCGGAGTGTAACACAGACTGCCTAACATCAGGTACCGCGGAAGGCACAAAGAACTCCTCAGCCGAAGACACGAGGCCGGTGAGTATTCCTCTGACATCATGTGAAACCAAAGAGACCCACCCGGTGGTCCAAACTCTGACCCAACAAGAAAGCCTCCTCTGTGAGCTGGAGCAGTCAGAGTCCACCAAACACTACCTACCGCTGGTAGTTAAAGGTGTAGAGATCCAAGGGTCCCACACCAACGATGCTGTTCTGTTTCTGTGGACAGATAAATCAGCAATTAACCGAGCTTTCTATGAAACCTTGGTTCACAAACACGTTGGTCTAGAACTAATTAAAAAAGCTTTCCGCTTTCCATTAGTTCCCAATAGTTAACAGGTAATGACCTCTGAAGGAGTCATTAACCTAAAACTAAACTGGAACCAACGAGAACTGGTTCACCCGTTTCTCGTGATCCAAAACTTACCACATGCAACCTACATAGGCTCTGACATTTTGGTAAGGTTGGGTGTCCATGTGGACACCATCAACAAGGTGCTGTGGTCCCTAAAACCAGCCACAAAGGATCCTCCTGTGCTAGACACAGCAAACCTTAAGGCTGGGCAGACCATTCCAGAGGCCTGCCAGGTTGCTAGCAACCAAACCACCACAGTACCACCTCAGGTGATTAACCTAATGGTGCGAATCCACATCATAGCTGGACAAGCTATTAGCCATAAACAGGCATATTTTCAACCTTCTCCTGCGTTTTTCAACTTGGGACTGTCCGTGGAAGCCACGAACCAAGTGAGCCTTGACTCCAGGACCACATCTGTTGCTGTGTGTAACACAGGCACGGATGAGGTGCTGATCCCAAAAAACACTATGCTAGGATGGTTGATTTCCACTGATTTTCATGATTTTGAACTAGGCATTCCATTTCTGGGAGGACTCCCAGATAACCTGGTACCGAGTCAAGAAACTGGGCCAGTATGGTTCACAAAACCAACACAGGCCATAGCTCTTTTCTCAACCGATGACGTCGACCAAGGACCTCATACCTATGGTGTCTTACCCATAGACAGGTCCAACGACTCAGAAAGGGATTCGTTGGAGCTCCCCAAAGAGCAAGAACCCTTATCAGTCTCATCACAGATTGAACAGGTGGTCGCCCAAGCCGACGCCCTGACATCTGATGAAGAAAGGGACAAACTTGGCCAAGTTCTTTTAAAATATGAAAAGTCATTTTCAACTGACCCAGACATCATCCAACTTCAGAAGTTGGATCCTGCAGTTAACTCAATGATACTGTATCTGACTGACCCAGACAAATACACTCCATCCAAAGGCGAACTGGATTCCAATCCAGAACTTAAAGTCCTCTTTCGGCTGCGCAAACAGCTAAAACTACTTAAGGGCAACTTAACTTTAGCTCATGGAGCGACGTCCTCACCCGTGTTCGCGGTCCCCCATGACCGAAGGGGGGTGACGCCAGTTAGGGTAATGTTACCAGATGCGATAACGTGATCAAATCTGACATTCAGAGTGAGTGACGCACCGAAACGTCGTTTTCTAGTTGCTTAATCACTACTTTTGACAATGTTGAAACGTTGTTTTACTGGTTGCTTAGTCACTGTTTTTGTCGATGTTGAGACATCGTTTAATTGGTTTTGGTATTGTTTCTGAACACCCCAAGTAAGAATGAGTTTTGTGTGTATTTTAGTTGGAGACTGTAAAGGACTTTAACTATGCCAACATGCAGTTCACTCGTTAAAACCTAATCTTTGCGGAGTCAATGTAGATTAATGCTACCTTAAGTACCATAATCTACATTGGTCTCACAATGCTTAAGCCGAACCTACTCGAACAATTCTATTCGGGGGGATAGCTAATTCTTTTTGATGAGTCTCGCCATAGACTCCAAAAACATTTATGGGGAAACCAAACACCCAAGCTCAAGTTGTTCGTCTAAAAGGACAACAGACAATTGAACCAAACTATATTTTGCCATGTAAAGCTAACTTAAACCAAGTTAGGAATGGAAAAATAGTTTGGAATGCCCTTCTATAGGTATAAATCCCTATATGAAAATTTTTCAGCATGTTCCACCCTTTAACTGGTAGCTGTAGCTGTTCCCAATCATAATAGCTTACACACCAGGTGCATATAGGTTAAGGCCTTATGTAAAATCCCCTTCATAAGCCCACCTTAAACCACATAATTGCATGACACATTGAACCAGAACGGCACCGACTGGACGTCATCCAGCGAGGACCTTCGCTGGAGGAGACCTGCAATCCTGACGTTGGTCTCCACTCTTCATCCAGTGGCCGCATCTTCAGTTCAATCCAAGGGAACCCCTCTGTATGCTGATCAATCAACACCTCCATTCGTTGTAGATTTATCGTTGTAGATTATATGACTTTTTCCAATGGATTACAGACTTTGTTTCCAAGGGGTTAAAGCATTGCTACAATGGAATTACCAACAACACAATGGAATTACCAAAAACATTGTGGGATTACCTCCTTTGACTTTTGTTTTTCCTTGCTGGATTACATCAAGCTCAAGGACATTCGAAGGCGTAAGTTCATGTTGGAATTCATCCCCATGGACAGGCGATGATTTCCAAAGGGGGGACTGTAGTGAACTAAGCCTCAGGTCAAGTCCTGACCCTGAGGGCCTTCCTGGAACAGGAACTGTTATTGCATTGATTTGTATCCAGAAATACAAATTAAGCTCATCCAGAGACTTTCTAATTGTATCCTGCACTGATCAATTGAAAGAACACTCTTTCATATTATCATTACTATTTTACAAATGTCTTGATAATCAAAAGTGTGTTTAGTTCAAACCATTTTAAATGTTGAAGTGAACTACTCATTTTAAATCAACTGTGAAACAGTATAAATGATTTTTAATCCTCATTCAAAGTAGAAATCAAGCTAATGTTTGTTACAAGAGTAATTATGCATTTTTTGATCTTCTGTCTGAAATGAGCAAGTCGTGATGTGGGTCAGAAGTCAAGTTTCGGTCAAAAACATGTTTATTGGAACGAAATGTCATGTTTAACTTTTTCAGATAGATAGAAGAGGACTGGCTCCAAAATGTCTCTGTTCTTCAAAACATCTTTCTGTCTGTTCTTAAAACAATCTACTCTATCTCCTTGACTTTTAGCAGAACAAGAGTTCCAAGCTGAACAACGTTCCAGAGAGAACCAGAGTTCCAGGGAGAACCTCGAACGAGAAGTTCAGAAGAACAGAAGTTCGAGCAGTTTCTAATGGAATGACCAGAGTCCGTCGATGCCACGACGTCTCGCTGTGGCTACCCGACGAACGCTCTGAACAATGAAGAAGTCTGTTCTGTGATGTTCTCACGACTCCTGAGGACACAGCTGTTCTTACGGAGACGCTGAAAGGTGGCTTGAAGTGGAACTTTACGCCGGAACTGAAATATCTTCAGAAAGGTAAAAGAGTCGATCTTCAACTACCAGTATACCGTGGATTAAGCTGCGCTTCAAGGGAGCGTGTCGTTCTGGTCTACAGACCTACATCTTCATCCATCTTTTCCTCTCCATTTAAACTCCTTCATTTCCCATCTTTAAAACTCTTCTATCTGCCAGTAATTAATCCAGATATTTTCAGAAATGTCTGTTGGTTTCAAAAGCTGCAGGTGAGATACCATGGCCGTATGGTTCTCATTGTAAAGCTAATTAATTAAGCTGTGTTTATTGTAATCAATTTTGCCAAATTATTGTAAATGTGTGATGTGTTTAAATCGTTTTTTAAATAAACGACCCACTGTTGTTGGTGAGTCAAAGATAAAATACGTTTCCGTCCACATTTAATCATTCAATGCACGATAGTACTCAGTCCAGAAAAATGAAAGAATCCGTTTAAATTATGAATAATATCAGACAGGTATCTGTTCATTACAGGCTGATGGTCCTTCTTGAGCATGTGATCAGCTGGTTTTGGTTGTCAGCAGCAAAACTGGTTGATCCACTCTGAGAAGGTGCTATTTAAGAGACTGAGCTGAATACAGCACCTCAGACTGAGGAAGTCTCTCGGATGAGAGACGAAACGTTTCTACATTTTTTTGTTGTTTTGCTTTGTTTTGTTTTGTTTTTTGGATGTCCAGAGGACCAGATTTAACTTTTTTGGCATCTTCCTTTTCTTTCTTCATCCCATATTTTCTGCCATTCTTTCTTCAGTTTTTGTTTCATGATTTTTTTTGCCTCTGATTTGCTTATATGTACTATGAAGTTAATGTGATTTTGAGTTGCCTTCTTTGCCATCTTATCTGCCATCTTGTTTCCTTCTATTCTAGTATCTGCTGGTACCCATAACAATGTTACTGTTAAACCCATCCTTTGGATTCAGAATAATGTGTGGAATAATTCTAATAAAATATCTGGCCTGCTATCTGAATGATTGTGCTTGAAACTGAATAATGTGGAACTTGAATCTGAACAGATTATTGTTTATAATGGTTTTATTTCCTCCACCCACTGCACTGCCAATAAAACTGCTAACATCTCTCCTGTACGATATATACTGATAAGTCGTTGGTAATTTGTGTAACAGGTGGCACCACAGGGTGTCACAATTTCCCTGTGGTCTAAGCCTCTATAAAAGGGAAGTTGGCAGTGTTGGTGGGAGGTTGCAGTTTCCTGAGAGTGGCCAGGTGCGTGCTGGGTTCACGCATGCTGTGGTGCATGCGATTGCAGTAGGTTTGGAGGTTTGTTTTTAAAGGTATTGATTGTTTTTAAACAGTTGATTTAATCTGATGTGTGATATTTTTACAACAGGACCACACAGTGTTAACAAAGAGGAGATTGAAGCGGGACTGCCTGGGTGTGGGGTAGTTCGACGCCACAGGTAGGCTTGCAAGTTTCTGTTTTTTTAAATGTGGTTTTGTTTGTTTTTATTGTCTGGTAGGGCCGCACTTGTCGGCGCTTGTTTGGATTTGTCGTGACTGGGTGTTGGCTTATTAGACGCTACAGGTGTGCAGTGATTTTTTAAAAATTGTTTAAAGACTGATTTGCTTAAAATGATTTTATTTAGTAATCTTGTGTGTTTTACAGTTCATCACTGCTACCTGCTGTCCTTCTTTAGAGTGTTTTTTTTTTTTTAAGTCCGCCCAGTTTTTTGATTGTATTTTTTTTTCTCTTTACTGCATGTGAGGGCGACTAACGGCTTTAAATAACCTGTGTCACTTCCTAAGAATTAATATTCTATGCTGCTGTTAACTTTAAACTTGAAACCCGATCCTGTTTGGATTATTACCATTGGTGTTTCAGATTAAATGCATTATATGGTTTGCAGTGAACAGTTGCAATGTTATGCAGGTTTGTCCGCCCGAAATGGTGTTTCAAGTTCGGGTTGAATGTTTAGTTGGCCGCATATGGATAAAAGTTTAAGGGGAACCCCCTTATTTATGTTAAAATAAAATATTATTGTAAACCACATTTATTTTCTGTGTTATTTCCTGCCTTTTACGAGTCATAACATTTGGCGTTTGGCAAACGATTACGGGAAGTGACCAATTTTTTATTTTGTATGTGTACGGGTTGCATTATAAGGACAGCAGGGTCAGTGGGACCTCTCGCTGGTGACAAGTCATCAATATGGATGTATCCAGCAGCGCTGCAGCTCGGGAGGAGCTGGATAAACTGGCCATGTCACAGCGAATAAAGGACCTTGAAAGCCAGCTGGCGGCTTTAAAAGCAGCGGCCACAGACTCCGAAAGGCCGTCGATATCTTCAGGAGCTAAAGAAACTGTAAGGCACACTCCTGTTTATGTGCAGCAGGACAGGAAACTGCCACTATTTTCTGGAAAACTGGATGGTGCAGAGTTATTAAGTTTGGACGAATGAATTGAATTAATGAGAGACTATGGGCAAACAAGAGGAAACTCAGAAAAAGAAAGGGCACATAGTTTTTGAACATCTACAGAGCGCTGCCCGGACCGAAATTTAAATTTCTACCTGCAGCTAGAAAGGAGAGTGTGAAAGGTATTTTTGAAATACTTGAAGTCTATGGTTGCATGCATTCAAGAATCTCACTACAGCATAGATTCTTTAACTGTAAACAACTTGAGGGGGAGTCATTGATTATTCACACGCTCTTATGGACTTGATGGATCAGATAGTCAAAAATGATGTACAAGCAGCTTCAGAATTCTCTAAAGACTTACGTGACCAGTTCTGTGATGGTGAGAGCAGGCACTCAGAATCAGACTAAGGGATTTAATCAGTGCCAACCCAGAGTGGACCATCCGTGATGTTAGAGGGGAGGTCACTAGGTGGATGGCACAATATGAACATCAGTCATCTAAATACAAATGTAATTCTAACAACCCAGTCTTGAATGAAATGTTTGCCTCTTGTGAAAGTTTTGTCTCCTGCCCTTCTGAATATGGGGAGTTGGTGTACATGTTAAAAGCTCAGCAGACCCAGTTGGAACTGGTCATGAAGACTTGGACCCCTCAAACTTTACCTCCTTCTAGAACTCGCAATTTTCGTCCTAGACGACCTGCTGATGGAAAGTCAATTTGTTTTCGGTGTGACCAAAGTGGGCATATTGCCAGAATTTGTACTGCCACTTTAAACACTGAGCCTAAACAAGCTATTCAAGTCGGTCACTTTATTGTCAAAAGCTGCAATATGTACAGGACATACACAGGATTGAAATTACATTTCTCTCAGACCCTGGTGCAACAATACCCATTTAACATTAAAACATTTATTAAACACAAGCATAAAATGAAATAAAAGCATGATACTATCTTAAATTATACTATACGTTATGAAAATATTACAAAAAAGTGTAACTATAAAATGAAATGAAGGTCCTGACATTGATATTTGTAGCGAGTGGCAAAGCAGCATATGAATTGAATGTACACAGTGTATGTATGAAGTCCTTGATATTGGTGTAGGTAAAGTGACATATGCAATAAGACTAGTAAAAAAATATATTTGTATATCAGCAGTAGTGTAATAAGCAGTAGTGTGAATGTAAACATAAACAGTAGTTGGAATATGAACAGTAGTATGAATATGAACAGTAGTTTGAATATGAACAATAGTGCAAATGTAAACAGTAGTGCAAATTGAATGAGCACATGAGCATGTGTTGAGTGTATAACCTGTTTTTTAATTATGCAAAGTTCAGTGTTAGAAAGTTTTTGTGTTGTGTGGAAATGTGTGAAAGTTTTGTGTGTTAAGGCGGTACAAGAGGGAGGGGAGGCAGAGCAGGCAGAGAGTTCAGCATCTTGACTGCCTGATGAACAGAGCTGTCTCGCAGTCTGCTGGTTCAAGCCTGTAGACTCCGCAGTCTCCTCCCTGATGGCAGCAGGCTGAAGAAGCTGTGTAGTGGGTGTGTGGGATCACCTGCCATGCAGAGGGCTTTCCGAGTGAGGCGGGTAATGTGTAAGTCATGTAGTGAGGGGAAGGAGGTGCCTACGATCTTCTCGGCTGCTCTCACAATGTGCTGGAATGTCATGCGGCAGGATGCAGTACATGCACCGAACCACACCATGATGCAGCTGGTCAGGACACTCTCTATGGCACCCCTGTAGAAGGTGCACATGATGGGGGTTGGAACTCCAGCTCTTTTCAGCTTGCGGATAAAGTAGAGGCGCTGGTGAGCCTTCTTGGCCAGTGATGCAGTGTTTCTGCTCCAGGACAGGTCCTCTGAGACGTGCACTCCCAGAAACTTGGGACTGCTCACTCTCTCCACAGTAGTACCATTGATGGTCAGAGGAGCATGCTGGGCATGTATCTTCCTGAAGTTCACAACAATCTCCTTTGTCTTATCCACGTTCAGAGAGATTGTTGTGTCCGCATCACAAGGCCAGGTGGCTCACCTCGTTCCTGTAGTCTGTCTCGTCATTGTTGCTGACGAGACCCACCACAGTTGTATCGTCCACAAACTTGACAAAGTAGTTGGAGCTGTATGATGGTGTGCAGTCGTGTGTCAGAAGAGTGAATAGAAGTGGGCTCAGCACGCAACCTTGGGGGGCCCCTGTATTCACTGTGATGGTGCTGGATGCGTTACTGCCGACCCGTACTGCCTGTGGTCTCCCGGTCAGGAAGTCTAGCAGCCAGTTACACAATGAGGTGTTCAGCCCCAGACTGTCCAGTTTAAGGATGAGCTGTTGGGGGATGATGGTGTTGAATGCCGAGCTGAAGTCAATGAACAATATTCTAACATAAGAGTCCTTAGTGTCCAGATGTGTGAGGGCTGTGTGGAGGGCAGAGGAGATGGCGTCGTCGGTTGAACGATTTGGCCAATATGCAAACTGGAAGGGATCCAGGGAGGCAGGAAGGACAGAGTTGATGTGTTTCATGACTGGCCGTTCGAAGCACTTCATCAGGATGGGGGTAAGTGCCACCGGACAATAGTCATTGAGGCAGGAGGGCGATGCCTTCTTTGGGACAGGGATGATGGGGGTAGCTTTGAAACAGGTGGGGACAATGGTCTGACTCAGCGAGATGTTAAAGATATCTGTGAAGACTGTTGCAAGTTCCACTGCACAGTCCTTCAGCACACAACCAGGTATGTTGTCAGGACCAGAAGCTTTTCGGGCGTTGATCTTGATGAATGATCGCCTTACACTGTCGGTGGACAGCGTCAGCACCTGGTCATCGGGAGAGGGGGAGAGTTTCTGTGCAGGTGTGCTGTTACATGCTTCAAACTGAGCAAAGAAGTCATTCAGCTCATTCAGTGTAGAGGTTGTGCTGTCACAGGTTTGTGGGGCTGGCTTGTAGTTCGTGATGGTCTGTATTCCCCACCACAGATTCCGTGTATCCTTACTGTCACTGAAGCGATGAGCTATCTTCCTGGAATACTGCTTCTTGGCCTTTCTGATGCCCCGGGACAGGTGGTTTCTGGCTGCCCTCAGGCCCACCTGATTTCCTGCTGTGAAGGCGGTGTTTCTGGCTCTCAGGAGTCTGTAGACCTCTGCTGTCAGCCATGGCTTCTGATTTGCCCGAACAGTGATGGTCTTGAGGTCAGTTACATCATCAATACACTTGGTGATGTATGAGCGTACAGTATCTGAGTACTCTTGAAGATCTGTGTTGTTGTTTTTGGTAGCAGCTTCTTTGAACATATTCCAATCTGTGGTGTTGAAACAGTCTTGAAGTGCTTCTGAAGATCCCTCCGGCCACACTCGTACCTGTTTGCAGACTGGTTTGGTGACTTTAACCAGTGGTCTGTATGCTGGCATTAGCATAACACTGATGTGATCAGAGGCGCCGATGTGGGGGAGGGGAAGGGCCTTGTAGGCTCCTTTCATGGTGGTGTAAACTTGGTCCAGTGTATTGTTTCTTCTTGTTGGAAAGTCTATGTGTTTGTATGTCTTTGGAAACATGCTCCTTAGATCTGCATGGTTAAAATCACCAGCCAAGATGAGAAAAGCATCAGGGTGGGCTGTCTGCTGCTCACTGATGTGCAGATACAGTTCATTTAGTGCCTCACTTCTATTTTTGTTGCTGGAGCTTGGAGGTATATAAACAGCAACGATTATAACAGCTGTAAATTCCCTCGGTAAATAAAATGGTCGGCCTTTAATAACCATAAATTCCACTACAAGTGAGCAGTGTTTGTAGACCACAGCAGAATCACGACACCAGGCGTTGTTGATATAAACACAAAGTCCCCCGCCGCGGGTCTTACCTCCCTCAATGAGAGCTCTGTCCGCTGTGTAGCATATTAGCTGCTCGAGCTGAATAGCATGGTCCGGAACGTTGTTATTAAGCCATGTTTCCGTGAACACAAAAACACAACAGTCTCTTACAGTCTTCTATGTTGTTCGTAGTAGGCGTATATAATCCAGTTTATTGTCCAAAGAGCGTACGTTAGCCAAAACCATGGATGGGATGACCGGCTTGTGTGGGCTAGCGGCTAGCCTAGCTCGGATACCTCCGCGCTTACCCCGCTTGTGCTTCCTGTCGCGCCGCTTATGGCGCTTCCACTGTGGGCATGATGAAGGGGTGAGGGTCGGTGATGGTACCGGCTTCCAGAGCAGGCCGCAGTCACGTAGCTCTTGTTGTGGCTTGTTCTGCCACGATCGTGTTCAAAACAGCTGAGACGGTCACCTTAGTTCAAAAGATTTATTTGACAGCGGGTTACAAGTATTCAGAGAACATTTAATCAAAATACAATGTATGCATACAATGGGCATTTACCGAACCAACCTGATAAGATGAGTTCATCCAAGCAAATGCTACTTTCTGCAGGTTGTCCCTGGATCTTATCACAGATTTGAGCAGGCTCTTCCTCTGATTGGTTTAGACAAAAAGGTTGCCATGGCTACTCTGCTCTGGCAGGGACATTACCTTCTACATTCCATAGATAAGAAGGAGTTTTATGGCTTACTGAACTCGGTTCTTTGTTTTAGCTCTGTTTCAGGTTTTTTTTTTTTTTGTGTTGAGTTCACTTTAACTTGATTATACCTTAGTGATACCAAATGATTTTGTGTTAAAGTTAGTTTCTTTCTAGGAATAATTAATAACTATTAATTATTAACTAACTCATGTTTATGTGTTTTTAATTAATCCCTCTGGCTTATACTTGTTTCTCAGTTCAGTTGAATTCACCCTGCCCCCCTCTAGCAAAAACTCTCTGGTAGTTTACTGTGAAGATTAAACCTGTATTCTCTCATCTAAACTGACCCAGTATCAAACAATGGTTAAACGATTAAATGCTAATTGTTATTATCATACGAATTTTACTTAGTCAAACTATATTAAGTCTAAATTAAAGAAATGTGTTCTAGTTCTATTTATGTTAATCAGTCAGTGTGTGTGTGTGTGAGTGTGTGTGTGTGAGTTCATACTCAGGGACACTTCCCTGGAGTTTAAGCAGTATCTTACCTGCTATGATTCGCTTGTAATTATATCAAAATGTAAATTTATAAGATTGTGAATTTATAAGATTGTCTCTAGCTAGTGTAAGATTATATGTATAAAGTAGATACTTAAGCAAAGTAATTGATTAACATTTAAATGATTGTAAGGCTATAAGTGTAGTGAAACCCTTTAAAAACGACACATACACACATTGTATAACATGAAATTTCAAGCTTGATTAAAAATAATAAAAGATAAAACATGAAATCCAACACTCTTCTTTGAGTTTACTGTTTATTCCTAAGTGTGGTTTTTCCGACATCAAGCAGGAACTCACGGCTATACTTACTTACTTGTGGGGAGTGGTGGCGCAGAGGTTAGAGAGGTGGGCCTGTGATCTGAAGATCGCCGGTTCACGCCCCGGCCCCGACAACATCAAAAATTGTGGGTGGGGTAGGTGAAACACCCACACCTGCCCCCACCCTCATTCGCCCCACTCTGGGCCCATGAGCAAAGCCCTTAACCCCCACCATGTGCTCCCTAAACAGGTCTCTCTTGAAAATGAGTTCTCGTGGCTCAATGAGACTCACCTGGATAAATAAAGGCTAAATGAAAAAAAAATGAAAAAATACTTACGTTTTAGGACATGTCGACATGACGAAGACGTACAAGCACATTCCGGCTTGCAGGACAAAGAAAACGAAAACACCATTTTGTCGGGAGGGAGAGAAGCTGCAGCGTGTGCGCGCGCCGCCATCTTTATTTTTTATTCATTCTTTATTCTCCCTAAGCAGACAGAAAACGTTGGTTACATACTGTAACCACAGATTCTATGAGTATAGGCGTAGCCCTTTAAGACCCTCGCTAGTGGGTTTTATCCCGTCATGCAAAGCATCGCACTGAAAAGTTTAGTCCACGCCCACCTGTTGTGTGGGCCCCACCCGGTCTGTATAAATTACGTTAAGAGCGGGTAATCGGCTCCCAAATAGCTTTTTCTTCAGCCATTTAGGAGCCAGTGAGGCCCGGCGCTTAAAGGGCTAAGCCTATACTCATAGAATCTGGGGTTACAGTACGCAACGAACGTTCTATTTCGTATAGGCTTTGCCCTTTAAGGCCCTCGCTAGTGGGTTAAAAGGTGAAGCATGATGTGGTCCTCGCCTCACTGGGTCCATTTGAACACCATATGAAGCGCCCGCTTGCCCAAAAAACGTCTTGTCACTCAGCTCTCCATGTGCGTAAATGCACGTTGCGTAATTACGCGTACCATGCACAGACACGCGCGGCATAGTTACACGTTCTGAGTGCATGAACGCCCCGGAAAAGTTTTCAACGGGAAAGAGAAGAGGCTGAAAAAGGCCGTGAACCAAGCAGATCCACGGCTCTTCAATATGAACAGTGAACTGATTATTAATCAAATGAACTGATTGATGACAATAGAATAAAAACAACAGTCACGACCTGTGACTGATAACATCTCACACTGTAAATGCATGCAGTCAGATGTGAGTTTAAACAAGATTCCATGAAACAACAATATTCATTCTGTTAAGGCACTAAGGACAGAATGCGTCATGGAACAAGCCGACACATCACGTAAATAAAAGCGAATAAATGAACAGGGTGTTGACCACACAGCCGCAGTGCAAATATCCTGCATTGTCATACCATTATGCAAAGCAGTCAAAGATGCAATACCCCTGGTCGAGTGCACCCTGTGGTTATCAGGAGGCTCTAAATCTGATGCTCTGTAGGTTTCAGAAATGGCCTCACACAGCCAGTGTGACAGGCGCTGGGTGGATAACGGGCGACCTGCAGATGCGTGCTATGTAACGCGTCAACGCACGCACAGGGCAGAGAAGATGGAAAGATGCTTCTTCTGATTTTTTGGGGGGAAGGAAAAATCCCTCCAACTATATTGCTCTTGTCCAAAAAAAAGTTCAATCTGGTCCTCTGGACATTCAAAAAAACAAAAAACAAAACAAACCAGGTGGGTGTGCACTCAGCCCAAATGTTACACATTGCGAGACGGTTGCTGTGTTGGGCACACCAAAATCTGCTTTCCATCAGAGCAGTGGACATCCCCGGTGTTCTGAACAGAGGGGCGGATGTGTTTTTTTTTTTTTTTTTGCTTTGTTTTGTTTTTTGTTTTTTTGAATGTCCAGAGGACCAGATTGAACTTTTTTGGATTTTTCTGCCTGGATTATTGAGCATGCATCAGGATATCGCTCTTGATTTAAATGAACTTGTGATGTTTTAAGGGATAAACGCTGGGTTAGGCCTCAGATCAGCTGAGCTGCCATCAGCCTGAATTCTGAGGCATGACGGAGTGACAGAGGGGGCAGATAAATCACTCACCCTCTTAGCGGATGTTAAAGCCAACAGCAGGGCTGTTTTAAGAGACAAAAATTTAATCAGAACCTTATTCAGTGGCTCGAATGGAGCTTTGATCAGGGCTCGCAGGACCGGTGTTAAATCCCACTGTGGAGCAAGTGGGCATGAAACAGGTCTGCATCTCTGTACACCTTTTAAAAAACGCTTCATCAGCGGGTGATTAAAAGCTGTTCTGTCCCCGAAACCTTCGTGACAGGAAGAGATGGCTGCAGCGTACGTTTTAATCGTGCTGAACGCCAGATTTCTGTCCATCAGCTGCTGCAGAAAGGACAGCACGCCACCTAGTGGACAGTGAGGTGGCCTCTACACCTTTCTCCACACACCAGCGCTGAAAAGCTGTCCACTTTGATGTGTACAGCGCTGGGGTGGAGGCAGCACGTGAGTCCTGGATCGTGCGCACTACATCTTGGGAGAGACCCATCCTTTCCAAACAGAACCGTTCAGCGGCCAGACCCAAAGGTGCTGGCCTATTTCTGGGTAGCTCCTGATCGGTCCTCCCACCTGGAGGAGAGCGTCCTCCCTCCACAGCAGTTTCCACGAGCGCCCCAATAACAGGCGTCATAGAATTGGGAACCATGGGGAGCTCACACACTCGGGAGCCACCAGGAGGGCTGTCAATCCCTCCTCCTGAACTCGGTTCAGAAACCGTAATATCAGAGGGAGTGGGGGAAACGCGTAAAGAAGCATTTTGTGCCAAAACAGATTTTGGTGTGCCCAACATAGCAACCATCTCCCAATGTGTAACATTTGGACTGAGCGTAGACCCCCCTGCCGGTTTATGTATGCCGCAATAACCTTGTTGTCTGTGTGAATCAGGACATGTTGATTCCGCAGCACAGAAGCAAAACGTTAGATCACATTCAAAACTTTGCAACATTCCAGAACATTTATATGAGCTGTTGTGTGAGGTGGCCACAGTGCCCCTACAGCTCGGGATAGGCATGTCCCCCCCCAACCTGACAGGGACACATCTGTGAACACTGAGACGTGTGACATAGGTCTGCTGACAGGGACTCCCTGCGATAGAACAAGGGGGTTTCCCCAGTGTCGGAGGTCTGTTCTCACGGAGGGGGGCACAGCAATCATCCGTCTCATCTGCCTCACCGGATCCACACGCAGACGAGCGAACCATCTCTGAAGGCGTCGCATGTGGAGTAAGCCCAGCGGAACCACCGTGTGAGCTGACAACATCATTCCTAATAGCTTCATGACGGAAATGGCTGTCACCACTCTGCCAGGCCTTATGTGGCCGAGCTGGTCTTTTAGAGTTTTGATTCTCGTCTGTGATAAACAAGCCCTCATGGTGATCGAGTTTAGTGCCACTCCCAGATAAACAATCGTCTGGGTCGAGAGAATCTAGCTTTTTTCCCAATTTATGGCGAAGCCCAGTTTTAACAGGTGTGACGTCAGTACCTGGGTCTGCGCTGCTGCCTCCTGCCTGGAACAGGTCAGCAGCAACAGATGGTCCAAGTAAACCAAAATTCTCATCCATGCTCTGTGTAGCGGCTGCAGAGCCGTCTCCACACACTTTGATAACGTAAGAGGCGCGAGGGAATAACCGAACGGCAGCCTGTTGTACTGATACTGAATCCCTTGAAAGGAGAAGCGCAGGAACTTTCTGTGCTTTGGGATGATCGGGATGTGAAAGTAGGCGTCTGATCGATGGAGATAAACCAATCGTTTTGCTGAATGTTGTCCAACAGCTGTCTGGTTGTCAACATGTGAAACAGTCTCTCCATTATCGACTTGTTGAAAATCGACAAATCCAAGATGGGTCTCATCCCTCCGGTCCATTTTGGGACCAGGAAGTAACGTGAGTAAAACCCTGTGTTTTCCTCTCCATTGGGAACCCTGGAAATTACATATTTTACCTGAAGTTCATGAACTTCCGCGTGGAGGGACAAGATCTGGTCTGGGGATGACAGAACCATCTCTAAAATTCCTCCGAACGGGGGGAATTGAGCTGCGAACTGTAGCGTGTAACCCCTGCTGATAAGACGGCTCATCCATCTGTCTAGAGAGCACGTCCGCTGCCACTCCGCGTAACGCTCGGGGAGTGGGCACACGTTTTTGTGATGCGTCATGTTTCTTACAGACGTCAACCAGGTTACAGCCTCCACCGCCATCATGTGCCGTGGAGGTGTGCTCCACGCAACCCAAGGGAAGGCTTTCTCGAAAGGGCTCTGAGCGCGCTTCTGTGCCGCACTCAGTCTGCGTGCTCACATTCACGCTGATGTGAGCCGGCATGTGCTGAGGGGAGGCATGCGCGCCCTCATCAAAGCGGCGCCGTTGGGGTGAAAACTGCCGGCGCTGCGGAAGCACACGTTTGACACCGCTGCGGTGAGAGGAGGCAGCGTACAGCTCAGGCTGAGAGCGAGGTTTCCCACTGGACTCGGTCTGCTGAAAACATTCACTTTTGGCTGTGTCACGTGAACATTTTGTGTGTTCCTTTGAGATGCTGTGATTTTTAAAAACCTGTTTTGAGGACACCAGCTCGTTTTGTGTGGAGGATGTGTGAGGAGAAGCCGCTGTGAGATCATTCGAACTGACAGACAGGCTAAAATCAGACACTTTAATATTTGAATGATGTTCGTGTTTTATTTAAAAACTCATGTAATCATTTTGCACACACACATCCCCCGCAAGGAGTAATTTCTTGAATTTTCTCCCCCGTGAGCCCTGCTGTTTGTTGTCCCAGGGCGACGCCTGTTGGCGGTCTCTGGGGAAACGCTGTACCGCTGGTTACCAGGATGAGAAGGGCTGTTCTCTGACAGGAGAGGCTGGCAGCGGAGCAGAGCGGGAGGACGCTGTTGCAGCTGTGGAACGTCTCTGTTACGGCCTTTGGCCATGACGATCCTTCCAGCGGGCCGGGGGGCGGGATGAGGCGTGCGGCTTGATCAGATGGTGCACAGTCTCTGACACCTCCGACTTTTTCGACTTTTCCAGCATGGCCTTGAAATTGGTCCTGAACAGCCCATCTGTTGTGATGGGGCCATCCATCAGGTCCTTCTACAGTTTCTCCAGCAGGGAGGGGGAGTGACGGAGCCAGGTGGACCTCTGGATCATCGTCATCCAGGCTGCGATGCGAGACAGACAGATAGCAGAGGAGGTGCACAGGTTGAGGATGACGTCAGATGCCTTGTAGAGGGAGCTCTTCATCTCCTCAGGCAGGTCTGTGTCCTCCAGACTCTTTGAAATGCTGCACGCCAACAGCACCACGTTATTGTTTGCTACAGCCACCTGGAACAAAAACTGGTGAGCTTGATTGGAGAGTGACGTCACCGTCTGGTCATTCTTCCTCGGAGGAACAGGACGCTGGTCCAACCTTGACAACTTTGCTCTGAAAGCTTCCGCCAGGTTCGGCTCCGGGGGGGTACCGAGGGAAAGTTCCATTCGGTATACCCCTCCACTCTGGTGATAGGAGCGAATGGGGAGACGGGCGCTCTCAATTTACCAGGTCCGGCTGAAGCCTCGTTCCAGTAGGACGTCACTGCTGGGAAATGAGGCCAGATGGGATCAGGACGGCGAGCCGGGGGGGGTGCCAAACCTTCCCGCTAGATCATCCGATCTGGGCGGGGGGGAGGAGAGGGACAGGAAGTCCCTTCATGTCAGCAGCTTCCCGGATGATGACGGGCAGCTCTGAGAGGAAGGCACAGATGGCAGGGAGCGGTGTGGCCACTGAGGCGGAAAAGCCTGGGGGGGGGGGGGGGGGGGGGATGAGCATCCGCTCGGCCCCCCTCATTCTGACGCTACACTCTCTGGGAGGGAGTGAGCAGCCGGGCTGCTGCAGACGCCACCTGTCCCAGAGGAACCATCCGATTCGCTCCGAGAGCAGGCGTCAAAAAAGTCAATGGCGTCGTCCAGCGAACATTTCCCCGCCACAGAGATGCATTCCTTGACGTTAGCCTTGAACAAGGCTTCTCGCCTCTGCCTCTCCTCTGGGGCGAGGAGGTCACAGAGGTGGCAGGAGGAGGCAAGGGTGGCATGGCGGGGACCCAGGCATCCTTCGCAGGTGTCGTGCTGGTCGAAGCTCAGAAAGTAGCCGGTCTTGCAGGATGGACGCAGGTGAATGGTGTTGGTGCTGGACATCTCGTTGCTTAAAGGTCAGTGCTAATTGCTTGCTGAAGAAAAATTGGAGCCGATTACCCACTCTTAACGGAATTTATACGGACCGGGTGGGGCCCACTCAACAGGTAGGCATGGACTAAACTTTTCAGTGCGATGCTTTGCATAACGGGATAAAACCCACTAGCAAGGGCCTTAAATGGCGAAGCCTATACGAAATGGAACTAGAACCCACCAGTGTGCAGAGCCAAACATTGGTGGGCAGTTTTCATGGCTCCATTAATAATAAATCAAGTGTCTATAATCTTGTCGGTGAATGCTTGGAGGGGGAGGGGGATTTTGTTGGGGTTAGGGTAAATTGTTTGTTAGTGGGTCTATGGTAACTACCTTAACAGAAAGTGTTTTTTAAAAACTACTTTTCTCATTTGTCTGATAAAGACCTAAAGGACTGTGGTTGGTTGGGTTTAAAAGCAGCAAATGGGTTAAGAATTCCTTACCTTGGTTACATAGAGCTTGATGTTGTTGTGTTGGGAGTGTTGCTTCCTCGTCGAGGTGTATTGATAGTTGAGGATCCAACAGATAGTTACATGAAACAAAAGAAACTTGATGTACCTGGTGTGTAGGGAATGAATGCGTTTAACCCTCTTTACTTTGAGCTGTATAAACAATATGGCTCTGATCTCTGGGAGGCACCTATACTCAAGTCAGCATCACAGGAGTGGAGAAGAATCTTGACATACTGTCAGATGATAGAAGCTATGGCCAACTCCCCTGACCCTCATCACGTCAGAGTTCAGGGTAAGAAATATTTCTGTGTCCAAGCTGGCAGTCTGTTTTATGTGCCAGTGTTAAGATCGAGTGCCGGTTCGTTCTTCCCAGATTGGTTTTGATCGGAGGGAAAGGCCAGGCTTCCTTCAGGTTTAACAACATTTATTTTCACAAACAGATGTATGCACAGAATACAAGCAGATCTGGAGAAGTGGACCCAGTATGACAGGAGCCGGTTCTGAAAAGCAAAGGAAAATTGCCTCCTTATAACACCTGGGGGCCTCCCCCCGGGAGATATTTTGACCTTCTGCACAAGAAGACCACAATTCACCTCCTCGGGCAGACAGAGGCGCTTCTATGACTCAATGTTATCTCTTACTGCCTCCAAATGGTGGAGTTTTCTCAGAGGCCCTACAACATTCCTAAGGTTATCTTCAAATGAGGCTGAACCTCCCTTCCTGCTGGTGTAATTAACAGAGGTTACTGGTTCACATTTACCAGTCAGTTATTCTCACATACAAAGTACACTAAAACATATTAACTTGACTAAACTAACCCCTAATAATCAATTAATAGTTTTAAACCTTCACAATATCCCACAATTCCCCCAATTGGTCTCCCCAAAAGAGACCAAATGCCGTACATTGTATAGGTTTAAAACTCGGGTTAATCACGCATAACATAGTAAGATTAATAGTCACCCTCAGGTGTCACTCGTATGCAACACAGTGAAGCTAATGTTAAACATCAATTTATAGATCACTTCTATCAAAGTAAGGTTAATACCTGTGGTTTATACGACATCTATTAAAAAGAGTAATACTTATTATTCAAAAGGCACATCTGTCATAGAACGATTAATACTTGTGGTTTAAACCCTAGGACGCTGTGTGAATGCTGTTGAAAACCCCCTGGAGCGAACGGTTTTATCATTATTTAGGAGGAAAGCACAGCATCACCTCATGCCCCATGACGGTGACCTTACCGGTCCACTCAGTATCCTTCACAGACTAACTCAAATGTAAGTTAAATCATCCTGTCTAAACCCCCTACACCCCCAATTTCCCAAAACAAAAACATCACACATGAACCCAGACAATACTGCATATCCCCACTTACCAAATGTCCAGTCAGCCAACCAACCAGGGGGTGTCTTCACTTGGGTGTGGGTGCATTGTTTTAGACTAAATATTCAGGCCTTCTATTGCCTGAGTAACGGACAGCATTATTTCTCAAACGTAGTACACATGCCCCCTTTTGTAATCATAAGGGAAGTGGATGCTAGTTGTTCATCCAATCCTTCTAAAGCAATTAGAGTCAAATTAATCAGTCGCAACACATTATAATGGATGTAATGAATTCTCAAATGCGGCAGCCATCCAATCAGTCAGTTTATATTCATCTGGAACTCTCCTAGGGATTCCAATCGCATCAATATAAGTAGGACTGATTGCATGCAGGTTAAATTTTTGAATTTACGTTTCGGCGTGCTAAAATGTGTCCACATCTCTCACCTGGGTGTACTCTTTGGTCCATGTGACAGATTGTGTGTTCTAAAAGTCTTAAGAGCAAGGAGCACTACTGAGCTGGTGAGTGGCTGAGTGGAGTTTGCATTGTCCTGAAATGCACTAAACTGTTCGCACAAGAAAACAACACCACACATTATCCCCGCTAAAATCCCCAAAACCAGGGTCTATTGTACTCTGTTCTCCCGAAATGGCCAAATAAAAACAACAACCACAATCAATTTTCAACCCTTTGTCTCAGCGTTTTGGCACTTCGATGAGTTGGGAGGCCCTCCCAGGTCTCACTGGACCCGTTCTGTGGTCTCGCATTTATGCTGATGTGAGCCGGTGAGCGCTGGTGCGTGCCTTCATCAACACAGCGCCGTTTGAGTGAAGGCTGCTCGCGTCGCAGGAGTGCGCGTTTGACACAGCTTCGATGAGAAGTGTGCAGCTCGGGCAGAAAACGAGGTATTCCACTGAACTCGTTCTGCGGACCACTTCGCTTTCGACTGTTGTGTCAAGCGAGCGTCTCGTCTTTATTTTGGAGCAGTGGTGATTCTGAAAACCCTTTTTTAAAGACACCGGCTCGTTTTGTGTGGAGGATGTGTGCGGGGCCGCTGTGAGGTCATCCGAGCTGACAGACTGGCTAAAAACAGACACTTTAATCATTGAATGATGTTCATGTTTTATTTCAGAACTCGTGTCATTTTTACACACATCCTCCGCAAACCGTCATTTTTGGAATCATTTCCCCCTTGAGCTCTGCGATTTGTTGGCCCAGGGCGCCTGTTGGCAATCTCTGGGAAAATGCTGAACTGCCGATGCCGGGATGAGGAGGGCTGGTCTCTGACGGGTGGGGCTGGCGGTGGAGCGGACAGAGAAGACACTGCTTCGGCCATGGAACGTCGTTGTTGTCTCTGCTCACGACGATCCTTCCAGTGGGCCGGGGGGCGGGATGAGGCGCACAGCTTGATGAGGTGGCGCACAGTCTCTGACACCTCCTCCGACTTTTTCGAGTTTTCCAGCATGGCCTTGAAACTGCTCCTGAACAGCATGTCCATCGTGATGGGGCCCTCCATCAGGTCTTTGTGCAGTTTCTCCGGTAGAGAGGGGGAGTGACGGAGCCAGGTGGACCTCTGAATCATCCACGTCATCCACGCTGAAGTTAGGTACAGGCAGACAGCAGAAGAGGCGCACATGTTGAGGATGACGTCAAGACGCCTTGCAAAGGGAGCTCATGGTCTCCTCAGGCAAATCTGTGGTCTCTAGCCTCTTGGAAATGCTGTACGCCAACAGGGCCATGTTGTTGTTTGCCGCCTGGAACGCACACTGGTGAGCTCGATTGGAGAGTGTAGTCACGTCTGGTCATGTTTCCCAGGAGGGACAGGATGTTGCTCCAACCTGGACAGATTTGCTCCGAAAGCTTCCGCCAGGCTCAGCTCCGGGGGGGTAACGAGGGAAAGTTCCGCTCGGTGAACCCCTCCACTCTGGTGATGGGGGCGAAAGTGGAGACAGGCACCCTCAATTTACCAGGACCGGCTGCAGCCTCGTTCCAATAGGACGCCATTGCTGGAAAACGGGGCCAGATGGGATCAGGACGGTGAGCCGGGGTGGAGCCAAACCTTCCTGCTAGATCACCCAATCTGGGCAGGGGGAGGAGAGGGACGGAAAGTCCCTTTGTGTCAGCAGCTTTCCGGATAATGCCAGGCAGCTCCAAGAGGAGGGCACTGACAGCAGGGAGCGATGTGGCCGTTGAGGTGGGAAAGCCTGGAGGGGTTGAGCATCTGCTTGGCCCCCCTTGTTCCAGCACTACGCTCTCCAGGAGGGAGTGAGCATTGGGGTTGCTGCTGATGTCTCCTGTCCCAGAGGAACTATCCGATTCGCTCCGAGAGCCAGTGTCAAAGAAGTCGATGGCATCGTCCAGCGAACAGTCTCCCGCCATGGAAAGGTAGTCCTCGACGTTAGCCTTAAATAAGACTGCTCTCCTCTGCCATTCCTCTGGAGGAAGGAGGTCACAGAGGCGGCAGGAGGAGGCACGGGCGACGTGGCGGGGACCCAGGTATCCTTCGCAGGTGTCGTGCTGGTCGAAACTCAGCAAGTAGCCGGTCTTGCAGGATGGACACAAGCGGATGGTGTTGGTGCTGGACATCTTGTTGAAGGTCAATGCTATTAGCTTGCTGAAGAAAATTGGGAGCCGATTACCCACTTTTAACGTAATTTACACGGACCGGGTGGGGCCCACACAGCAAATGGGCGTGGACTAAGCTTTTCAGTGCGATGCTTTGCATGATGGGATAAAACCCACTAAGCGACAGCTCTTAAAGGGCGAAGCCTATACAAAATAGAACTCATTTACGAAATCCTTAGATCGAGGTGGGCGGTAGACAAGTGCAAATAACGTCGGAGGCGAATGGCCGAGTTCAAAGACGCTCAGCTCAAAGCTGGTGCGGGGAACTGGGATGGGCAGTTGTTTACAGTCAAAAGTTGATTTGAATATTGTTAATAATCCACCACCGTGCCGGCCTGATGGCCGCGGAGCGTTAAAATACAGACAGTTTGGTGGCAATAATTCCGTCAAGGTGCTGGACTCACCCGGAGACATCCAAGTCTCTGTGATGCAGAAAAAAATCCAAATCGTACACTTGAAAGTAGTCCCTGATGACAAAAGTTTTGTTGGTAACAGATCTTGCATTGACCAAACACATCCGGATACTGTTCAAAGTGGAGCCAGCAGCGGTGGAGTTTGCGTGTGCTAATAGCCGGAGGTTTTCAATAACAGCCCCTCCGGGTCGGTCCATGCACCGACAACTCCCGTTGTTTACCTGGTCCGGGCACGTGGGAAGCTGGTGATGGAAACCATGACCACCAGCTGAAGAGGAAGATGCAGCGCGCAGGGCTTTAAGTTTACCAGCCGCCCAGCACGTTTTCCCCGGTGTCTGAAGCGATGTCTCCGGGCAGGGAGGTGAGGAGCGCAGTGTAGGTAAGCTATCATGTCCGCCAGCAGGGGGGGGGGGGGGGGGGTCCAGAGGTACGCTCATATTGTTCCAAATAAGCGACATCAACCGCAGAAAAATGAAGATCCAGAAACTGTTGTCGGTCATACATCAGCAGTGAGTTTATGTCACAGATAAAAAAAGAACGAAACAAAAATAATCTGAACACCATAAGCAGAGGTGGATTGCAAGCCATGTACACAGGTGCCATCTTACTGGAACAATATATATCCAGCCCCATATCCCTTTACATAACTGGTGCCCCATGTGTTCGGCTCGTTAAAGAGCGTTCTTATGCAAATTATACACACAGAATTTTTTTTTCTATGCTGGTTTGTTGAATTTTGAGCATAAACTGTGTTTAAAGCTGCATTCTTGCTCTGTGCTTCGTCTGCTCCAAGCTGTGCTCTGATGTGCGTGTGTGCGTCCCCGTTGGAAAAGGTTGGGGCCACGCTTCTCACACCATGTCTGCTTCTAAATTTAAGATTAATATTTTGCATGCATTTTATAACCAATTGAGTCCAGCTGGATCAAAACCTATGGTTCGAGGATTTAATAAATCCTGTTTTCAAAAATTTAATTGAAATATTTTAGATTTTAAGCAGCAACAAACGTTAAATCTAAAATAGAGTGGAATTCGTTGGCAATTAGCATAATCGCTAACAGCCTATTTAATGACACTTTAAACGCTAAAAAGTCCTAATCTGATTCACTAAAACAAACCGACAGAGCGCGTCTTTATAGTGAAAATTTAACGGTGAAAAATCCGTTTGTAAACCATCCAAAATTGCGTTTTTGGATCAGTAATAACAGCTAAGCTGAGAAGCTAAGCTAAGCCAACAGGCCGACTCCGGCTAAAGTTTCATCCAAATTTGTGGAAAGACCTTCATGCTGATCTTTTTTTAAAGTTTCGTTTTATCTGCAAAAGAAGTTGAGAATTTGTTTATTGATTTTATTAAGTGTTGTGCTGACACAAAAGGCTAATAGTTCCAAACCGAACGTCCACCATTTTGAACAGAGTTTGACCTGGAAAGAGAAACGTCAAAGCTCCGCCTCTTCCTTTAAAGGTACACGCGTCTTATCCAAACAGCCTGACCTTAGTGGTCAAAGAAAGTACTACACTGCAAGTCACTTCAATTAATTGAAGTTTAAACCTTAATAAAAAATTAACTAACTTAAATAAACACTTTAAACAAGTAAAAATTAAGTAAGCATTTGTGGATATCACATTTTAAACAAATTAACCAACATTTCTTCTTAAATTTGACAATATTTTCAGTTTATACGTTCAAACTAAGCTGAAAACTTGGACTTATAAAGAAAAAATCATTGTTCAAAGAGATTTAATTCAACTCTGTTTAATCATTCTAAATAATTTTACCATACATTGAAAATGTTTTAAATTTTAAGAGCTGATTAAACTAATGTAATATCTGTTGATATTAAAATGTTGTTTATCAATTTAGCTGTAATTTTAAAAGTGAAGCAACCAAACACCTTCTAATAATTAATTAAATGCTTTATTTAAACACCTTTTCATGAATAAAAGTTTAACTAAACCAACACCTAAAGTTAACCCATCAGAAGTAAACACATTTTTAAAGTTAAAACCTAGCTTTAATTTTGTTTTTCTTAAATGGGTAAATAAATAGTCACAAAATGGCTTTCAACTCTAAAGAAGATGACACTACCTCTTTGTTTTCTGATTCACTCGAAGCAGACAACAATCTACACTTGATAACACAGCTTGAAAAACAGAATACTCCTCTGAAACATCAGTATGACTCCATTCTGTCCAAAGAACAACACTTACAAAACAACCCTGATGCATGCTCAATAATCCAGGTAGAAAAATCCAAAAAAGTTCAATCTGGTCCTCTGGACATTCAAAAAAAAAAAAAACAACAAAAAACAAAACAAAGCAAAAAAATCTAGAAACGTTTTGTCTCTCATCCAAGAGACTTCCTCAGTCTGAGGTGCTGTTTTCAGCTCAGTCTCTTAAATAGCACCTTCTCAGAGTGGATCAACCAGTTTGCTGCTGACAACCAAAAGGATGGCCCAGCACAGAAGATATCATTAAACAGGGGTGGAGGCCTCCGGGTTCAACTGTCCCCCTCTTACAATGCTGTGATTGCTAGTATCACTCAGCCCTCTGAGTAGTAAACAGCCATCAGTGTGCTAATGAGCCATTGTTTGGCTGATGGTCCTTCTTGAGCATGTGATCAGCTGGTTTTGGTTGTCAGCAGCAAACTGGTTGATCCACTCTGAGAAGGTGCTATTTAAGAGACTGAGCTGAAAACAGCACCTCAGACTGAGGAAGTCTCTTGGTTGAGAGACGAAAAGTTTCTAGATTTTTTTGCTTTGTTTTGTTTTTTGTTGGGTTTTTTTTTTTTTTGAATGTCCAGAGGACCAGATTGAACTTTTTTGGACTTACAAAACAAATTATTTGATGCTGAAACAAAGTTTAACCTTCTCAACCAAGAATATCTGAGAATGCAAAGATATTATGATGATTTACAACAGAAGTTGACAGACACACAAGCCAAACTTTCTGATGAAATCAAAACTAAAACTGAGATTTTTACAACTCTAAGAAAATCATATGAAAGCAATGACCTTATTCTTGATGATATGTGATATCATATATGTATATATGATACAAAATGATATATGCCTGACTCATTTAAAACTCAAAGGTGAAAAAAAAAAAAAATTTTTACAGGACCAACTGTCTGAAGCAAAGAATCCATCCATTTTGAGGTTACGACACCCTCCTGGCATTAATGTCCGACCTTTCAGCAAAGGCCTAAACATATCACATCCAGTGAGTAAACTCATTTCACAAAATCACTTAACCAGATCTGATGACTTGGAACCAAATGGTGAGTATCCCTAGACTTTGGAGTCCTCCACTGAGGTAAACAAACATTACCCTCCAAACACATTTGGAGTGGTCAGACTGAACCCCTCCTCACCACCAATGAGCACCCAAGCTCAATCTGAACTAACAAACAAAGATCTGGACATGATTGCTAAACACATTCAAAATTTTGACCCTCACACTGGTACGGATGTAAAATTGTATCTTGATGATGTGGAATATCACCTCAGCTGGTTCCCACATGCATCTATTGAAGACAAGATTTAACTTTTTTAAATCACTTCTAACACAGAAGTCAAAAGGTTTATCGACCGACAGACATCTCACATCAGATCTGATTTTTCTCTCTTGCACCAAGCTATATAGAGAGAGTTTTCTGACTTTGCTTCTCCATCAGAATTAATAGTTGCTATGAACATCAAACAAGGAAGAGATGAACACCCACAGGCTTACTACCACCGGTTGTTCAATGCTTACTTTGGGTTATAACAATTACCCCAACATGGAAGAAGATTTAAACTTTAAAACACTCTTCATCCAGAATCTCAATGAGTCAATTACCAGCTTACTCTGCATTTCTGCTGACCCACAAATCTTCACCATCCTTCAGCTAAGAGAGTTAGCCTGCAGGGCTTTTCAAAAGCTGAACCAATTTCAGCCAGCAGAACCCAAAAATGTTTTTGCTGTGAACACAGTACTCTCAACATTGGGACTTAACAGGGCAAGTGTGGACACTGACTCAACCAGAGCAAAAGCTGCACCCCTCTTTCCGAAAGCTGACAAGAACCCATCCTATTTCTGGCTTAAGACACCTTACCAAAGGAAAGGTCCCGGTAAATACCAAGGTTCTTGGAAACCTCTTCAGGGGGGTAAACACGCTCCTACTCAGACCCACACCTTTCAGGATAGTCACTCCCAACCTGATCGAAAACCACCTTTAGTATGTCAGAAACGTTCTGAATTGTACAAAGGATCACCAAAGACAAAAAAAGGTAAGTCTACCAACTTGACTCCTAAAGAACTTGAGATAATTAAACGTTTTCTTCATGAAATGCACCAAGACAATCACACCAAAGGTGCTGACTTTCTGTCAGTGACCTCTCTGGCCAACCAACCATTGGACCAACAAGCTGCAGATGTGGAACTTCAACCTGCAACCGCAGATTGTAACTCTATTTCTGACATTGTTCTTCCTCCAGAACAACAAACTGGCTATTCACACACCCTGAATGCAATCTCAGAAGTTCAAATTAACCCTGATGACCTCTATTTCAAGAACAATTACTCTGAGTTCACAGAGGAACCTCCAATTCACCAATTTTTGTGTAACTTTATCGAACGGGGGCCCGCAGGATAGTTTTACTTTTCACTAACGCTGGAACAAGTCCTCACTCATGACACACTTCTTGACACCGCAGCAGATGTCACCCTGATGTTAGCCACCCTGTTCAAGAAACTGCAGTCGGCAGCAAAACACGCTAACTGTCAGAGATCTGATGGCAGAGGATCCTACACACAGACTCAGAAAGGTTTTTAAAATGTTTATTGAGTAAATAAACAGCTTCTGGTGTCTCAGGTCCAGGGGCAGGAACTGTATCTAAAATGATACAGAGGGGAGAAGTTAGTGTTTGACAGAATAACGAGTAGTTATCTGAATACAGATGGTCTGATGAAACAATAACCTTTCTTGTTGTAACGGGATGCTCCAGCGGAGACACAGAGCTGCAGAGACCAAGGGAAATTCAGAGGTGTAGTCGAGGATGAGCAGGGTTCATACACAGGATCAGAAGGAGATAGTACCAATAGGTAGAGGCAAAGGCGAAATCCAAGAACAGGCATAGGTCGTCAACAAGGTCAGAAGGCTAAGGCACAAAAAGGGACAGGCAAAAAACGTGGTCGAGGGAAATGGGCGTGGATCAAGATTAAAGAACTGTGAACAAGAAGAGTATGCTGGATACCTGTGGCTGGAAGCAAGCAGTTGATCTGGCAATGTAGTGGAGAAAGCAGGAAGTATATACACGCCCAGAAACAGGTGGAAACCATCAGCAGCAATCAGAGAGAGAGGTGTGGCATGTAAAGAGGCTGGCAGAAGCAGCAGAAGAAAAACCCAGGAGAGCAGAGAAGAAAAAGACAAACAGTGGACAGAGTGATGAGAAAAGGGGAAAAAAAGTGTAAACTGTGACACTAACAAGAACTTAGTTCTTAAGCCTTGCCTCCTTGGTATTACACCTATGCATCTAACAACACAACTGTATCCTTTGTGACTCAGATACACTTTAATATTGGTAACATGACACTTAGCCATCCAGTTTATGTGTCTGATTTAGAAACAGTTCCACTATTGGGTGGACAAGATTTGTTGACACGATTTCAGCCTTTGATCGATTTTAAGAATCTCAAAGTTTTGGCCCAGGTGCGCCAACCCCTGCCCATCTTTGCTGGACCAGAACTGTACTCACAGTAGGAATGTGCGATATGGCATAAAATTCATATCACGATATGTATTGTGAAGGGTGGCGATAACGATATATATCGCAATATGTTTTTGGTATAAAACTTGCAAAAAAAAAGCATAGGGTGTCCTTTTGCCATCATATATTTTGAATTAAGAAAATTCCACTACTAGGTCCAGAGAATTTTTAAATAATAAACAAATCAAGTATTAGGCTTCTTTCTTGTGCAAAACAGTGCAAAAGATATTAAATGTAGTTTTAGCCTTATGTTTTAAACAAAAAAATATGTTGTTAACTCTTAACAGTTTCCAGTCTTCTCACTTTATAAATGAGCAGCAACAGAGCAGCATTTTACACTGAAACACTTCACCCTCCAACCCTCTAGTGGGCGACTCCTTCCGCTTTAATGGAGAGCTGACACAAAATGAGTCTGTGGCTTTGACCAGAAGGTCTCGCAGTAAAATCACACAACACAGCATTCTTTTCACAGATCAAAGTGCTGGTTTCTCTAAAGCTGACCAACGCTTACTTTAACTTTCGCTGAAAAAAAAAAACAACTTTTGACGGAACAGCGTTTTGCGCATGCGTCAGAATACGGCAACACTACGGCAAGCCAGCTGTAGTTAGCTTGTAGCTTTGCTACTTAGCTCTCGAAGAAAAGACTAACGCCACTTTTGCACCGTTTTCAATTAAAAAAAGTAACGCTTAAATCTGACAGCTCTGATTTTACCCTTGAACACCACTTATGCACAGTTTTCAACAAACAAAAGTAACGATTAAACTGACAACTCTGATTTTACTTCAGACACAGCATTACTGCGGTTAGCTGGTAGAAGTCAGATCTATATCGTAGGCTAAATTTCTATAGTTTCTACCGTGTACCATTTATATTGCGCATTCCTAACTCAAAGTGCTTGGCACTGGATACTTCTGGAAGGTCAACCATCTCCCCACCCAAAGACAACCATCAGGTGACTGAGAACACACCTCCCACTGAGTTGGTGTCAGTTACAACTGTACAATCACTAGAGCTGCAAAGAGCTCATATGATTGACACTACAGTGTCTCTCCAGACTGACAAATCCAACAAGACTGAGAGTCCATCTATTCTCAGAGAGGCCAGAGGCCACTCACAGGTGTCAGGACAAAACAAACAGTTTAACAATCTCACTGACTCGTTAACTAACAACAGTACCACTAGTGGTAACACACAGTCTTTAAACCCCTCCTGGCCACCTGATTTTGATGGTCTCTTTAAAACACCCCTCCTCCATTGCCGGCCCTCTAATCACAAGCAGAACTGGTTTGTTCCACTTTGGAGTAAGCTGTTGGAGTAAGAATCAGTTTTGTTGTGCGTTTCCTTGACTGATGAAGCCTTCCGGATTGAAGGCGAAACCTTTCAGCACAAAAAAAGAAACTATCCAGATGACCTGACTGAAAAATGTTGGATTTTATACCTGGATTATTGAGCATGGACTTTGTTGTTTTCAACCAGTTTAACAAGACTGTCAACAAGGAAGAGAGCCGGCAATGGAGGAGGGGCGTACCAAA
>NC_056504.1:24290484-24305603 GCF_014905685.2 Nematolebias whitei
CTTCTGACCTGTCTGCCCATACTGGTGGAATGTCATAGTGATTTTGGCCAGCTTCAGGGATGTAAGTTCGACGCCCATCACTCGCCTGCACCGGGCCCCAACTCAAGTCCCTGGCTAACCTTTCTGATACTCTATGTACGTCCAGTATTTCTACTCCCTTCTTTTGTCCTTTTCTTTGTCCTATTCTTAATGGCTTAACTGGACCGTCGTATTGGCCTGCTATTGATCCTAGACTGGCACTACCTTCATCATCGGTGTCTTCCTGACTCGGGTCTACGTCTGGTTCTCCCTGAGAGCTCTCGTCGTCATCCTCCTCACTCTCTATGTTTAAGGGTTGTATTCTTGTTACTGTCTCTTTCTTTGGCTGTCCCTCTCGCGATTCTGCTCCGCTTCTGCGTCGTCTTGTGGTTGTACTTATCAGGTCATGTTCTGTAGATGAGGTCAGGGACATTTTTGACCCCTGAGGACTGATCCTTAACGGGTCTTCACTTTTCTTGGCTCCCTGTGATGATCCCGGTGTCGATGATTTTTCTGTGTGTTCTCTCCCTAACTTTAGGGGTTCTTTAATTGGTTTCTCTTCTCGTTTTGTCATTGCGGCCACCACCCTGGATTTTCGATCTTCATCTAGATGAGTGGGGGTCACTATAATCATTTCTTTTAAGTGGGCTTCTGCTGGCATGTCTTTGGCCAGGTACGTCATTGAATTGACCGCTATTCTCTCAGCTGTTTCCCACTGCAAATGGTGGGACCGGAGCCCATCTATTCCTATCACTATGCGCCTGAAGCCGAACTCTATGGCTCGGAACACTCCTTTCTGCAGAGCTTCTAACATTTCCTTGAGATACCTGGTCTCATCGGTTGCTTCTTTATAGCTTCGAATTGGGATGTGTATTATTGCGTAGTACGGAGCATCAGCTCCACTGGTCATTCTTGTTTTTGGCTCTTCGCTACGTGGTCCACCGGTGAGTTGTTTTATTTCAACTTGGTACTCCCTACCGGCTACTTTCTTTAAAGCTTTTCTGTAGGTTGAGTTATGGATTTTGTACTTATGATTTGTAAACACCAGTAACGCATCTGCCTCTATAGACCATGGTGTCCCTATCACTTGGTATACTCGGGTACCATTTTGAAACTTCACACATTGAGTCTCTTTCGGGAGTGGTTCTAGAACCTGTTTGAGCCCTGCTGTTTGCCTAATTTTTTGTTTCTTTTGTGAATTTTCTTTTTCCCCTTCCTCTTGACTGTAATCTGACTCAAGTTCTGGTTTTAAGTGTTTTTCTTTTTTAGCCTTCTTTTTCCCATAAGTTTTTGGGGTTTCTCCTAAGGGGTTCTGTTTAGGATTCTCTTGTTTAATCGGCTGGTTTTTCAATGGTTCTGTCTGTCTCTGCTCTCGCATTCCTCGTAACCCCCTTTCTGCCCGCCCGGTTTCAGTGGTTTCGAGCCTCCCCATCCTGTCCACTATGCTTTGGGCGAGCAGGTCTAAGTTCTTGTCAACCTGTTTAAGATAGTCGTTACACCCTGTGCTGTCATTACTTTCTTCAGGTTCGTTTTCCTTTTTGATCATACCTGCTAGTAATCTCAGTTGCTCTGCTCTGGCTTCCTCATCTGTATCAGAATGGTATTTGGGAGTTTCTCTGTACGCACTCAGGTTTGGAGTGGAGCTCACGAACGTGGGGGGGTGATTAGAGGTTGAAGGGTAAGCTCCCTGCCATAGCCTTGTGCCTCCTGGGTATTCTCCTTCCCTTTTAATATTGAGGGGGGGTATATTCTTTAAAACTACATCCTCTGGTTCGCTTTGGTTTTCTTCATTTTCCGACGCTTCGGGGGTTTGTGCAATGGAGCTGTGCTCACTTTCAGGATCCATTTCTGATTTTTTCTCTTTTCTATACTCCCTCATCCTTGCCAATTCTTCTTCACACTCTTTATATTTTGCTGTTGCCCTGCATGTAGGGTTTGTGATATACCCATCTAATCCTGTCACTTTGGATATCATCTTTACTATGGGGTCATACTCGATTGAGGGGCTAATTACTGACACTATGGTCGTTTGTTTTTGTTTCTCTATCTGTTGCACCCACCATTGTAACCACGTTTTTACTTCTTTTTTTGATTTTGCTTCGCCTGGGTCTTTTACCACCACTGTTTGGACTCCCTTCCGGGCTGTCGTACAGCAAAACTTTCCTTTTTCTCTTATAAATTTTTCCAGTCCGTCCTCTAGAGCTTTTCCATCTAGCTGGGGATTACTTTCTCTTAGTATTTCCTTTACTGCTGGATTCCAGGTATGATACCCTTTTCCATATAGGATGACTTCCACCCTGGTCACTCTTATTGGTTTTCCTCCTGTACTTTGTACCATTATCTTTTGGCCATCTGTCTTTCCTTCTACTGGCTTCTGTTCTTCTTGGCTCTCCTGAGCCGGCTCGAGTTTGTCTGGCTCTACACTCGTAGATGCCTCTCCTGAGGCCATCTTTATGTCTTTTCTTGTCGGGTCAAGTTTGTCGGTCCTCAAAGTCTCCAGACTTTATCCTAACGTTTTGGACTAGGACAGACTAGCTGCTTACCTACGATTCTGGATTATGGTCAGTAACCCTCGTAAGCCTTCTACCCCTCCTCACTAGCCTCTAGTGATCCATTGGGGGTACTAACTGGGGGGTCTCCCAGTTACTGACAGCTCCTTACTCTCTAGAGCTGCTCTACTGACGCCTATCAGTCCTCTGTAGCGCGTCCTCACTTCTGGGACTGTTCTGGTCCCATCTGGGGTGCCATGTCTGCTTTCCGATGAGCAAAAGGTAACCACTGGAATTAGCGATAAGCACCTTTGCTTGCAGCCTCTCCTCCAAGGGGTCCGGGAGTTTACTTCAGCGCCATGGTATTACCAGCGGCTGTCTAAAATAACCTCGTTAAGGCTGCGGCGAGGTGATTCATCCAGAATATTAACGACCTTAAATCCGTGAGTCACACCCTGATCTCACTCTGTACCTCGATCCTTCAAGCAGCCGGGATGGATCTTCTGGTCCAGAGAAACTCGCGTTGTGGCCGCTCACCTCTCACTTTAGCGTTGCAATTGTTAACCGTTCTGGTAATCTTTAGGGCCCTGGAAACGGGCTCCAGGATGTTGTTTATCAGCTAGGAAACCTTTACAAAAACCTCCTATTATTGGTGTTGATAAATGAACCAAGCTTTACCATGTATTTAATTGATAAGAATGAAATAATAGTCCAGATTTATACATTTTGCTTTGCTTTTAATCAATAATTAGCGCAGGGGTACAGCAACAGGCACAATTTTATAATGATTTAATTTTCATGGATACATAGGATACACTTCCTTCCCTAACAAGGTGGTGACTACTATCTGTGAAACTCTAAACCTCAAGAGCCCTTGAGGGTTTTTACAGATACTTCCTTCACTGAGACCTTTCACAACTCAAGCCAGAAGATATTTTCTCTCAACTCCCTCATGAACCAGAAACACCTTCGAGCAAATCTTACCAGTAACCAATTTAGTACTCCCAAATTTATTCTGTATGCTGTTCTTCCAATTTGATGAAACAATTTAATTAGAGCAGAGTAAGATTGAGGTCGTCCGCTTACCATGATTTTGAGGTGATTCTTAGTGAGTCACCATAGGGTAAGGGCAGATTTCCAGTTCTCTAGGGGAGAGACACCGGCCGAATCCTCAAAGACGAATACAACTAATCCAAATTAGAGAATCAGAGGTTTTGGACGGGCCTTAGGTCAAGCACAGGAGCGGAATACTCATCCAGTTTCAGGGTTGATGAAAGAAGCTTATCCAATCCCATGTCAGTGAAGAAAAGAATTAACTCCCATCATCGTCTCCAAACTTGGTTTAATCCAACTCCTTTTAGGCTCCCTCTGATTCGAAGAGTTTGCTCATCGCCTGTAGTCCTCTCTGCTCAGCTCCTCCAGTTCAACTCCAACTTTGCATTGACCAAGCTTTGTTCTGGTCAGTCTGTATTTAAAGACTCATTCATCCCTCCTCCTCTTAAGGAGGGGTTATGGAAAATTACATCATCTCTTTTCCAGTAACTTCTGTGCTGTTTTGCACTTCAACTGGTTTAGACCAGATTTCTGGGACTTTCCAAAACTTGTTTTGCTCAAAGATGAATCATCATGAGATGAGTCGTGTTTAAGCCCTTGTAACTTCTGGTACTTTCCAGAACTTGTTTTGCTCAAAGATGAGTCATCATGAGAGGAGTCGTGTTTAAACCTTGTGACTTCCTGTTTTCCTTCATGGCTCGAGGCATGCCCAGACTTGTTTCTCTGTTACATGAGGCCTCTTTACTTTTACCATCTCACACAAACATACAAAGGATTATACAAATGTCTTAAAGATTAATACTTCTATCAGTTGATTATGTGTTGATTATTTAGTAAAACAGTTTGGTTACACATTATTAAAACAGTAAAACTTTGGTTACACATTATTAAAACAGTAAAACTTTGGTTACACATTATCATTCTTAGCTGTTGCTGAGGAGAACTTTTGATCAGGCTTCATTTCTCTTTAAAGCTGGTGGCCTGTTCATGTATCACCACTACAGACACCTGGTTTATTGACACCCCCTTCTTGAAGTCGGATCTTTCTCCTCTTTTGCACCAGGTCCGCTGTAACCTAGCCTTCTTGTTCTCCCTCCCAGGAGTCGACCACCGTCATGTTGTCCAGGTCTGCGTTCGAAGTGGATTGCTCCGCCTGATCTTCATCTGGCGCCGCTCGCTTTCTGGGTATCCTGGCCTCCTGGGCCGGGACAGCGGGTTGACTTGCTGGGTTGATCTCCGTTAGGTCAGCCGTTCTGGAAGACTGGAGGGTTGGCGGGATCTCAACAAGGGGTGAACCTACAGGAGTAATGTTTTCTATTATGACCTGCCTCCTAACTTGTGGGGTTGTGGCAACTAAAATGGGCATCTGACGAAGCTGTTTCAGCTGCATAGGGGCAATCTGTAACCCTTCAGATTCAGCAACTTCTGAATGGGTCAAGCCTTCTGGTGTCAAGATCGGAGGCTCAGAATCAGATGGGCTGGTCGGGTCAGTGAGGGCCGTGCCATCGGTACTCAGAGGACCGGATCGGCTCGCCTCGCTACTTAAGTATCTGTCAAAGTCATCCAGGTAATTTTCCAGGAGACTTAGATCGTTATGATCTAATGGATGTTCAGACAACCTTCTAGGGGACATTTCTACCTCCATGGGCTCGGTTTCATTATAGGATGTAGTTGGCAAAAGGTCAGGTGGGCCATTAGTTGGATCTTGGGGCTGGCTGGCTATCTCGGGTGTGGTTGTAGGGACACTGACACTGGCCCGTCTACCTTCTTCCCTAACTACCATGGGCACGGAGACTACCGGGGGGCTAGTTGTTAGCCCTGCCGTTAGAATGACCGTGGTAGATGAGGACGTGAGCTCTCTGGGCTCCTGTGTGACCCTAAAGGAGGGGCCGTGAACCAACGGCAACCCTGTGGCCAGATGGTAGGCTATATGCCTGATAGTTTTATTTGTGTTTTCCCAGAGTTTTACTATTACTGGGTAATACGTGGCTCTCCTAGGGATGGCTATTCTAGGTATATAGGGTTCAGAGCCCTCGGCCGAGGTCCAGATGACCTTGCAGGTGCTCTCTACCTCCCAGCACTCTTCTGCCGACACCTGAGGAAGACTGGCGGGCTCATCAGAGACCAAAATACCATGTACTCCAGTTGCAATTATAACTTTAGAGTGGCAGCCCTGGCACCACCAGGTTGGACCCACGGCCCATAGAAATCGGGTATCTTCCAACCCCAAAAGGCAATAGCAGCAGACCATTTGAGGTCCTATTGCTGTTGAATTTCTGGGGCGCTGATCCTGCATTTTGACTGTTGTGGCTTATTTGGTCTAACCTTTGCCTTTAATTATTTTTTTAGAGTGAGGTTTTCTTAAACCGATAAAGGGTGGTCCTGCCCTGTCGTCTGACTATCCCACAATAGGTGCGGGTAATGAATTTCTCCCACTCTTCCAATTGGTTTAATTGTCGGGTTGTGATCACTGTTTTCCAATCACAGTACCCAGGTAACAGTAATCCTGAGGTATTTGAGATGCCGTATTCCCTATAAGTAACGCTAATGTATTTATCCTGCCCTGCAGTTTCTATTTTTTTGGATTTTGCATACGTCACCACAAGGGGTTACTCTAATCCTCTGGATCTGCTCGTGGTCGTACACTTTCTCTTCACAGTGGCAGAGGATGATTTCTCCGGTTTTTGTCGTTACTACGAGTTTGTCCGGAGCTGTGAAAGCGAACGCCCAGTTGCTGTAGACTGTTGCTGTGGTCAGGATGTAGAACAGCAACTGCATTCTGCTCCTTATGCCTTCTATAAAGAGAGTACATGTAATATAACATAGCAAAATAATAACAATAAAATCAAGGTCTGCTTCCACTCTCGGTCCTCATCGTGTCTCTAAAACACTCAACTTCGTATTGCTGGGCCTGTACAGGCCGTCAGCTATCCATTGAGCATTTACCAGACCGATGATACCTCGAGTTTACAGAAAAATAAAATTAATCATAAAAAGAGAGAAAAATAACATATAAACACTAAATCACTCTTTTAAAGTTTAATAAAAGTTAGCAAAAGCTGGGAGGGGTAAAGCTGTTGTTGGTTATTTGATTACTTCTGTTATTATCCCGTTAGATTGGCCTGTCTCATTATCCTCCTGAGAATCTGCGGCCTTCGCTCCCCACCGGTGCAGGGGGAGCTGGATCAGGTCTCGGCTTAAAGATAGCGGCATAGGTCATCATCCACACCACTATAGGCATTGTGGTGCAGAGGCTGGCCCAATAGGCTATTGCACAAATTCCCCAGACTAGACCCCATCCAATTAACATGGCCAATTTTTTGGTCCATTTACGTCTGTTTTGTGGTTGCAAGGATACTGTCTGGTACAGCATATTTGCCAACACCGTCACGGCCACTGTCCCTTCGACTATGGTCGCTACAATTCTCCCTGTGGTACCTCCACAGCTTGTGACTGGTATTGGTACCGGAGTAAGCGCTGCCGCACATTCAAGGCTAATCACTATGGAATCTTCTATTAGCCATGCTGAAATTATAATCTTCTGCAGGTAGGTGAGTTTGATTCTTCCTAACAGATAAGTGACAAAGAAATGAGGCGATATTTCAGGTCGTTTGAGTATCACATGGGAAACTATCACTCTAGCGTAAGTCTGGACTGCTACAGGAAATCTTATCAACCTTTCCTTACTCCAGTCTCCGGTGTGGCAGTAGCACATCCATGCAACCATTGTTAAAAAGTATTCTATATTGCTCCCATTAAAATAGGCTGGACATTCTGACAAAATGGTAAGATTGGGGGTCATTGTAGTCTCTGTCTCCCAATCTATAATACTCACATCGATGGTTGGAGTATGAGACATGCAGTCGTCTTGATTGTCCATAGAGATATTTGAATTGCTTCTGTCCTGATCCTTGCTCTTTACTGCTCCCGGGGTAAGAGTTAAGCCGCTTCCCTGTTTATCTAATTTAAGGCTGAGCCGCACCCTACTCTGATGGGGGTGGCCTATAGCTCCTCCTCCATGGGCGGCATCCAGCTCTGAGGCACTCTTGTAAGAATACTTTACCTAATAAGGCAGCGGCTACTATCCCGACTACACTTAACAAATAAGGCCATACTTTGAGGAAGATACTAACTATCCATCCTTCTACCGTTTCTCCACCCTCTTTGATTACTTCACCTACGCCTTTCACCACCTCTGTGACCTTTCGGCCAACGGTGTAACTAACGGTTTCATACCATGCGCAAGTGTGTTCATCTTCCTGTGTGCCACATTTCTTCCAGTTTTCCTCTGGATACTGGCATGTGAGATTCGAGTAGATTTTATTTGGGCCTACCCACTCATAGCCCTCTATTTCATTGCCCAAGCACAGGCTGCGTCTCACTGCGTGACCCTCGACTAAAGCTATCATTGAATCTGAGACAAAGGGGACTATTACTCCTTGAACTTGTTTCCTGGCGTGAAGCTGATATCCTAATATCCTATCTACGCAGTGACCCTCAGGTACTGATCTTCTCCACTTGCCGCTATATTTTTTCCACACTACCTTCGCTGCGTGCAAGGTGTATTCAGATCTATAATAACTCTTACAGTAGCTTTCCCATCCTGGTATCGTACCACAAGGCCTTCGAGCTAATGTAAGGACACATTGTGTTTTTGCCCTATTACAAGTCATGTGCCATGGTCTGGGACTAACATACCTATCCGGTCTATACAGGGGACTGGCCCATATATCCTGTTCTTTAGAATAGACTGTGGCCAAATACTGATACTTAATCCAGTAGTTATCTGAAAGTTGCAAACATGGGGCTACCCATTCTCTAATCTCTTCCTCCTGAAACCCCCACCATGTTCTAGAGTCATCTCGTTGATGATATTCATGCCATGCTTGGAGCAAGATTTTAACCGTTTGTTGTCTACGTAATTCTGTGCAGTCATATCGCCATGTGGACATAACGGCGACCTCTGTCTCCCATAATCTACATCTAGGCGATGCTCCACTACTTTGCCACACCGAGTTGTTAAGACTAAGAAAAATCCGCTCGGCTACACATTTGTCTATTTTGTCAAAATCGCCCTTAGGTGCATTGAGAAGCTCATCTGGTTTTGGTAGTTTCTGTATATACATGTCTGTATAATATGGTCCCATGAGGCCCTCATGAGTCCTGGCATACCCCTCCACGAAGTCACCTTCGAAGTGAGTCAGCCCAGATGCAATCCAGACCCATGGTAATGTCGCATTCAACCAGTTCTCATGCCAGGCATTATGTGGGTGGAATATGGCTGCCCAACTCCAGTAATAATAACGCTGATTCTGTATGGGAGTTATGGGTAGATAATTTTGAGTCTGGCATTCAGAAAATAGGTTCCAACAACAATATGGTAGCTTACTCATTTTAGTCTTCATACATTGCTCTATCAGGTCAGGTCTGGCGATCATTTTTATCCCATTTATCTCTGTTATTTGGTACTGATTCAATTGGAGCTTCGTTTTGGCCTTAACTGTGGCATGGGGAGGCGGTGTAGGGCGCCTGTTAGATCCCCAGTCTGTAGCATTTTTCTTGAGTGTTCTTTCATAACGTATTGTGTGAATTACCTTATTAGTGGTCGAATTCAGGTATTTACCTGTGCGATTCCTTTGAATAAGAGAGGGGATTCGGTCACAATCTAAGTGGATGTCGCCCCAGAACTCTCGACGAGGGAGAATTGCCTGGCAGCTGTCGTTTTTAGGTGGGGCCGGAAGAATTACTTCTCGGTCCCAGTAGCCTTGATGCTTTAATCCAATCAACGGTCGACATATCCAATCGCAGTGCCACTCAGGGGTTCCGTCCTGGGGTTGTATCCAGTTACATCTTGTTGATCGCTTGATCTGATCTTTCAAAATTGCTATTCCGATGACTCTTTTCTCTGGAAGTATCATTAGATTTGTGACGACCCAATTGGGTCCGTCAGATTCTGGGTCGGTGGAATGGTCTGCCACTGTTAGGTTTCCGGCCATTAAAGCCTCGCTCCATCCTGCTGTGACTCAGTCTGTTCATCCAGGCCTGATGACCCTCTTTCTTTAATTTATTCCAAGCTGCTATTTGGTTCTGGATGTTCTTTGCCGGGTTCCATGGTAAGGAAATATTCTGTGTATCGATATCCCAACAGTTCATGTCTGCATATTTTGATTTTCCATGGGCAACTGCCACATGTGTCAGGCTCCAGGGTCTGACTCCGGCTTGGTATAAGATAACCAACAACATTGCTAAGCCTATTAACACTACGAGTCCCCGCAGGAGGATTCGCAGGCAGGTTGCTTTATCCAAAATCGTAATCCTTTGACGGTCCATAGGTCGGTTTGGGGTCGCTTCATCATCGCTTTCATCGCTATTTGGATCATCACTGTTGGAGTTTCTGTTTCTCATGTGAATCATTTCGAGAGGGGCCCTTGCTCCTTCGTCCTCGATGTCTCGGCTTTGAGTGTCTGCGGGCTGTCGACACTCGTCCCTTAAGTAGTTCTTGATATATAGGAGAGGGGTGTGGCAGCTCTGGCTGTAGTCCTTTCCATACATATTTCCATTGAGTCACCAGCCATTTTTCGGGTTCAGGTTGGGGTCCGTAGAGGTCCCAACTTTGTTGAAAGTTAGGTCCTGCAGTTATTTTCCGTTGAGCCTTACAAAGGGCCTCTAAATATTGAAGTACAGTTGGACCATGTTCTTGTAATGTCTCTTTTTGTGTTATCAGGGGATTATCTTGGTATAGGACATGTACTGTGTACGCCTTTCTTATCCAAGGACTGTAATCGTGAACCGGTGTATATTCCCGATATCTTATAATTCTTATAGGCAAATTTTGATTCTCAAACACGTACCGTTTTGGGTCATCTGTTCGTCTTCTGATGGCTTTCACCATTCTTGGGCTTGTACTCCAAATTATCATTCCCCCTATCGAGACCTCGAAATATCTGCTCTGGTATGGCTCGTGGTAATTGGGTCCCCATCGGAGCTTTATTTCCTTTCCCCATAGGGTCAGGTAGACCACATTAAATATCCATGGGGATGTTGGTGGGCAAGGTTGGAGCTGGGCGTCGTATCTAGGGAGGTGCACTTGCCTTGAATGTTGTTCTATTTGGGGATCGTCTAGGTGAGGTTGCCTCTTGTACTGGCGATTGGAGTAGAAATAATTTCTCGTAGGGTCTTCCCATTTGAGGAAGTCAATTGCTGGTTCATCGAGCCAAATTATGTCTTTTGCAGTTTTTAAAGCTGGTATTGTCGAGCCAGTTTGTCTGCACTGGATTAGTACGTTGGTTATTCCAGCACTAAGGGGTTTTGAGTCTATAATATCTTCCTCACGTACGGGGCCCCTGGTGAAGGTGCAATCAGACATGCTCGCTTAGGGTATCTTGTCTTCTGGTAGATCGGATGCATGGGCTGCTCGGGTCCAGGTCCTCTGTGATCTCTATTTGTTACTCGCCCTTTATAAAGTTCTACACTGAGCGGTGAGGGGTGGTGTAAGTCCGGTCTTAATCCTCGCCACACCCACTTCCATTGTCTGACTGACCACTCAGAGGGTTCTCCGAGGGGACCCTCCATTGGCTCAAGCTGATCGCCAAGATAGCTGATCATTTCATCCCAATCACCATATCTCTCCATTGCTTCTCCCATTACTCGCTCCACCAGCTCCTCTCTTGCGGCCTTATGCTGGTCGTAGGCTTCTCCCATCTCTGTCAGCGCTGTTGTCAGGCTGATCAGCGGGTGTCCTCTGTAAGATACTTTTATTCTGTTAGCCGCTCGTGTGGGGTGTGAACCCCACCTGTCAAGCGGAGTTTGGACTCGATCATACAACATTTTCAGGGGTAACTGGGTGTTTTCAATCACCACTCGTTCTGGTTCCGCTATTCTCTTGTTGATTTTCGTTCTCAGCGTTGGGCTCGTGGCCCAGATTATTAGTCCTCCCAGAGAGATTTCGCAGTATTCTGTTTGGTGAGGTTCTTCATAGTTTGGTCCCCACTTGAGTGTAACTGATTTATTCTTTATTTCCATTTGGACCATATTAAAGATCCATGGTGTTCCCATCGGACTAGGGTTATATGGGAATTTTAAGTTATCACTTAACAGGGTTAGGCCAGGAACTCTGTGGCTAGCTCTAGTGAGATCTGCTTCTCTAAAGGTTTGCAGATGTGAATTATAATAATTTTTTGTTTTTGCCAGGAAGTTTGAAAAGTCCTTCTTTGGTCTGTCTAATTCCACCACTTGGCCTCTCACAAGCAGGGCCGGTTTGTACATCTCAGTTCCGGGTGCTTGAAACAACATATTCTGCACTTCTTCTTCAGTTGTATGGCTACTCTGAGTATTAAAGGCATTTACTTTATATTTCCATGTTGGTAAGGCTGCTATTGCACTGGTTTTAACACGACATGTTTCAATAGGCCTAACTTGTTTTACGTGTCCTATTTTTCTCCAGATGTGGCTCGTGTCTTTTATTGTTTTTCTTAGAGGTTCTTTACCTTTTCTTTTCTTGCTCCCAGCGATGAGTCCAGCGACCCCTTGTTTATTTCCTACTTGCGTGCTTTCTTGTCCGCATGCTTCCATTTTCCTTGGAACGCTTTTTTGGCCCAACTCTTCAGTCCTTTCTTCTCAGTTTTGTTTGCTACTGACTCCTCCGAGCAGTTTTTGTATTCCTTAATTGGGTGGGCTGTGGCTCCCACCAGGCACGTTCCTTCTTCCCGGATCGGGTATACTTCAGCTCCGACCGAGTACACTCCCTGGTATGGTGCAATGACCATCTGCACGGAAACTTTAACCCTCTGGGTGGAGTCGGGCTTTGTGGGCGTTCCTGCCCTCTGTGCAGCAGTTCCGGGGATCTGGAGCACTCCGTTCCTCTCCCAAGCTTCAGGGGTTACCAAGAATTCAACTGTTTTCTGCATGGGTTTAGCTTCATGCCTGGCCCATCCATCCAGACTAGTAGTACAATAGTACAAGTTATTATATCTGGTTCCGGTCTCTCGGGGGACGTCTGGCAGGGGCACTAGGGGGACTTCCTGGTTCATAATTACTTCCGTAATCAGCTGAGCCCATGTTGTTAATTCCCAGGGCCCTGTCCAGCCTTTCTGTCCAGCCTCGCCGGTTTCTTCGTCAGGTAACATACCCGCCTCTTCTTTTTTGCTCCCTGCGCTTGTTTGGTTTCGAAGTACTCTAAAAACTAAGGGAAACTGCTGAGTACCGAGGGGGGCATTCCTTTTCTTACCCCTCGAAGAATCATAAGGCCAGGCTTGATGTACAGCCTGCTCGAGCAATTCTCCGGGATTTATCTTCTTCCTGTGCTGCCGCTTTCTTCTTCTTCCATCCAGTTCTCCTAGTTCTGGATAAAGTAGTGGGGCTGAAGGTGTTACTTTTAGAGAACTGTAGACGAATTCTTGGTCATACTGCTGTTCGGTCAGGGATCCTTCCGAGGCCCTGGTTTCATCTTCATCAAGCTGAGCTCTGAAAGATTTGAGGGGACTGTGATACCTCCTTACTTGCCAGCCCATTGCCCTCTCAGAGTGCAGCAGTTGGCCTTCCTCCATCTGTGTATCACAGGCTGAACAGTATTTTACTTCGGTGCCATCCCACTCGCATGCACAGTCTTGTGGGCCTTTGCCGCTTATATCCCATTGTGTGATGATAGTTGCTCGAGGTAATGTGGTAATCCTGCATTCTCCACAAATGAATGCGTCCATTACCTTTACAGGTTTTATCTGCAGCTGACGTGCGTCCATCTTGTTTGTTTTAGGCTTGATGGGCTTCTCCATCCCTGGTCCTTCCCAGAGAAGGGGTAATCCACTCGGTTTCAGGCAGAGCGTACAATTGTTCTCCTGCAGGCTCCACCTGAAGGTTTCTCCTTCTTTTGACAGGTATCCTTTCTTTGCATATTCCAATGTGCTCAAGGCCCTACCCGTCCAAAGCCCTGAGACTGTTCTTCTTAGTATCACTCCCCCACATATAGTGGCCAGTCTAATATAAGGGAGCATGGTGCTTGGTTCTGTGGCCATACTCTGGTTTCTGGTTTCTACTAGCTAGGAACTGGCTTCAGTTGCTCTATTCCTTGGATCCTTTTCTTCTCTAGCTCAACTGTGTTTTTATCTAACACTTTTCTCACTCTGTCTGTGGTGTTATATTTAGGCTTCACTGCAACTGCTGATGGGTGATCCTGTGCTCTGACCCACACCTTCTGTCCTACCCTGAATGGGGCCTCAGAGTCTGACTGTTCCTCTTTATCCTCAGAGCTCCGCCCAACTTCAGGCGTGCTAAACCATCGTTGGTTGAGCTCTTCTGAGGGGGAGGGTCTACCAGCTCTTCTCCTGTCATTCAAGGCCTGACCTATCTCCACAGTTTTAGTACTCCATTCTTTGGTATTAGCATTTTTAGCTATCCAATTTTTGACTAAACCTATGGTTCTTTCTGCTACTCCATTGGCTTGAGGTGTGTAAGGAGGCGAATAAACGCGCATGACCCCAAAAGTCTGACACCAGTGATCCACCTGTGCATTGCGGAAGTGTGTCCCATTATCGGTTCTCAACTCTTTTGGAACTCCTAACGACCCACAGACCTGTTCCAGCATACTAACAACACTGTTGCCATTAGCTTTCCTAGCTGGTTTCACCACCACGTACCCTGACATCGAGTCTACCAGCACTAGAAGGTATTTCTCTCCCCTCTTGCCTGTAACTCCCATAGGTCCAGCTACATCCATGCATACTGAACCCCATGGCGTGGTACTCTTTATGGTCTGTCCATCCACTCGGTGCCCTCGCCTTCCTGCGTTGTATTGACCACATACATCACAGTTTTGCAACACCTTGCGGACCTGTTTCAACGGGATCCTGAGCTCCTGATACTCCAACTCCTTACGTGTGGGTTGTACGCCTGCATGACCTAGACCCTCATGCACGCCCCGTACAACCTGCTCCACGTACTTCTCTGGGACCCTCCGACCTTCGGAGGTTCTGTCCCACTCCTAGATCCCGACGAAGACTATTTTTCTCTGCTGTACATAGCGGTCAACTTCTTCGTTGCCTTGCCAGTATTTTCCCTCTTTAGTGTGGGCTTTCTGGTGCTCTACTTCTAACTTCAGATTTAGCCTGATTTCAGCTATTTTCTTCCACAAGTCATGGTGAGCTACCACTTTGCCCTTCGCACTTTCAAATCCATTTTCTTCCCAGATGGCTAGATCTTCATTTAGAGCTTGTGCACAATAGTGGCTGTCTGTCACTACTTTAGCCGTTCTTATCTTCTTGTGAGTTAATTCTAGCAGCCCTTCGAGTACTGCCGTAACTTCGCCTGTTTGTGCACTACCCTGTACTCTCCCCCTTCTACGGCAGCACTCGTTCCCCTGATATTTGAGGATAAATCCCCAATGTGCTACCTGATCTGACCCTTTTTTGGATCCATCTGTGTAGAGAGTCCAGTCGTGCTGCTTCGGTTCTTCGGGCACTTCTTTGGCTGCTTTTTTACTCACTGGTTGTGCAGGGCCTATCTCCAAATCCGGGTCTAGTAGAATGTCTTCCCATCTACCCCACCTTGTGTTAGTAGCCTTGGTAC
>NC_056504.1:24305703-24308225 GCF_014905685.2 Nematolebias whitei
GGTGGCCTGTTCATGTATCACCACTACAGACACCTGGTTTATTGACAACCTAAATGAAAAATGTTGGATTTTATTCCTGAATTATTGAGCATGGACTTTGTTGTTTTCAACCAGTTTGACAAAACTAAGAATTCTTCCAACTGTCTGCAAACCAACCAAGATGAAGTATTTTCAACCTCCTCGCCCTCTCTGATGCGCAAGAAAGTCATCCGCACCAAAGGACTGTGTTCTGGTGCTTATTGCTCCTTTACTTCCACGCCGCTCAAACAGCATAGTCTTCAGGAGCGACTGAGAGAGTCACAAGGTGGGCCGAGTGTTTACAGAACGCTGTCAAGATTCAAAGAATTGATTAGGTAAAGTAAACCCACTGGTGTCTTTTTCAGGGTCATCACTACTTGTTGTGGTGTGATGTAGAAGGTTCCATCTCATATGGGTTATATAAATCTCCTGTTTAGTTTCCTCTCACTAAAACCTGTTTCCCAATGAAATATTAAACTGAAGGTGGAATAGCTTCTTTTCATTTTCTTTGAAGATTAATATAAACAGTCATAGTAATTTTTCTTCCTATACTTTCCACGAAAACAGAAAAAAAAAAAAAAATCAAGGCAACATGACAGTGTGGAGATCCAGGATTCCAAGTTTAGTGGAGACAGAGGAAGCGCTGGCTCAAGCTGTGTGGTACTGGGCTGGTGTCGCAACGTCGGTGTTCTGCACGTCTAACATCTTCTCTCCACAGTTTTTATTATGTTAATAAATAAATGGTTTTCTCTCTGGTGTTACAGTGACAGCTGCTGCTCCTTCCTTGCAGTTGATGTCCTGGGATCCTGTTTTCTCTTCCCACATCCTAAAAAGTCCAACTGTGGATCTCTCATCATCCGCTTCTCTTCCGGCCTGATCACCTACCTCATAGAAAACACTCGAAAAGGAAAGTTTTTGCTGCAGGTAATGTCACAATCTTCAAAGTTTAGACCCATATGCAGGCAGGCGAGCGAGGCAGGAGTTCAAATAAAACAAATTTATTTAAACAACAAAACAAAACACTGTCAATGCAGCAAAACTTACTCTGGCAAAACACAATCAGAAACAAGACTGAACAGGACATCAGAGTAAACGGGCAGGGCAGATCATCGGGTGACGAAAACATACAGGGCAGAGGAGGACTGAGATGTCTGTGTGAATACAGAACAATGACTGGACGAGGAGTGGAGGAGAGAAAGGCTTTTTATAAGCCAGAGGAAGAGTGAGTAATGAGAGCACCTGGGCAGGTGGCTGATGAGGGACAGGTGTGAATGATAAAGACTGAGGACTGGAGAGGCAGACTGAGGAGTGAGTGGAAAGTGACAACTGTAGTGAACTAGGCCTGAGGTCAAAACCTTGACCTAAGGATCATTTGGGACAGAACTGTCATTTCATTGATTTGAATCCAGAAATACAGGTTGACCCATCCTGAGACTTTCTTTCTTGAATTAATCAAGTGGAAAAAGACAATTCTCTATGATCATTACTATTTTACAAATGTTTTGATAATCAAATTGTGTTTTAGTTCAAACCATTTTTAAATGTTGAAGTGAACTAATCATTTAAATCAACTGTGAAACAGTAATAATGATTCTTAATCCTCATTCAAAGAAGAAATCAGGTTAATATGCATTTCTTGATTTTCTATCTTCAATGAGCGAAGTTGTAAGTGTGTCGAAGTTCAAGTTTCGGTCAACTGAAAGTTTACTGAAAAGAAATGTCATGTTTAACTTTTACAGCAAGATACTGGAAGAGGTGACTCCACGAAGTCTGGTTCCTTCATAATATCTTTCTGTCTGTTCTTAAACAATCTTAATCTTTTTCCTTGACTTTTCATAACACCTTACATCACAAAATACACCTCTGTTTTGGTCCATCGACCAATCAGAAGCTCTCAAATGAACCGGAAGTGAGCTTTCTTTAAATGTTGACACTTCCTAGTTCAATCCAGAGTTCAGCTCAGTCTTGAAGCTGCTGTAAGCTCAGTCTTGAAGATGGAGTAGCAGTTCTGAGAGTTTGGAGTTCCAGAATGCAGAAGGCTGGAATTCAGGATGCTGCTGAAAGAGAATCAAGCTGAACCAGAGACGATTTGGGAATTATGAACTTCTGTTTTGGATCACCTCACGACTCCAGAGGTTTTTAGCTGTTCTCACGGAGACGCTGAAAGAGTTGAAAGGAGAGCTCTACACCAACGCTGAAACTATCATCTGCAAGGTAAAAGAGTCGATCTCAACTAAGCGTACCGTTGGCCCAAGCTGGAAAAGAAGGAGCGTGTCGGTTCTGGTTAAAACAGACAAATTCCCTCACACATCTCTCTGTAGATAAACTTCATCTTTCCATCTTTAAACTCTCCTATCTGCTAGGAAAAAAAATCATTACAGATATTTTTAGAAATGTCTGAAGCAAAGTTTCACCACCGCCGTGTGGTACACGTCTGTTCTGCTGGAAGTGAAAACAACCGCCGTGTTGTTTACCACTCCTGTAAAACTGATTTATAAGCTGTC
>NC_056504.1:24308325-24322050 GCF_014905685.2 Nematolebias whitei
ACCGCCGTGTTGTTTACCACTCCTGTAAAACTGATTTATAAGCTGTCATTTTCATTTTTGCCAATTAATGTAAATGTGTGATGTGCTAAACTTGATTCTGTTAATAAATGACCCACTGTCGTGGTGAGTCAAAGATAATTAACGTCTCACGTCCACATTTTATTACATTCAATGCACGTACATTATACAGTCCAGAAAAATGAAAGAATCCGTTTTAACAGTATGAATACATCTCATCCGTATGTTCTACTACACAACAGAATCAGATACAGGGGAACAGAATCACACAAGGGGCAGAATGAAAAAACCACAATAAGCAGAGAAGGAAAATACACAAAAATACCAAACAGTTAAAGGACAGACTGTGACCGGTAATAGTTATGGCATGTTAGTCTCTGCACAAGTTTAACAGCCAATTCTAAAAGGTAAATGTTTGTTTAGATTTTTAAAAGAAACCATATTAGAAAATGTTGACTAAACTGTAGATGAATATTAAACCATTGAAGCTTAGGTTGTTTCTGTGAAAATCCATCAAGCTAAATTTGCATTTTGAATACAACATTCAATAACATACATGTTGTAGCACCAAAGTCCATGCTCAATAATCCAGGTAAAAAAAATTCAACAAAGTTCAGTCAGATCATCTGGACATTTGATTTTTTTTTAGACGTTTCATCCTTCATCCAAAGGACTTCATCAGTCCAAAGAGCCACAGCAAACTCAGTCCCACAAGCAGCACACTCCCATAGTGGACCAACCAGTTTGCTGGTGATAAGATGGTTTCTGGGGCTCACCCTCTCCCCCGTTGACTTCGTGATGAAGCCTTTTGGATAAGAACAAAATGTCTCAACAAAAAAAAAAAGAATCCATCCAGAGGACCTGACTGAACTTTGTTGGATTTTTTTACCTGGATTATTGAGCATGAACTGTGATGTTGTGAACCACTATGGCTGCCTCAGAGGAGTTGACTGGGGAGAGGGTTGACCCCAGAAACCATCTTATCACCAGCAAACTGGTTGGTCCACTATGTTAGTCTGCTGTTTGTGGGACTGAGTTGTTGTGGCTCCTTGGACTGATGAAGTCCTTTGGATGAAGGATGAAACGTTTCAACAACCAAAAAAAGAAAGAAAGAATGAAAGAAATGGTCCAGATGACCTGACTGAACTTTGTTGGCTACATTATTAAACCTTTATTTTACCAGGAAGAAATCCATGGTTTGTCGTCATTATCTGCATCGTTTTTTGTCTATATTCTGATTTACCTCATTTTGTATTTTGCTTTGTGTGTTACCTGTTGTTTTGTCTGTACATCACTTTGGTTGGCCTTGTAGCTGCTTTAAGTGCTTTATAAATATAGTGGACTGGTATGGTATTGAGATTATTAATCTCTTTTACAAGGATGTCCTGGGCAATATGCAAAATACATGTACATGTAGCTTTTTGTGGACCAGTTGAACTAAAACAACTGTCAAGACAAATTTCTGTAAACAATAGTTCTAGTATTTTGGCAGTCATTTTTTTGTGTCTTTTATTGTAGAAATGCAAGACAGGATTTACTACTGTCGGTGAGCTGATTAAATATTACTCCCAGACGCTGGATGAGCCGCCGTGTCTGCTGAGTTGTGCCCGGGTCAACCACTGCTATGAGTATCCTGATGCATGCTCAATAATCCAGGTAGAAAAATCTAAAAAAGTTAAATCTGGTCCTCTGGACATTCAAAAAAACAAAACAAAGCAAAACAACAAAAAAATGTAGAAACGTTTCGTCTCTCATCCGAGAGACTTCCTCAGTCTGAGGAGCTGTATTCAGCTCAGTCTCTTAAATATCACCTTCTCAGAGTGGATCAACCAGTTTTGCTGCTGACAACCAAAAACAGCTGATCACATGCTCAAGAAGGACCATCAGCCTAACAATGGATCATTAGCACACTGATGGCTGTTTACTATTCACAGAGGGCTGAGTGATACTAGCAATCACAGCATTGTAAGAGGGGGACAGTCGAACCCGGAGGCCTCCACCCCTTTTACACTGCTATGAGTGGGAGGAAAACGCCAACACTCAGCAGGCCCCAAAACTACACAAGAACTCACATAAAGCCAAAACTTAAAGTACTTCCAGAAACAAATGGGTGCTAGCCCCTTTCACAGGGACATGTGGATTACCAGTTTCAAAGGTTTCAAAATGAGTGACACATTTATTTCTTTTGCACATTTATTATTTTGTTTTGTTTTTTTACTTTAAAATCACATTGTCTTACGGGGGTGATTCACTTACTGCATTTATTAGTGTTGGCACTTGTATATAGTATGTACATGTATATAGTTCCACTAACAAGTACAACATTTATTTAGGGTGCTTGTTTGTCAGACAGACAATTTTGTACTAGCTGCTTTATGATTTTTAAAGATATTTTTATGTGCTTGTAAAGCATCAAGTGTTTACAATTGTTTTTTAGGTATGGAACCACAACAATTTAAAGTTTATCTTTTAAAGTTCTAGAATTGCGCCGCTCAAGGTGGCTGCATGTTGGAGTAGCTCTGTTACTTCCATTCTGAGATATTACTTTTGAAAACTTTAATTCCTCTTTTTTCTGCATATAAATCGCTTTTTTTGGATGATTATTTCCTCTGGTGTCGGATGCTGTGCAGCTGGAAGGATTTTTACAGAAATATCTTTGCTTTTGGACATTTGTTATGATGCGTAACCGTAACAACAAGGTTGTTTTTTTACAACCGGGAGCAGCTGATTAACATCTCCAAAGCTCAAATAATATCTCAACTACAGCCTCAAATCCCAAATGAGTTGAAAAGGAGGCGTCGTGGATGCAGAGCAGGAGCAAAGAAGAGGGAGAAAGAGAAAAGAATGCAGTTTAAACCATCTCTTCCATCAGTCATGATGGGCAATGTGAGATCGCTGGGAAACAAGTTGGATGAACTTCAAGCCCTAACAAGGACCCATCCAGAGTATCGGGAATGCAGTGTTATGTGTTCCACTGAGACATGGCTGCAGGATCATATCCCTGACTCCAGCGTTTCCTTGCCAGGCTTTCTGACCATATGAGCAGATAGAGATTTAAAGAGTGGCAAAAGGAAAGGAGGTGGGTTGGCAGTGCTTGTGAACAACAGATGGTGTAATCTTGGACATGTTACTGTGAAGTGTCGTCTCTGCAGTCCAGCTATTGAACTGTTAAGCCTCCAGTATACTGCCGCGTACATCCGTTCACGCGTACGTACACGTGTACTGTACGCAGAGGGTTCAGACTTCATGCTCCAGCGTACACCCCGAGCAGCTGCAGAGCAGCTTCACAGACAAGGGGCATTTACCTTCGGGACAAATTGAGGTTGCCGATTGGTCATTTGCTGACACACCTACTGGATTGATTGACAGGTCAGAAAAAAGAAAAAAAAAGCGAGCGCTGGCAGCCTCGACCGCAGTGGTGTTCTGTGTTTATATGTTGTTAATAAAAATATCTAAAAAATAAAAAAAAACAGGGAACGCTGGCTCTACAGCCCACACATCATACCAGCCCACCAGGAAATCTCCAGACCCTCCCGCAGACCTGACCGACTATATAAACTTCTGTGTAAACAACACCATCCCCACCAGAATGGTGAGATGCTTCCCCAATAACGAACACTGGATTACCACTGACCTGAAGAAACTGCTAAACCAGAAAAAAAGAGCCTTCAGGGAGGGAGACGGGGAATTATTGAGGAGCACACAGAAGCAACTAAAAGTCAAGATAAGAAACAGCAAGGAGGTGTACAAGAAGCTCCAACAGAACAATATCAGAGAGGTGTGGTCAGGGATGAAACGGATCACAGGCTTCAAGTAGAAGGAGGATCAGAAGGATGGAAGCCTGGACAGAGCCAATGAACTGAATACATTCTTCAATAGGTTCAGTTCAGGAACAAGCTCAGCATCCTCATCTCTTGCCCACAGCCAAACATACACACCACCCTCCATTGACCCAAGACTGTTCTGTCACACCTCAAATATTGTATCTACCACCTCAGTCATGGACCCTTCTTCTACATATTGGTCTTCAACCAAATCAGAAGATACTGATACCTCCAGTGTTGGAGTCCTGGAAGTAGAGAAGAAACCCAAACATGACTCCAGTCAGCCATCAGGTGAAAAGGAGGAACCCAGCCCAGACCAGTGGTCATTCCATATGTTGAGGGAGTATCAGAGAAACTGAGACGTTTATTTTCTAAACAGAACATCCCAGTGGCTTTTAAACCCCAAAATACATTACGGCAAAGACTGGTTCATCCCAAAGATCCAGTCCCCTGGCACAAACAGAGTAATATTGTGTATGCTGTTCAGTGTCAGGAGGGCTGTGATCAGTCTTACATCGGGGAAACTAAACAGCCACTAACCAAAAGGATGGCCCACCACAGAAGATCAACATCATCAGGCCAGGATTCTGCGGTCTACACTCATCTCCAGGCCAGCAGTCACTCTTTCAGGAATGAAGATGTTCACTTCCTGGACAGAGAGGAACGATGGTTTGAGAGAGGAGTAAAGGAGGCCATCTTTGTGAAAAGAAATCGTCCATCATTAAACAGGGGTGGAGGCCTCCGGATCCAACTGTCCCCCTCTTACACTGCTGTTATTGCTAGTATCACTCAACCCCCTGTGAATAGTAAACAGCCATCAGTGTGCTAATGATCCATTGTTAGGCTGATGGTCCTTCTTGACCATGTGAGCAGCTGGTTTTGGTTGTCAGCAGCAAACTGGTTGATCCACTCTGAGAAGCTGCCATTTAAGAGACTGAGCTGAATACAGCACCTCAGACTGAGGAAGTCGCTCGGATGAGAGACAAAACGTTTCTATATTTTTTTGCTTTGTTTTGTTGTTTGTTTTTTTGAGTGTCGAGAGGACCAGATTGAACTTTTTCGGATTTTTCTACCTGGATTATTGAGCATGCATCAGGATATTTTGAACCACTTTGGCCAGGATTGCCTCAAACTAGTAAGAGAGTTTGAGAAAACAGCAAGGAAGAGGGCAAACTACAGGAACCACTTGCGATTCAACCTCAGATGTCGACAAAGTGGCATCATTCCCAAGAGCCTGAAACTAAAATCATCGGTCAGCGGGCACCGGGCAAGCAAGATCCTTCAGAAGGCACAGACACAGCTGCTGAATGAACGGGTGAGACAGACCAATTTTACTATTGAGGCCTTGAAGGCCAAAGAAGAGCACATTAAACAGAAACTAACTATGTGTCTAGATCAGACCACACTTCAGCAAGTGTTGGACTGTACAGATCAGGCACGCTTAGCACAGCATGTCAAGTCCAAGACTCGATAACAAAACAAGTTTAACTTACTAATAACTCATCAACACCATCACTATTCCAATAACAACACATTCAGTGTAGGACAACACTCCAGTAGTCAATTACATGCCAGGGAGACAGAAAAGTGGGTGAAGAATTTATCTGACAGACAGCTCACCCAGCCGGAGACGGAGATTCTTGCCAGGGGACTGAACTTTGCGGTTGCACCAAGTAGAATTCCTCTGGTGGAGATGATCACAGCCACAGAATCAGCCATCCGCAACAACAAAATGAAAGAGGGTGAAGCAGAACAGCTCAGTATCAAAGTTTCATCCTGCCTCAGCAATGCCAAACCACCACCTTCCAACATCAGTAGAGAGCAGAGGGATGCACTCACCACTTAGCAAGGACAAAAACATCATCATTCTCCCAGCAGACAAAGGAAGGTGCACAGTGATTTTGAACCAGAAAGACTATCATGAGAAAGAAAGACTCAGTGGACTTGAGACTGCATTAATGGTGCTTTTCCAGACATGCAAGCTGCCCATGCCACAAGCGCTCATGCAACCCCATACCATCAGTGATGCAGGCTTCTGAACGGAGCGTTTATAACAACTTGGGCTATCCTTGTCCTCTCTGGTCCGGATAACATGGCGTCCCAGTGTTCCATAAAGAACTTCAAATCATGACTCATCTGACCACAGAACAGTCTTCCATTTTGCTACACTCCATTTTAAATGACCCCTGGCCCAGTGCAAACATCTGAGCTTGTGGAGCTTGCTTAGAAATGGCTTCCTCTTTGCACTGTAGAGTTTCAGCTGGCAATGGCGGATGGCACGGTGGATTGTGTTCACAGACAATGCTTTCTGGAAGTATTCCTGAGCCCATTCTGTTATTTCCTTGACAGTGGCATTCCTGTTTGAGGTGCAGTGACGTTTAAGGGCCCGGAGATCACGAGCATCCAGTAGAGTTTTACAGCCTTGACCCTTACGCACAGCGATTGTTCCAGATTCTCTGAATCTTTTGATGATGTTATGCACGGTTGATGATGATAACTTAAAAGTCTGCTATTTTACGCTGGGTAACACCATTCTGGTATTGCTGCACTAATATTTCTGCACAACAATGGTGGAATTGGTGATCCTTTTACCATCTTGGCTTCTGAGAGACACTGACACTCTGAGAAGCTCTTTTTATACCCAATCATATTGTCAATTGACCTAATTAGTGTTAATTGGTCTTCCAGCTGTTCGTTATATGCTCAATTTCCTTTTTCCAGCCACTTATTGCTACTTGTCTCAACTTTTTGGGGATTTGTTGACATTGTGAAATTTTGAATCAACATTTTTTTCCTTTAAAATGTTACATTTACTCAGATTAAACTTTTGATCTGTCATCTATGTTATATTATGAATAAAATATTGACATTTGCCATCTCCACATCATTGCATTCAGTTTTTATTCACAATTTCTTTAGTGTCCCAACTTTTTTGGAATCTGGTTTGTACATTGAGGATGTATTCCAACATAATTGACATTTCATAATAATAAAAAAGACTGATCATATAGCCAATACTGGCCACATAAAAAAAACTGGTTATTGGCCATATCTGTGCAAAGTTAATCAATTTAGCAGGTAGGAAAATGATGTAGCAGCAGCAGCTGAATAGCCCACAATCAAGTTTTATTTTTATTTATTCAAGAATGTTCTTTTTTATATTTTTATGTGTATCAGCCATAGAAATAACTCATATGGATCGACCTATAAGCCTTCTAAATTCTCAGTAAAGGAGAATACAAAAGCAGTCATTTTAAAAATCCTTAACTACTTGAATAAGAGCATGCATCAGGATACTTGAATAAGAAACTTCAAATTAAAGCTCAGTTTGCAGTTAATTACTTGAATGTGTTTATCTAACTGGCTAAAATATAAATGAAAATACTTTTTAATTTTCCTGATTTAACAAACTCAAATCTGATATTAAATATCACAAAGCCTCTTTCTGCCATTTATTATAATGAAAAAGTAGATACAGTATAAGAAAAAATTAAGATAATCTGATAGTGAAGAATATTGTCTACACATCCGCAAAGCTATGCAGTTTTGGTGTACTGTATATTATAATTTCCACTTTTTATTTTGATTAAAAGATGAGTGTAGTACTAAGCCATCTAGTTTTTACTTGGGTGTCCAAGGACACTGTATATATTAGTAATTCATTCAAGTCCATTAGGCTTTGGTTCAGGAAAAGATGAAACTCAGGGACTCTATTGAAACTAAATCTGGTCATCTGGTTATTGAGCATGCATCAGGATAAATCTGGTCATGGCATCTAAAAAATGCTGCAATAAATAAACCAGAGTCTGTAAGCCTAATTATAGGATACGGAAATAATAGGCAAAACATTTAATGGTTTACCTGTTATCTCTCTGCTTTCCAAAAAGGCTGCTGCTTCGGTCTTTTTTTTATGATTTTTTATTTTATTTTACTTGAACGGACTTTAGAGGTTGCTAGGCAACGTCAGAACGCCACAAGCTGCGAGGAAGCGGAAACAGAAGACCCGAAATATACCGGACGAGGTCAGTCAGTGCGTCCGAAATATTTCAGTTGGGATTTTTATTATATCTTATTGGTGAAAAAAATTTAAAAGTCCTTTAGAGACTGTAACAGTTAGTTTGTTAGAGCTGGTCATTGATTTAGTTGTCTTTCTGTTAGCTTCTGTTCTGCTGCGTGGATTTTATGCAAAATGACTGAGAGTATGTCCTTTAGCAGATTTTATCAATATCAGTTACATAACCAGCTGCTTTTGGAGTGAATGTTGAGAAATGGGGTCAGAGTCGGTGAAAGTTGTGGTCCGGTGCAGGCCCCTGAACGACAGAGAAAAGGCTCTGAGCTCCAAGATGGTGCTGACCATGGACCTGGACCGCTGTCAGTGCTTTATTGAAAAACCCGGAGCGGTGGATGAGCCAACGAAGCAGTTCACCTTTGATGGAACCTACTATATTAATCAAACAACTGAGCAGCTGTACAACGAGATTGCCTATCCTTTGGTTGAGGTAAGCTGTAGTGTTTTTAACGTAGCATCGTGTTAGTTACTTGACACCCTCAGCCACAGACACCTCATTATTTACTAATCATTCCACCGTCAACCACACAGATCTGGGCTGTGTTGAACCTTAATGCTTCGTCTCTACAGGGTGTCACAGAGGGATACAACGGCACCATCTTTGCATACGGACAAACTGGAAGTGGCAAATCTTTCACCATGCAGGGAATGCTGGAGCCTGCAGTTCAGAGAGGCGTCATCCCACGGGCGTTTGAGCACACCTTTGAGAGCATTCAGGTTTGCTGAATAGTTGTACTCCTACTCACTGAAAGATAACCCAACTTAGTTCAGTCAGGTCATCTCGACAATTTCTTTATTTTTTTATTTTTTATCTGAAATGCTTAGTCCTTTATCCAAAGGACTCCATACGTCCAAAGAGCCACAACAAACTCAGTCCCACAAGCAGCACTCACATAGTGGACCAATCAGTTTGCTGCTGATAAGATGGTTTCTGGAGCCCGTCCTCTCCCCACCGACTCCTCTGAGGCATCCACAACCAAAGTGGTTCAAAACTGATGGACTGATGAAATCCTTTGGATGAAGGACGAAACGTCTCAACATAAACAACAAAAAAATAAACCATCCAGATGACCTGACTGAATTTTTTACCTGGCTTATTGAGCATGAACTTTGGTGTTTTGAACCACGTTGGCTATGGTTCTAGAATTGCGCCGCTCAAGGTGGCTGCATGTTGGAGCAGCTCTGATACTTTCATTCTGAGATTTTGCTTTTTTTAATTCCTCTTTTTCTGGATGTAAATCACATTTTTTGGATGATTGTTTCCTCTGGTATCGGATGCTGTGCAGCTGGAAGGATTTTTACTGAAACTTTTTTAGTTTTGGACATTTATTATGATGTGTAACCATGGCAATGAGGCAGTTTTCTACAACCAACAGCAGCTGATTAACATCTCAAAAGCTCAAATAATATCTCAATTACAGCCCCAAATCTCAAATGAGCTGAAAGGATATTCTTTGGACGCATTCTCATCTACCTGCCATCTGTGCCTAAGTGCCTGACCACTGAGATCCTGGAACTAGCAGGAAACACGGCTCATGACAGCGGAAGGACAGGATCGTCCCTCTGCACCTACAGTTGGCTGTCCGCAACGACGAGGAGCTCGGCAGACTGCTGGGTGGTGTGGCCATCACTCTGGGAGGAGTTCTGCCCGCCATTAGGGCGGTCCTACAGATCGGGGGAACCGAGAGGCCAGCCGAGACTAGGTGGATGGATCGGACGGCATCTACAGCCAGTTTTTTAGGATCCATTGTGGGATGGACCTTTACAAGAGATCCTTCCTGCTTACAGCCATCAGCATCTATAACATATTTTAATGAAATGAGGATCACGAGTTACAACAACAAATAATTTCCCTTTGGGATTAATAAAGTATTTTTGAATTGAATTGAATTGAATTGAGAGTAACAGACAGACAAACACATAAATGGTCTTTTAGCAGCAGGTGACAATGAAAATAGACGTTTTCCTTGTTTGTTTGTTGTTAGAGCCTTTTTCTTCTGCAGGTACATTATGCATAAATGCACAAAACAGATGGATTTAGTTATTGTCCAGGCCTGTCTAGGCTGTGTTTACTTGGAGAGAATAATTGTGTTTTATTTTTGTGTGCAAGCTAGTGTGCAGAAAACACAAAATTCCTTGTGAGGGCTTCTTTCTTGGAGATTTACAACGAAGAAATACGAGACCTCTTGGGAAGCGACACCAAACAGAGATTGGAGGTTTGTTCCTTTTTGTTTAAACAAACAAATCCAACTAATCGTATAAAAACAGTTGCCAAAGATTTTATTAATTATTCTTTGGTGAAAATTGTAGTGAACTTGACCTGATGTCAAATCTGACCAGATGGACAGAAACTGTTATTTCATTGATCTGATCCAGAAATACAGTTTGACCCATCCGGAGACTTTCTTTTTTTTGAATTAATCAAGTAGAAATGACAATTCTCTATGATCATTACTACTTTACAAATGTTTTAATAATCAAATTGTGTTAGTTCAAACAATGTTTACAGGTTGAAGAGAACTACTCATTTTTATTTACATAAACAGTAAGTAATGATTTTTATTCCTCATTCAAAGAAGAAATCAGGGTAATATGCATTTCTTGATTTTTCTGTCTTCAATGAGCAAGTTTGTAAGTGTGTGTTAAAGTTCAGGTTTCGGTCAACTAAAAAGTTTACTGAAAAGAAATGTCATGTTTAACTTTTACAGAAGATACAGGAGAGTTTGACTCCACAAAGTCTGGTTTTCTCCAATAATCTTTCTGTCTGTTTTAAACAATCTTAATCTCTATCCTTGAATTTTCATAACCCCTTACATCACAAACCACACCTCTGTTCTGGTCCATCCACCAATTAGAAAGCTCTCAAATGAACCAGAAGTCGGCCCATTTAAATGTGGCAACTTCCCAGTTCAACGCTCTCGGATGCAGCTCATGGAGAAGTGTCAAAAAAGGGTCTGATGTCTGTGTCGAGTCTCTGTCGAAGAGAGACGCGACGAGATGAAAAGAGCTTAAAGGAGTAGAGCTCTGAAGGAGTTCAGAGTTCTTGAATCCAGAATGCAGGGACGATTTTGGGAATTATAACTTCTGTTTGGATAACCTCGCACGACTCTCGAAGTATTTTAGCTGTTCTCAACGGAGACGCTGAAAGAGTCAAAAGAAGGACTTCACGCCGACCTGATCTATCATCAACCAGGTAAAAGTTCTATTTCGACCAAGCGTACCGTGGCCAAGCTGAGATCTGAAGGAGCGTGCCCGTTCTGGTCAAACAGATAAATTCCCTCACACATCTCTCTGTAAGATAAATCTCCATTTTCCATCTTAAACTCTCCTTTCTCCTAAAATCATTACAGATATTTTAGAAATGTCTGAAGCAAAGTTCTCAATCACCGCCGTGTGATTGATGTCTACTGTTCTGCTGAAAGTGAGGACAATCGCCGTATTGTGCCCACTTCCTGTGAAACTAGCCATGTTATTGTTTTCATATTTTGCCAAATTAATGTAAATGTTTGATGTTAAACTTTGATTCTGCAAATAAATGACCGCATTCATTTTGATGGGTCAAAGATAAATAACGTCTCTCGTTACATTTCTGTTAGATTCAATGCACGACATTTACACAGTCAGAAAAATGAAGAACCCGTAAATGTATGAATATATCCTGCATATGTCATACTACATCTGGTGGCCCGTTACGTGTTCATAAATGACTGTGTATTCGTGTAAAGATTGATTTTACATGTTGGCATGAAAAATAACAGTTTGTCAGCTGTGCTGAAACGCCTCTGAAGCTGCGCCGCTTGGAGCTTGGCTCTGCATGTTTACGCTGTGTTACGCTGGCGATGTTACGCTGGCGATGTTATGAAAGCTGAAATAGTGTCATTGAGTCTTTATGAAAGCTGAAATTGTACGCCTGTTATGGTAACTAAAAGCTGGGTTTGGGTGGAAACGCTTCATTCTGTTTAAAGACGGTCCAGACGCGGTTCTGGTCCGGCTCGGTTCTGAAAAGGTTCGGACGAGTTGTTTAAATAGCTAGAAAGACGTTTTTGAGACCGGAGTAGCAGACTCCGTGCAACTCAGAATTGATTCGTTACAGTTTTTAACAGAAAAAGTGCATTTTGACAGTTTAAAAGACGAAAAGTTGACGAACTTATTTCAGGCTAATCTAACATGCTAGTTGGAAAAAACGCTTCGTGATTGGTTGGATTTGCTGCTGTGGAGCGTTCTGATTTGCTGAGAAAGTGAATGACGTGCCTACGTCATTTCCTCTCACCCCCGTGCTGCTCTGTCATTGGTGATTTCAGTCACGTGACCCGGAAATGAAACTCGTTTTCATAGGGAAATAAAATCTGCTTTTTAAAGTTCAAAAACGCTTTAAAAGCTGTATTCTGATGCGTTGTGTTAGTCTTCAAAGTCTAATTGCTAAAATCTTGCCACGTTTGTGTAAAAAATCCGTTCAGAAATGTTGGTTTTAACCGAGTCTAGCCGATGCTAATTTTAAGCTAACAGCTAACGACCGGACGCCACAGGAAGTTATAGCTCCCCTACTGGATAACACTAACAGTGTCTGAGTTAAAATTAATAAGGTTGTACTGCCATCTTCTGGAGAAGACGTGAGATCACAGGTTTTCACTTCGCTTTTTAGGTTATTTTAGTGAAATTAAACGTATTTTCTTTTTAAAGGCATTTTTGAGTTAATAAACGTTCCTCAAAGCTGAATAATCACTGTTATCTTGCATTTTAAAAGTTATAAAGGTATTTATGCAAAGAGCATTTACCAAAAACTTTATTCACTGGTAATCCCTTATAAAAGGTACACAATAAAAGTTAGAAACTTTAAAAAAAAAAAAGAAACAGTTACAAATATTCACAGAGTTGAAAAAAGTTTACTCATTTGCTAAAAGATAACGCACGTTTAATTGATAAATCACTAAATAAGAGTAAATATTTCAGGATAGAGAGACTTTTCTGATTTTATTTTACCACCTAATCAACCATTCTCCTATTTAATTTCTAAATAGCAGATAATGGCGGAAGAAGAAAGAAACTCTGACCCCTTGCAATCCAGAGATGTCGTCCAAGCGGCTTTACATATTTTAACAAATTCAGTTATTGGTAAACAATTAGGGCAATTACAAGACCTTGATGAAAATCAAAGATTTGCAGAACTGACAATTTTGGCAGAAGGAGCTAAAGTGTCAGAGGACACAAAATCGAGCCGTGAACGGTTAGCAAAAATTTCTCTGCTCTTCAAAGCGGAATTGGACCATCAGGTTGCTCAAAATGTCATGCTATCCAGAGGATATGAAGCTAAAAAGGAAAAATGTGATAATTTGATGAGTGCGTCTGCATTGGCCAAAGAAGGATTTCAGATTGAGAGGGACCTCTCAAAGAATGAGCTGTCAGTACAGGCTCAAAAATATGAGGGGATGATTAGGGATAGAGACTGTGCGTACCAAACCGTGTGTTCAGACAACGATGTGCTACAACAACAGTTGCAGATCGCATTAAAGGAGAAGGAGGCATTGCTCCAACGTTGTCAGAGTTTGCAAGGAGAATGTCGGACAGCGCAGGAGCGTCTGACAGCTTGTGAGGAGAATCTAGCTACAGCTACAAACCAGATTTCTGAAATGGGGCGAGCTGGTCTGAGACTCAGAGACGAACAGTATCAGGGCCCGGGTCAGCCACAACCACCCCAGATAGACCTGCACCGATATGCACCTCTTCCTCCTGACACCATGCCGTCACCCCCATCTCGGGTGGTAGGGATAGACCTGCACCGATATGCACCTCTTCCTCCTGACACCATGCAGTCAC
>NC_056504.1:24322060-24323613 GCF_014905685.2 Nematolebias whitei
CCTCCTGACACCATGCAGTCACCCCCACCCCCATCTCGGGTGGTAGGAACAGACCTGCACCGATATGCACCTCCTCCTCCTAACACCATGCGATCACCCCCACCCCCATCTTGGGTGGTAGGGGCAGTCCTTGACCAATCTGCACCAACCACACAAGTGAGACCGTTGATACTGTCTCCTTCAATAGATGATTTGCAGAAAATCTCAAAATATGTACAACGTTTTGTACCTGGACCGATGGGCTCATCTGGAACAAAAGCGTATCTCAGAGATCTAGAGTTCAGATTGAGATCTTATCCTAATGCTACGGTTGAGGATAAGATCAGTCTGATACGGCTCACTTCGGACAGAGAGGTGTTCACCTTCATCGAGCGTCTACCAGATGCAACGAGAAGGAATTACAACCTTCTGTGTGAAGCTTTGATCAGAGAATACGACTCCTGCACGGGACCTGCTGGTTTCCCAGCTGCAGACAAGGTCACGCAGGGTAAAACTGAACATCCAAAAGTTTATTACAAAAGAATCTTCCAAGCTTATTTTGGTAACAGAAATGAAACCGGAATGGAAGAAGATGAAGGTTTTAAGTTTGTTTTCAGCAAAAATCTCCACACTGATTTTAGACAATCAGTACAAATGATGGCAAATTTCAGAGAAAAATCCATCAGTGAGATTAAGCAGTGTGCTGTGAATGTGTTTGAAGCATGTTCTCATGCTAAGACGCCCATAGAAGTGTTTCCTAGTGTAAAGGTTAAACCCCTCCCTCTTGAACTGGAAGGACGACGTGCTTCACCGCCTCCTCCTAAGAAAGAGAGAAAACAGTCTGTTCAAAATAACAAACCGCGTCCTGAAGGTGCACGCTGGGACAAAAAAGCTCCTCTCTCAGAGGATGACAGTGATTATCGAAAAAGGGGTGAGCGTAGGACACAACGATATGGGAAACCATATCATCAGGGGCAGTACGTAAAGGAACCCCCGAAAGACGTACCTGACCGTCCCCCACCTCGGACGAAACGAACCGAGGCGAAAAAATCACAAAAGTTCCAGAAACAAGGCCCTACACCTCTGAGCTCGGAAGAGACAGAGAAAATACGCAGGTTGTTAGAAACTTTGAAACACACTGACACGGGAACCCATCCAGGAGCACTATGCAGTAATGTAATTCCTATTACATCTGAGGGTGCAAATGACAACATAACAGATGTCGGTGGAACACACCAAGACATTGCTGTTGTTGCCTCAAACAACCCCTCATCAGAAGAAGGGGGGGTAAACACACACACAAACGATGACGAGTCATCGCAGGCTGAACACTCAGAAACAGCTTCTGCTGTGCTGACGGTTCAGACAAACCAAGATTACACAGATAAGGCTGAACGCGTGAAGAAGCGTCAGAAAAAACCCAAAAGGTTTCTGTGTAACTTTATCAGAAGGGGGGTCGCCAAAAAGGCGTACCTGTCAGTAACACTCGAAGGTGTCCTCACACACGAAGCACTCTTGGACGGTGGGGCAGACATAACAATTATGTCAGCTAAACTGTTCGAGGAGCTGAGGAC
>NC_056504.1:24323713-24328085 GCF_014905685.2 Nematolebias whitei
CAAAGATTGCAATTTAACGAATGAACTGCATGTTGGCATGGTTAAAGGCCTCTTAGTCTCTAACTTAACTACACAACAAAATTCATTCTTGCTTGGGGTGTTCAGAAACAATACCAAAAACCAATTAAACGATGTCTCAACATCGACAAAAACAGTGACTAAGCAACCAGTAAAACAACGTTTCAACATTGACAAAAGCAGTGATTAAGCAACTAGAAAACGACGTTTCGGTGCGCCACTCACTCTGAATGTCAGATTTGCTCACGTTATCGCGTCTGGTAGCATTATCCTAACTGGCGTCACCCCCCTTCGGTCATGGGAGACCGCGAACACGGGTGAGGACGTCGCTCCATGAGCTAAAGTTAGGCTGTCCTTGAGTAGTTTTAACTGTTTGCGCAACTGAAAGAGGACTTTTAGGTCTGGATTGAAATCCAGTTTACCTTTCGATGGGGTGTATTTGTCTGGGTCAGTCAGATATAGCATCATCGAGTTAATTGCAGGATCATCCAACTTTTGAAGTTGGGTGATGTCTGGGTCAGGTGAAAATGACTTCTCATATTTTAAAAGAACTTGGCGAAGTTTGTCTCTTTCTTCATCAGATGTCAGAGTGTCGGCTTGAGCGACCACCTGTTCAATCTGTGATGAGACTGTTAAGGGTTCTTGCTCCTTGGGGAGCTCCAACGAATCCTTTTCTGAGTCGTCGGACCTGTCTATGGGTAAGACACCATAGGTTTGAGGCCCTTGGTCGACGTCATTGGTTGAGAAAAGAGCTGTGGGCTGTGTTGGTTTTGTTAACCATACTGGCCCAGTTTCTTGACTCGGTACCAGATTATCTGAGAGTCCTCCCAGAACTGGAATGCCTAGTTCAAAATCATGAAAGTCAGGTTCTGAGTTTTCAGTTTGCAATGACTCATCATCGTTTGTGTGTGAGTTTACCCCCCCTTCGTCCGATGAGGGGTTCTTGGAGGCAACGACAGCGATGTCTTGGTGTGTTTCACCGACATCTGTAATGTTGTCATTCGCGCATTCACATTTAGTAGCGATCGCATCACTACATAGTGCTCCTGGTTGGATTCCCATTTCAGCGTGTATCAAAGTGTCTAAAAACCTTTGTATTTTCTCTGTCTCTTCCGAGCTCAGAGGTGTAGGGCCTTGTTCCTGGGACCTTTGTGATTTTATCGCCTCGGTCCGTTTCGTCCGAGGTGGGGGAGGGTTAGGTACGTCTTTTGGGGGTTCCTCTTCGGATTTCCCTTGATAATATGGGTCCTCTTGGATCCCATATCTTTGCGTCCTACGCATATCCCATTTACGATAATCACGTTCATCCTCTGAAAGAGGAGCCTTTTTGTCCCAGCGTGCACCTTCATTACGTGGTTTTTTAGTTTGAGAATACTGCTTTTTCTCGCCTTTTTTAGGAGGAGGTGGTGACGCACGCCTTCCTTCCAGTTCTAGGGAGTGGGGTTTAACCTTTACACCAGGAAACACTTCTATGGGCGTCTTAGCATGAGAACATGCCTCGAACACATTCACAGCACACTGTTTAATCTCACTGATGGATTTTTCTCTGAAATTTGCCATCATTTGCACTGATGTTTTAAAATCAGTGTGGAGATTTTTGCTGAAAACAAATTTAAAACCTTCTTCTTCTTCCATCCCGGTTTCATTTCTGTTACCGAAATAAGCTTGGAAGATTCTTTTGTAATAAACTTTTGGATGTTCAGTTTTGCCCTGCGTGACCTTGTCTGCGGCTGGGAAACCAGCAGGTCCCGTGCAGGAGTCGTACTCTCTGATCAAAGCTTCACACAGAAGGTTGTAATCCTTTCTCGTTGCATCAGGTAGACGCTCGATGAAGGTGAACACCTCTCTGTCTGAAGTGAGCCTCATCAGACTGATCTTATCTTCAACCGTAGCATTAGGATAAGATCTCAATCTGAACTCAAGATCTCTGAGGTACGCTTTTGTTCCGGATGAACCCATCGGTCCAGGTACAAAGCGTTGTACATATTTTGAGATTTTTTTGCAAATCATCCATTGAAGGAGAAAGTATCAACGGTCTCACTTGCGTGGTTGGTAGTGGGGGGGTTTCTCTACCCATATGTGTAGGTGTTTGGATGGGCTTAAAAGCACGAGGTGTGTAATAGATTTTTGGAGGTTTTGGTTGATGATCCGGACTCTGTTCACGGTCTTCTCTGGATTCCAGACAACCTTGCACCTCGTCATTACTTTTATTTGTTGCCGCTCTTAGTTTCTGCTCACATGCTTTTAAGCGTTCCTGTGATGTTTGAAATTCACCTTGTAAATGCATATATTTTTCCAAAAATACCTCTTTATCCACTCTGCGTTTTTCCAGCTCAATTTTTGCGAGCTGCAACTCTTGTTGTAGCTGTTCATTGTCTGAACACACAGCTTGGTACTCATGGTCTTTATCCCTAATCTTGTCATAAGATTGAGCTTGTAATGACTCCCGAATATCTGAGAGCTCCTTCTCATGTGTTCTAGACAGCATGACATTGCGTTCAAACTGTTCATCCAATTCCGCTTTAAGAAGCAGAGAGATTTTTGCTAACCGTTCCTGGCTAGACTTTTTACTCTCTGATACTGTGGCTCCTTCTGCCAGACTTCTCAGCTCTTCCTCTCTTTGAAGTTCATCAAGTTGTTCTAATTGCTCTAATTGCTTACCAATAATTGAATTAGTTAAAATATGTAAAGCCCCCAAAATGATATTATCATGTGGTTGCGAGTTGAAAGGGTTAACCTCTCCTTCTTCTTCTGCCATTTTCTTCTATTTAAAGATTAAATAGGAGAATTTAATGTTTTAGGTGTTAAAATAAAATCAGAAAAAGTCTCTTTTTCTGATATTTACTCTTATTTAGTGATTTAGTTATTAGACGTGTATTATCTTTCCAGCAAATGAGTAAACTTTTATCTCTGTGAATATCTGTATCTGTATTTTTTTTTAAAAAAGTTTCTAACTTTTATTTTGTACCTTCTCATGAGGGATTACCAGTGAATAAAAGTTTTTTGGTAAATGCCTTTCTGCATAAATACCTTTCACTTTTTAAATGTAAGATAACAGTAAAAATTCAGCTTGAAATACGTTTATTAACTCATCAAATGCGTCTAAGCACGTCTAATTTCACTCAAAGTCACCTAAATCGAAGTGAAACTTGTGATATCAAGTTTCCACAGGAGAGGGGAGTATAACCCTATTTATTTTAACTCAGACACTGTTAGTGTTGTCCAGTAGGAGTCGCTATGACTTCCTGTGGCATCCGGTGACATCCGGTCGTTAGCTGTTAGCTTAAAATTAGCATCGGCTAGCGTGGTCTGAAAACACCATTTAGTGACGGATTTCAAACTCAAAAATGGCAAAATTTTAGCAATTAGGCTTCGAAGAACGTAGCAGCGGATCAGAATGCAGCTTTAAAGCGTTTTCCAGCTTTAAAAACAGATTGAAAATCCCTATGAAAACGAGTTTTCATTTCTGGGTCACATGACTGAATCTACCAATGACAGAGCAACAACGGGGTGAGAGGAAATGACGTAGGCACGTCAGAGGAAGTGACGCAGCCACGTCACTCACTTCTCAGCAAATCAGAGCGCTCCACAGCAGCTGAATTCAACCAATCCTGCATCGTTTTTCCAACTAGCATGTTAGTCTTAGCCTGAAATAAGTCCGTCAACTTTTCGTCTTTTAAACTGTCAAAATGCACCATTTTCTGTTAAAAATGTAATGAATCAACTCTGAGCTTTAACGGAGGCGGCGTTCCGTGGCAAAACGTCTTTTAAACCATTTAAAACAAACTCGTTCGAACTTGTCAAAACAAGCCGGACCAGAGTCACGTCTGGACCACAGTTTAACAGAATAAAGCGTTTCCACACAAACCCAGCTTTAGTTACATATAACAGACGTACAATTTCAGCTTTCATAAAGACTCAATGACTCACAATATCAGCTTCAAAGCATCTCAGCTGCAAACATGCAGTGTTTTCTCTAAGCATCCAGCTCAGCACCGTTTCACAGCAAAATCTGCACTTTTTCCTTCATGCCAACATGAAATATCAATTTTACACGAATACACAGTCCATTTATGAACACGTAACGGGCCACCAGTTGTAGTAGAACATACGGATGAGATATATTCATACCGTTAAAACGGATTCTTTCATTTTTCTGGACTGTATAATGTACGTGCATTGAATGTAATAAAATGTGGACGTGAGACGTTAATTATCTTTGACTCACCACGACAGTGGGTCATTTATTAACAGAATCAAGTTTAACACATCACACATTTACATTAATTGGCAAAAATGAAAATAACGACAGCTTATAAATCAGTTTTACAGGAGTGGTAAACAACACGGCGGT
>NC_056504.1:24328185-24336793 GCF_014905685.2 Nematolebias whitei
TATATATATATATATATATATATATATATATATATATATATATATGTATATATATATTAGGGATGGGGCCAATTCGGTATCAGTATCGGCCTCCGATACCAGTATAATTTATGTATTGGATATTTCCGATCCATGATGCATGTTGGCTTCAAACTATGGAATAGATTTTCTGAATGGCGGTGTGTCTCATGAGCCCAGAGTAATAAGACCCGCCTCACATTCAGGAAATCCAGTTCATAGTTTGCAGCCAGCTACAACATGAGGACTGAGTTAGCAGCACTGTGGCTAACAGCTAACCAACTTTTCATCTAAACATGTCCGCTGTGTGGAAGTATTTTACACTAAACACCACAAAACAAGACAGCATCGTGCAATGTCTGCAGAGCCATAGCGCCACATTAAACTGCAGTAAAGTTGGTTTTATGTTGTTCATTTGTTCTCCGTGGCTTCACCGAGGCGCTACTCTCGCTCAACCTGAAATAGGCAACTCGACCTCGGCCAGCCGCGTCCAATCTGCCCGTCTCTGAGGAGGGACAGACTGAGCGCGGCTGCCCGAAATCAGACTGCCTGCTGTGCATTGAACAAGAAGAAGACATCGCTGAAGCCCCGGAGCTCGAATGTTTACAGAGAAGTTGCTAAACTTCATCGTAATTAATGACCAACCACTATCAGTTGTAGATAACGAAGGATTTCGCAGCTTGATACTTGCAGTCAATATATAGTTTACCTTCCAGGAGATATTTATCAGTACAACAATATACAATCATAAAAAAAAAACCATGATTTGAAAATTACAAGAAAATTATATATATATATATATATATATATATATAATAATAAAACAGCTACATTATAAAGTGATGTAAAATACTAAAAACAGGAACATGTCTGTTGGTTTATGCCACGAACTTAGAAGATGTTTGAAGCCATTTAACATTTTATTTTATTTTATTAATTTATGACTGTGGCTGAGTGGTTAGAGCAGTTGTCCTCCAATGCGACAGTTGGGGGTTCGAATCCACCAACAGTCACATGTTGAAGTGTCCCTGGGCAAGACACTGAACCCCTCATTGTCTCTGATGTGTGTCCCATCAGTGTATGAATGTGATCTAAAACTCTGATTAGTCTCTTTAGAATGATTTGTTCAATTATCTTTGTATAGATCTAGTAGAGTGCTGTGTGAATGGGTAAATGAGGCACAGATTGTTGTAAAGTGCTTTGAGTGTCTTGAAATAAGATAGAAAGGCGCTATATAAGTACAGTCCATTTACCATTTACCATTCATTCATTTAAAAGAAACAAAATAAATTCATCAAAAGAAAACATTGAATGAAAAGAGTGCAAAGAAGAAAAAAGTTCTTATATCTGCCCCTTATAAAAAAAAAATCACTTAACTTAATCACTTTAATATCCACTTTAAAGCTAGGAATAAAAATAAACATGTTTTGTGTTAACATAATTTAATTCTAACTTTGAAACTTATCCAACATTAATACAACTTACCTCAAGTTGCCTTTTTGGACATGCATGCATATAGTTGTACAAATTGAACTTGAGAGGAGATTATTACAACCTCATATAAAATCAATGATGATGATGATATCGGAACGGGATCAGTATTGGCCGATATTTAGATTTAAGTATCGGGATCGGATCGGAAGTAAAAACAATGTGGATTGGTGCATCCCTAATATATATGTTACTTGTACTACTATTACTACTTCGTGGTTTTTCACTTATCTTCAGCGTACGGATCCCCCGTGATAAACGAGGGACTACTGTATTCAACATTTTTATGAAGTACATCTGATGGATAAAGTTTTTAACCTTGAAGAACTCCGCTTAAGGTTGTATCTCATGAGGCTTGGACTGTTGGAGACACAGACTTGTCACAATATTGTAACATTTTCAGTAGCAGTCTGAATTCAGAGTGTTTGTAAAGAAGTAACCAGCCAGTTGTGCAGCCGTGCTTTGTGTGTCTTATTTTATTGTCCCCGTCGAGGAGCCAAGTGGAGAATTGGAAATACTCCTCATCTGTCCAATTGTATTTAAAAATAAGTGAGGCATCAACTTCCACATTGGAGTGTGGCTGCATCTAGGTGTAAGAAAGGTCACTGCTGAAAACTGGGTTGCCACATCGATATCCAAAATGGCCACCGCCATATTTGTAAACCAGCCACCCCCATCATTTGAGAAAACTATTTTTTTCTAGTTTTTATATTTGTTAAAATATTGGTTTTTTTTTTTTTTTCAAATGATTAGTGTGAAGGCCACCATTGGCCACCCCCTGACTCCACCACTGCACCTGGTGGTGGGTAAAATTTCTCCCTCCACCCAGCAGATCTGCCACTTCATGCTAGAGAAGAAAACAACCTCCCTCTGTTCTTCTCAGTGTGTCTTCTACCTACTTGAACATCTTCCACTAAAATCATGAAGGTTTATTTACATTCCCAGTTCAGTTCCAGTCCAGAAAAACACTTAAAGAACTACAAACACAACTCAAACCTCTAGGTGACGGGGGACCTCGGCACACTGCTCGTGTTTTCTTGCTCATGACCGATGCTAATGTCCTTGCAGGCCCTCGTCCAGCGAGCTGCAGCCTGTCGGACTACGCCTTCACTGCAGGCACCACGGCTACGAACGCCCAGAGGCTTCTACGGGCTCTGAAGCTGAGGAGGCCGGTGCTGTTGGAGGGCTCCCCCGGTGTGGGCAAGACCAGTCTAGTGGCAGCACTGGCTAAAGCTTCTGGCAATCATCTGGTCAGGATCAACCTCTCAGAGCAAACGGTAAGGCACTGTTTTTATTTTCCTGTTGAATGAGCCACATCACGCTGACAGCTGGCTGAACCTGAGCTCTTTCCTGCAGGATGTGAGCGACTTGTTTGGGACAGACCTGCCTGTAGAAGGAGGGAAGGGGGGAGAGTTTGCATGGCGTGACGGCCCCCTTTTGGCCGCCTTGAAGGCAGGCCACTGGGTGGTCCTGGATGAGGTAGGAACTACTGCAAGAAGAATTTCACAGCCCAAACCAGCGTCGGACTTTAAATATTTATATATATTCACCTTTTCTCAATTAAGTCGTAACGTCATAATGATTCAGTTCAATTCTCTTTATGTAACGAGTCCTAGTGATGCAGGGACGCACTTCTGCCTCACTGCAACAAGGTCCATGGTTCAAATCTGTTATTTTAATTTCTGAATTTAGTAAATTATATTTGAAAAATCAAAATGTAAAGAATAAAAGTGAACTTTTACTGGGTGAACTACAAATTAAATCTATTTCTATCTGAATCAGTTTGAGGTGTTCACTTCTGCGGTAACAGAACTTCTTTTTGTCCTTCACAATAAGAGTCTAAAGATAATTTATAAACTTAACTGTTGACCTCAAAATCCTCACTATAGATCTGAAGCTTGTTCAGTACTTTACGTTATTAACTCATGGACGTCTCTTTAATAACTTCATGATAATTAATGCTCCTCAGTGGAAAAATCAGCCACCATATTTAACTGATTAAAAATACTTAAAAAATATATATATTTTTTCCACAATAAAGTAAGTAAATTTTATTTATAAAGCACCTTTTACAGGTCAGATACCACAAAGTGCTGTACAGAATACAAGACATAAAAACACAAGATAAAAGATAAAAAAAAACATGCGTATGACATAAGACAAAATAAAACTAATTAAAAGCCAATCTGAACAAATGTGTCTTCAGCTGCTTTTTAAAAGTATTAAGAGAATCAAGGCAGCGCGAAGTCAGAGGCACCACGTTCCACAGTCTGGGGGCCACAGCCCTAAATGCTAAATAAACTACCGTAGTCAGTCTTTTAGGGCTGAAACAAAAACACAGTATCTAAATTAAACTTCTTAAAAATTTTTTTTTTTAACTCATTAAGGCTCTTTTGTTTAAAAACAAATACTTTATAAAATCGATTAATTAATTTAATTAATTACTGTAATTAATTTAATCGATTCAAAGATGTATTTATTTTTTTGCCATTTTCTTAAAAAGCAAAAGGCGTTTCCCTCATTAGTATACCGGTACCTAAAATGTTGTTATTATTTTTACAATAAAAAATAAAGAGGTCCAGAGTTCTGTGAAGACCCTCCAGCCCTTCAGATCCCGTAGCTGAAAATGAGGCCTCGTTTTCATTGAAACTTACTCGTGTCTCTCGGTGGTTGGACGTGGAGGTTTTTTCATCATTATTTTCTTTTATTTTTTACTCTACCTGTGGTAAAAACTCTGGTTTATCAACTGTTTTGCACTTGCACTGACTGTAATATACGAGCACGCTGCGCCCGCTAATGACGTCCTGCTTTGAAGCTAACGGCTGTTAGCCGTGGAGCGTCTGATTCTGCAGCCTGCACACATGTGAAACAGCTTTTTCAGACTAAATGTGCACTTGTGCAACATGCAAGTGTGTTTCTGCTCTTTACATCCAGACTGAAACAACTCTTTCAGACCAGATGAGAGGCAGGACTCTGCAGAGACGTCAGGCTGAGAGAAGGTTCCGATTCTAGTTTGAGTTGAACTCCGTCTGTAGATTTCTACAGACTCTCAAATATGAAAGCAAAGCACCAATATAAATATAAATATATCTAAAAATATCTACAAATAAAAGTAATATAAATAACTAATAAATAGCTAATTTAAAAAAGTATAGGATTAGAGCAGGGGTCTGCAACCTGTGGTTCTGGGGCCACTTGCGTCTCTTTCAAGCTTTGACCAAAACTAACATAAAACTGAATTTTATTGGTTGTTATGTCAACAAAAAAAAAAAGCTAGTTTCAGCTGTTTTTATTTTTCATCATTTTGATCAATTTTGCAAATATGTGAATACTACTAGATCTAATACAAGAAGTAAAGCATACTCACTTTAACTTTATGCTTTATCTCTATACTTATGTTTTCCATAATTAAAAAATCACATCTGCGTAGTTCATAGATTGTTTTAATAATAAAAAAATGCACAAAAATATATATTTTTTTCTTTCTTTACAAGAATATGGTGATTTAGTTTGTTTTAAATTGTAAAAAAAAAATCAATAAATATTAAAAATCATTAGATATTTTTAGTCAGAGTCAGAGTTTCTTTATTGTCATTCGCACCTCATGTGGTACATGTGGTGGAGCGAAATTATGTACACGGGGTCCCAGTTACATCCAACAATAAAATTTATAAGAAAAACAGTAATAACATCCAAGATATGAACTAAGAAAAACATCAACTAAATATACACTAAGCACTCATAACATAAAAACATTGAACATCAGCACAAACATGAACATGAGTCTGTGAGCAGATGTGCACGCATGAACACATCAACATTGAAACAGATCAGCAGCAACATGAAACAGATCAGCAGCAACATGATATGGTTTTTCACAGTGATTATTCTAGTTAGAGATTCATGAGTCTAACAGCCTCAGGGTAGAAGCTGTTCCTCAGTCTAGTGGTTCTACACTTAATGCTCCTTAACCTCCTTCCTGAGGGGAGTGGGGCAAAAAGTGTGTGTGCTGGGTGAGTGGGGTCCTTCATGATGCAGGTGGCCCTCTTCCTGCATCTGGAGGTGTAGATGTCTGTGATGGTGGGGAGGCTGATTCCGACAGACTTCTGTGCAGCCTTCACCACTCTCTGCAAAGCTTTTCTTTCTGCAGCTGTGCAGCCTCCATGCCACACATTGATGCTCGAGCACAGGATGCTCTCCACTGCACACCTGTAGAAGGAGGTGAGGACTGAGCTTCCCAGACCAGCTCACCTCAGCCGTCTGAGGAAGTAGAGTCTCTGATGAGCTTTCTTGATCAGGTTGGTGGTGTTGTTGCTCCAGCTGAGGTTGTCATTCATGTGTACACCCAAGTACTTGTAGCTGGAGACCACTTCCACCGCAGATCCTCTTATGTTCAGGGGGGTGTAGGTGTTTTTGTTCCTTCTGAAGTCCACAATCACCTCCTTTGTCTTCTTCACATTGATGTGAAGGTTATTCTCTCTGCACCAGCTCTCCAGGTGTTCCACCTCCTGCCTGTAGCTGGACTCATCATTGTTTGTGATGCATCCCACCACCGCTGTATCATCTGCAAACTTTACAATGTGACAGCCTGGATGGGTAGCTGCACAATCATACGTGAGCAGAGTAAACAGGAGGGGGCTCAACACACATCCCTGAGGAGAGCCAGTGCTGAGGGTTATGGTGGAGGAGGAGAGGTTGTGGATCCTCACTAACTGTGGTCTGTTTGTTAAAAAGTCTAGTACCCAGTTGCAAATGGAGGGGCTTAGTCCTAGTGTGGATAGTTTGTCCATCAGGGTTTGGGGGATCATGGTGTTGAAGGCAGATGTGAAGTCCACAAAGAGCATACGGACGTAAGAGTTTTTCTGCTCCAGGTGGTTGAGCGCAGTGTGGACCACAGAGGAGATTGCATCCTCTGTTGATCGGTTCTCACAGTATGCATACTGGTGAGGGTCCTCGTTGATGTTGATGGTTGTTTTGATGCGAGTCATGACCAGTTTTTCGAAGCATTTAGCGACTATCGGGGTGAGGGCCACTGGCCGATAGTCATTCAGACCAGTCACTGTAGAGCTTTTTGGGACTGGGATGATGGTGGCAGTCTTCAGGCAGGTGGGAACTGTCTCCAGGGTAAGTGAGGTGTTAAAGATGTCTGCCAGCACCTCACAGAGCTGATCAGCACATTCCTTCAACACTTTTCCGGGGATGTTGTCTGGGCCAGTTGCTTTGTGCGGATTAATCCTCCTGAAGGTACTCCTTACTTCTGCTGAGGTCACGCTGAGATGCTCTTCATCCGGTGGCGAGGTGAGTCTGGTGCTGGGTGGTCTGTTCGGGTCTTCAAAGCGTGCATAGAACTTGTTGAGGGCATCAGGCAGAGATGGGTCTTTGGGGCATTAGTACATGTAATGTGTCAGTACATGTACTAATGTAACCCAGTACTGAGGTTGTGTATTGGTCAAGATCAAGCGAACCTCCATTTTCAGCAGCTTCTCTGAAAACCTGCCAGTCTGTTCGATCAAAACAATCTCTCAGTATGGGTCCACTGTCCTGGATCCAGCATTTAACTTCCTTTTGTACCGGTCTGGAGCGTCTCAGCGGGGGCAGGTAAGCAGGAGCCAGGAAGATTGAGATGTGGTCTGACAGTCCTAGGTGGGGGCGGGGTTCGGCTTTGTATGCATCTTTTACGTTCGTGTAAACACAGTCCAGCGTGCGGTCTCCACGTGTCGGAATCGTCACATGCTGATTAAAGCTTGGGAGACAGTCCTTTAGATTCACGTGGTTAAAGTCTCCGGCTACCACGTAAAGAGCCTCGGGGTGTTTGTTCTGCAGCGAGCTGATGATATCATGTAGCTCCTGCAGTGATTCATTAGCATTAGCGTCCGGAGGAATGTAAACAACTGTGATAAAAGTCACTGTGAACTCTCGGGGTAGATAATGTGGCCGACATTTCACTGTTATTTGCTCCAAAGCCTTCGAGCATGAGCTATTTACAACAGTACAGTTCGTGGACCAACTTTTACTCACGTAAATGCACACATGAGCATGCATCAGGGTAAATGCACACTCTGCCTCCCCGTGATTTCCCCGTTAGCTCGCTGCAGCGGTCCGCTCGAAAAAAAAGTCTGTCATCCAGCTGGAAGACTGTGTCCGGCGTTTCACTTGTAATCCACGTTTCCGTGAGGCAAAGCACTGCACACTTCTTCATCTCTTCTGAGGCGCCCGCTCTCAGACGAAGTAAATCCACCTTGTTGTCCAACGAGCGGACATTCAACAGAAAGAGCTACTGGCCACAAAAGCCCCTCCAACAAACATGAAGCGGCCCATGGGCCACCACTTGATAATCACAGTTGTAGCAGGTTGTTGCAGCTCTGGACACGTTTAATTTAGTGAACGAAGGCGCAAAAATGGCTCTTTTGATCATAAGGTTGCAGACCCCTGGATTAGAGGTAAAAATAAACTTTACTAAGAGGAATTTATTATTTTATGTAAATATGGATATAAAGTTGTATTAATGTGGTCGACCTTTGCCCTCAGGAACACGAGAGTTTAGTCAAGTTACTGCGAGAGCTTATGAGAGCATTTGAAACAATTCTGACAAAATAAAGAAGGATTTTTAGGCTTTGTCAGAAAAATAGTGTTTATTGACTGCATCCAAATTGGTCAATAAATAAAAACACGAAAAAAATAAATCCGTGGCTGATTTTTTTTTTTTTTTTTCATGAAGTCTTCCCAGGGGTAAAGTGGTTCATCATCAGCCTCAGCCTGCAGGGGTGAGGTCATGTTTGCTGTGACGGACTGGAAGAGGTTCCTGAGTCTTGTTGCTGCCTGCGTAATAAAACACAGCAGGTTGTTGTAGTTCACTCAGTAAAAACTCTTGCATCACCTTCAGCTGCAACATCAAAAATAAATTGGAACAAAAAGAGAATGGTTTTGATAAAGGTGGACTCAGATGAAAGAACATTTTGTTGACTGAACGTCATTTTGATGACTCATCAATTTAAACACATTTTTGCCATAAACTTAACTGGAATTATCTAAACTAAATTATTACTTTTATTTGTTTATAGTGTTTTCCCTACACAACTTGCCATGGTGGGGTGCCCAT
>NC_056504.1:24336893-24337302 GCF_014905685.2 Nematolebias whitei
AACAGTTTTGGGGTGGGGTCAGAGACATAGCCACGCAAAGTTTTAGGGTGGGGGGGGACAGTTGTAGTATGTACATATACTGATATATATTCATACTGTTAAAACGGATTCTTTCATTTTTCTGGACTGTATAATGACGTGCATCTGAATTTAATAAAATGTGGACGTGAGACGTTAATTATCTTTGACTCACCAAGACAGTGGGTCATTTATTAACATAATCAAGTTTAACACTTCACACATTTACATTAATTGGCAAAAATTGAAAATAACGACAGCTTATTAATCAGTTCTACAGGAAGTAAACAACACAGCGATTGTTCTCACTTCCAGTAGTACAACGACGTCAACCACACAGCGGTGATTGAAAAACTTTGCTTCAGACATTTCTAAAAATATCTGTAATGAT
>NC_056504.1:24337402-24338755 GCF_014905685.2 Nematolebias whitei
GATTGAAAAACTTTGCTTCAGACATTTCTAAAAATATCTGTAATGATTTTTAGCAGATAGAAGAATTTAAAGATGGAAAGATGAAGTTTATCTTGAGAGAGATGTGTGAGGGAATTTGTCTGTTTTAACCAGAACATGCACGCTCTTTTGGACCATCTTATCCCAACGGTACACTTTGGTGAAGATCGACTTTTACCTTTCTGAAGATATCTCAGTTCCGGCTTAAAGTTCCACTTCGAGCCACTTTTCAGCGTCTCCGTAAGAACAGCTAGACCTCGGGAGTCGTGAGATCATCCACAACAGACTTTCATAATTCCCAGATCTTCTCTGGTTCAGCTTGATTTTCTTTCTCTCATCAGCATCCTGAATTCCAGCCTTCATGAACTCTGGAACTGCTGAAACTAGGAAGTGCTGCACCTTTTAAGAAGGGTCACTTCCGGTTCATTTGAGAACTTTCTGATTGGTCGAATGGACCAAACAGAGGTGTGTTTTGTGATGTAAGGTGTTATGAAAAGTCAAGGAAAAGATTAAGATTGTTTAAGAACAGACAAAAGATATCATGAGAAACTTCAGACTTCGTGGAGTCACTTCTCTAGTATCTTGCTGTAAAAGTTAAACATGACATTTCTTTTCAGTAAACTTGCAGTTGACCGAAACTTGAACTTTGACCAATTTACACACTTGCTCACTTCAAACAGACGATCAAGAAATTGAATCATTACTCTGTAACGTATTCCAACTTGATTTCACTTTGAATGAGGATTAAGAATCATTATTACTGTTTCACAGTTAATAAAAATGAGTAGTTCACTTCAACATGTAAACATTGTTTGAACTAACACAATTTGATTATCAAACATTTGTAAAATAGTAATGATAATAGAGAATAGTCTTCTTTCACTTGATTAACTCAAGAAAGAAAGTCTCAGGATGGGTCAACCTGTATTTCTGGATGCAAATCAATGAAATGACAAGTTCTGTCCCATATGGTCCTTAGGTCAAGGTTTTGACCTTCAGGCCTAGTTCACTACAGTCCCCCCTTTGGAAATCATCGCCTGTCCATGGGGATGAATTCCAAACATGAACTTACGCCTTCGAATGTCCTTGAGCTTGATGTAATCAAGCAAGGAAACAAGAGTCAAGAGTAATCCAGCAAGGAAAACAAAAGTCAAAAGTAATCCAGCAAGGAAAACAAAAGTCAAGGTAATTCCACAATGTTCTTGGTAATTCCATTGTGTTGATGATAATTCCATAACGTCATTGGTAATTCCATTGTAGCAATGCTTTAACCCCTTGGAAACAGAGTCTGTAATCCATTGGAAAAAGTCATATAATCCACAACGGTAAATCCAC
>NC_056504.1:24338855-24343462 GCF_014905685.2 Nematolebias whitei
CATGTTGGCATGGTTAAAGGCCTCTTAGTCTCTAACTTAACTACACAACAAAATTCATTCTTGCTTGGGGTGTTCAGAAACAATACCAAAACCAATTAAACCATGTCTCAACATCGACAAAACAGTGACTAAGCAACCAGTTAAACAACGTTTCAACATTGACAAAAGCAGTGATTAAGCAACTAGAAAACGACGTTTCGGTGCGCCACTCACTCTGAATGTCAGATTTGCTCACGTTATCGCGTCTGGTAGCATTATCCTAACTGGCGTCACCCCCCTTCGGTCATGGGAGACCGCGAACACGGGTGAGGACGTCGCTCCATGAACTAAAGTTAGGCTGTCCTTGAGTAGTTTTAACTGTTTGCGCAGCTGAAAGAGGACTTTTAGGTCTGGATTGGAATCCAGTTTACCTTTCGATGGGGTGTATTTGTCTGGGTCAGTCAGATACAGTATCATCGAGTTAATTGCAGGATCGTCCAACTTCTGAAGTTGGATGATGTCTGGGCCAGGTGACAATGATTTTTCATATTTTAAAAGAACTTGGCGAAGGTTGTCTCTTTCTTCATCAGATGTCAGAGTGTCGGCTTGAGCGACCACCTGTTCAATCTGTGATGAGACTGATGAGGGTTCTTGCTCCGTGGGGAGCTCCAACGAATCCTTTTCTGAGTCGTCGGACCTGTCTATGGGTAAGACACCATAGGTTTGAGGTCCTTGGTCGACGTCATTGGTTGAGAAAAGAGCTATTGGCTGTGTTGGTTTTGTGAACCGTACTGGCCCAGTTTCTTGACTCGGTACCAGGTTATCTGGGAGTTCTCCCAGAACTGAAATGCCTAGTTCAAAATCATGAAAATCAGGTTCTGAGTTTTCAGCTTGCGATGACTCATCATCGTTTGTGTGTGAGTTTACCCCCCCTTGGTCCGATGAGGGGTTGTTGGAGGCAGCAACAGCAATGTCTTGGTGTGTTCCACCGACATCTGTAATGTTGTCATTCGCGCCTTCAGATTTAGTAGCGATCACATCACTACACAGTGCTCCTGGTCGGTATCCCATTTCAGCGTGTTTCAAGGTTTCTAACAACCTCTGTAGTTTCTCTGTCTCTTCCGAGCTCAGAGGTGTAGGGCCTTGTTCCTGGGACCTTTGTGATTTTATCGCCTCGGTCCGTTTCGTCCGAGGTGGGGGAGGGTTAGGTACGTCTTTTGGGGGTTCCTTTCCGGACTTCCCCTGATAATATGGGTCCTCTTGGATCCCATATCTTTGCGTCCTACGCATGCCCCATTTACGATAATCACGTTCATCCTCTGAAAGAGGAGCCTTTTTGTCCCAGCGTGCACCTTCATTACACGGTTTGTTAGTTTGAAAATACTGCTTTTTCTCGCCTGTTTTAGGAGGTGGAGGCGATGCACTCCATCCTTCCATTTCTAGGGAGTGGGGTTTAACCTTTACACCAGGAAACACTTCTATGGGCGTCTTAGCATGAGAACGTGCCTCGAACACATTCACAGCACACTGTTGCATGTTTGGTGGAGGAGACCTGTTCAGGTCTGTTCCTACCACTTTAGGTGAGGGTGGAGGTTTTTCTCTCCACACATGTGGAGGTGGTTGGATGGGCTTAAAAGCAAGAGGTGTGTAATAGACTTTCTGAGGTGGTTGTGGGTGACCTGGACTCTGTCCACGGTCTTCTCTGAGTTCCAGATAAACTCGCCCCTCGTCATTACTTTTATATGTTGCCGCTCTTAGTTTCTCCTCACAAGCTTTCAAGCGTTCCTGTGATTTTTGACATTCACTTCGTAAAAGCATATATTGTTCCAGTAATATCTCTTTATGCACTTTGCGTTTGTGCAGATCTTTTTTAAGCACATCTATTTCACCTTTGCAGCGGGAAACTTGTGACACTGTCACGACGTGATCCCGTCTTAATGCAAAGTATGATTCTTTCAGCAACATTGCCATTTTAGCCAGCTTTTCATAGCTTGACATTGTAATTTCTGTAGAGGTCACACTCTTTGCAACCTCCATCAGATTGTCCAATAACTCTTTTGGGTTCATGCTCTCCGCCTGTTTGCCATATGGATGTAAGGATGCTGTCAGCAGCTTCAACGCTTTCTCTAAACAGTCCTTCATCTCATAAGGATCAAAATCTTTTCCTACCACACCTGTCATGTTTTCACTGTGTAGCAATTTATCTGTTTAAAACAGTTGCCAGCTTCAGATTATTTTACAGGTAAATATTTGTATTCAAGTGTCAGTGAGTTTCACACTATTTTAGCTCTGGGTTTACACAAAAGTACTGTTATAAGTCAACTTATTCAGAGGAACGGGCACCTGTTTCTTAGGTTTTACCCCAATTCATGAATATTTAAGTAAATGCTTGTCTGCAGTGTTACTTTTTATGTGCTTATTTCTCAACAGATACTAGATTACCAAGCTTCTCAGTGTTTCTTACTCTAAAGCACTGAATTTTTATAAACTTGCAATTTTTCTAAAAAGTCTCACAGCAACATCAGTTTAAAAACGCTTTTTTAAACCGTTTACTTCCATAAATTCGCTATTTTAACAGCTACTCATTAAACCAGGTGGTGAACAGAAAAAAGAAAATTGATGATGAGGAATAATCAGTCTTTCTTCAGAAAAACTGTTATACTCCTGTCTTCCTGCCAATATCTTCTATTTAAAAATAAATAAGAAGATGTAATTGTTTAGGTGGTAACTTAAACAGAAAAGTTTCTTTTTTCTGATAAGTTTACTCTTATTTAGTGATTTAGCAATTAAACGTGTATTATCTTTTAGCAAATGAGTAAACTTTATCAACTCTGTGAATACCTGTAACTGTATCTTTTAAAAAGTTTCTAATTTTTTATTTTGCACCTCTTTCTTGAGGAATTACCAGTGAATAAAAATGTGTTGGTAAATGCCTTTCTGCATAAATACCTTAATCACTTTTTAAATGTAAGATAACAGTAAAAATTCAACTTGAGGAAAGTTTATTAACTCAAAAATTCGTCTTACAGAAATAAATACGTTTAATTTCACTCAAAATAACCTAAAACGAAGTGAAACTGTGATATCAAGTTTCCACAGGAGGGGGCAGTGTTTAGCTTTCTACCAGCAGGAGCTTATGACGACTTCCTGTGGACGTTCTGTTGACATCCTGTCGTTAGCCGCTTAGCTTAAAATTAGCATCGGCTAAACTCGGTTAAAATCAACATTTCTGAACGGATTTCAAGCTAAAACGTGGCGTTGTTTCAACAAGCACGACTTCTTTGCATGAACATGAGTTTTTTGGGGACATGTGGCAAGTTTTAATTAGTGATTTTAAGCACAGCAAAGGCTTCGGTGCAACCGAGCTTTACAATCTGACATGGAGGAAGTGACGTGACACGTCACTCATCCGGTCGTTAGCTGTTAGCTTAAAATTAGCATCGGCTGGCGTGGTCCAAAAACACCATTTAATGACGGATTTCAAACTGAAACGTGGCAACATTTCAGCGATTAGGCTTCAAAGAAATTAAGCAGCGGATCAGAATGCAACTTTAAAGCGTTATTCAACTTTAAAAAGCAGATTGAAATTCCCTAAGAAGACGAGCTTCATTTCCGGGTCACATGACTGAATCTACCAATGATAGAGCAGCAACGGGGTGGGTTCTTATATCGCTGACTCAGAGGAAGTGACGCAGGCACGTCACTCACTTCCCAGCGTATCACAGCGTCCCAACTCAGCCGTTTTCAACCAATCACGGATCGTTTTTCCAGCTAGCATGTTAGCCTTAGCCTGAACTAGTCCGTCAACTTTTCGTCTTTTAAACTGTCAAAATGCACTATTTTCTGTTAAAAATGTAACGAATCAAGCTCTCAAAGCTTCACTGAGACTTCGTCCAGTCCTTAAAACGTTTCTCCATCTATTTAAAATACTCGTTCGAACTTATCAGAACCGAAACCGGACCAAAACCGGGTCGGCAATAGAACCTCCGTCCTTTTAAACAGAATAAACGTTTTCCACAGCTCATCAGCTTAGTTACACACAACAGACGTACAATTTCAGCTTTCATAAAGACACGTTGACTCACAATTTCAGCTTTCAAAGCATCACTGCATGCAAGCATGCTGTATTTTCTCCAAGCATCGCAGCTCAGCACGCTGCGTTCACACAGCTACAATCTGCACGTTTTTCACAGCAGAATCTGCACTTTTTCTTCATGCCAACATGATATTCAATTGTCACACGAATACAGTCCATTTTATGAACCCGTCACGGGCCACCAGTTGTAGTAGATACATATATGGATATATATTCATACTGTTAAAACAGATTCTTTCATTTTTCTGGACTGTATAATGACGTGCATCTGAATTAATAAAATGTGGACGGAAACGTTAATTATCTTTGACTCGCCAACGACAGTGGGCCATTTATTAACATAATCAAGTTTAACACATCACACATTTACATTAATTGGCAAGAATTGAAAATAACGACAGCTTATTAATCAGCTTACAGGAAGTAAACAACGCGGCGATTGTTCTCACTTCCAATAGTACAGCAGATTATTAACCACAGAGCGAGATTGAAAAACTTTGCTTCAGACATTTCTAAAAATATCTGTAATGAT
>NC_056504.1:24343562-24347518 GCF_014905685.2 Nematolebias whitei
AGAGAGAGAGGGGGAGGAGGAACGAACAGGAGGGACCCAACAAACCAAAAGGAAAACAGTATTTCAGTCTTTCATTTATCCTCTAAAAACAAGTCACATGGTAATGTGATGAGTCAATCATATCAGTCTATACGCTATGAAGGTAAAGATTTTACATATGACACAAAGGGTGTCCACTTGTGGGTAAATTTTTCTGAACTACCTTTCACTGTTAGTAAAATTTTTTCCATCTTCAAGTATGATCTTACAGTATTAAGCCATTGTGATGTGGATGGTGGTGTGGGAGATTTCCAGGCGAGCAAAATACAACGTCTGGCAAGGAGAGAGCAAAAGGCCAAGACCTCCCCCTGCTGGCGGGATAGATTAAGTGTGGTCCCAGGAACTCCAAAAATAGCAATAAGTGGATCACTTTGAAACTGAATCTTAAAAACTCCTGAGAGTATGGAGAAAAAATATTTCCAAAACCCTTGCAGTTTTGGGCAGAAAAAGAACATATGACTTAAGTTGCAAGGTGAAGTCTGACATCTATCACACTGGTCTGGTATTGAGGGGAACATTTTAGATAAACGTGTTTTTGAGAAGTGTACTCTATTTATTACTTTAAATTGTATTAACTGTAGTCTGGCACATGGTGTACTCTGACGTATGCTGAGAATAACTTTATCCCACCATAAATCTGATAGTTTAACACCCAGTTCACGTTCCCATGCAGTTCTAGTTTTACCCGATGAATCGGCCTCTATTGCCATAAGTTTTCCATAAATAATTGAAAGAGGAGATTTCAAATTGGGGCTCAAAACTAAGAGTTCAACCCATGGTGGGTCAGTAGGCAAAGTTAGAAAATTTTGAAACTGCGATGAAACGCAATGCCTAATTTGGAAGTAAAGAAACAAATGTGAAGTGGGTAGATTAAATTTAGAAGACAATTCTGAAAAACTAAGAAATAAACCATCTTCGTACAGGTCTCTCATTGTTCTAATACCTTTCTCATACCAAATTCTATAGGCAGCATTATTAGATGCTGGAGAAAAAATGTGATTCTTTAGTAACGGCATTTTATTAGAGGGTGATACAAATTTAAAGTGGGACCTAAATTGTGACCAGATCCTGAGTGTTGAGAGCACTATAGGATTTGTAGTAACTGAGGATAATTTAATTGGTAATGATGAATAAATAATTGAAGCGGGCGAAAAAGATGCAGAAATCGACTGAATTTCAAGTTTACACCAAATCAGATCAGGTGAATTTAACCAATAAGTCAGTTTATGGATATGTGAGGACCAGTAATACATTGTAAAATTAGGTAGAGAAAGACCCCCGTTTGTGGTGAACTGTTGTAATAAAGAAAGTCTCATTCTGGGGGCCTTTCCGTTCCATAAAAAAGATGAGACCATCTGATCCAGGGACCTGAAGAACTGTTTGGGCAAGAACAGAGGGATATTTTGATATAAAAACAAAAGTCTAGGTAGCACATTCATTTTGATAATATTAATCCTACCAATCAATGAAAGAGGGAGAGAGTTCCATCTCTGTAAATCTGATGCAATTTGGGAAACTAGTGAGGCATAATTCTGAGAAAACATTGAGGGCAAAGTACGTGTAATATTAATTCCTAAGTACCTAAATCCCGAGGGACTGAGCCTAAAAGGGATATCAGAAGGCTTAAGCTTTAAAGCTAATGAATTCACTGGATAGCATTCACTTTTAAGTGAGTTAATTTTATAGCCAGAATATGATCCAAATTTTTCTAGAATATTTAAAATTGGGGGAAGACTCCGTAAAGGGTCAGAGACATACAGGAGAAGGTCATCTGCATATAAGGACAATTTAAGCTTGACACCAGAGCGGACGATTCCATGAAAAGAAGAAAGGGATCTTAGAGCAACGGATAGGGGTTCAATGGCTAACGCAAACAAGAGGGGAGAAAGAGGGCAACCCTGTCTAGTACCACGTCCCACCGTAAAATAATCAGATTGGACGGAATTACTGAGAATACATGCTTGAGGGGATGTATAAAGTAGCTTGATCCAAGATACAAACCTCTCTCCAAAACCAAACCCATTAAGAACAGCAAAGAGATATTCCCATTCCACTCGATCAAAGGCTTTCTCGGCATCAAGAGAAATTATCACTTCAGGAGATTTAGAGGAATGAGTTGAAAAAATTGTATTCAACAGTGTACGAGTATTAAAAAACAACTGGCGACCTTTAATGAATCCATTCTGTTCTTGTGAAATAATCCGAGGGAGAACTGTCTCAAGCCGAGTCGCGAGTACTTTAGACAAAATCTTAAAATCCACATTCAAAAGTGAAAGAGGTTTATAGGACTCGCAGGCAGTAGGATCCTTATCCTTCTTTAACAGGAGAGAAATTGAGGCCTGAGTCAAGGTGGGAGGCAACAAGCCCTGCCCAAATGACTCATTATAAACCTCAAGAAGAAGAGGGGCTATTTTATCTTTAAATTTTTTGAAAAATTCGGCAGAGAAACCATCTGAGCCAGGTGTTTTACCACTTTGCATATCCTTAATTGACGCAAATATTTCTTCTAATTTAATGGGAGCTTCAAGTTGGTCAGAAAGCAATTTGTCTATCCTAGGTATGTCAATATCCTGAAGAAAGGCACATAGCTCATTTGAGTCTGCTTGTAGTTCAGACTTATACAAATTGCAGTAGAATTTTTTAAAAGTATCATTAATAGAGACAGGATCTGAAACAAGATTGCCCGACCGATCGTTGATTTGTGATATTATGTGAGAGCCGGCTTTTCGTTTCAATTGATGTGCCAGAAGTCTACTTGGTTTTTCCCCATGTTCATAATAAGTGGCTCGAGATCGTATCAAGAGTCGCTCCGCATCAGATGTAGTTAAAAGATCAAGTTCCATCTGAAGATCCTGTCGCTGTTTCAGCAAATCATGTGACGGATTAACGGCATTTTGCCTATCAATATTCTGAATTTTTGTTGATATTTCTGATATCTTAGTGCGTAGATTTTTATTAATATTAGCTGAAAAAGAAATAATCTGACCCCGAAGATAAGCTTTTAATGTTTCCCATAGTAGTGAGGGAGAAATTGTATCGCTCTTATTGAACCTTAGAAAATCATCAATTGATGATTAGATGAATTTATTAAATGGCTCATCTGATAACAGGAGAGTATTAAATCTCCAACGAGGACTAGAATTGGGTTTGTTTATAAAATTTATATCAATGCTTAGAGGAGAATGGTCTGAAATAACAATCGGATAGTATTCAGAAGACGTGACTCTCTGCATTAAAGAGCTATCAACAAAAAAATAATCTATACGGGAATAGGATTGGTGTATTTGAGAGTAAAAAGAATAGGTCCTTGTTAGTGGATTCCGTGTCCTCCATGGATCTACATATCCATTTTGGGACACAAAATCCAAAATAGATTTAGACATATTAGACTGTGTATAGGACCGAGATGAGGAGCGATCTAATGATGGATTCATTACACAATTCAGGTCTCCAGCTAGAATTAACAAATGAGTATCAAGATATGGAAGTGTGCTAACTAGATTGTTTATAAAATCTGGTTTATCAAAGTTTGGTGCATAAATGTTTACTAATAAAACAGGAGTGTGGAACAAGGAGCCTGCAATTATAAGAAATCTGCCATTTATATCCTTCATTATTCTTGATGCTGTAAAATGAATATTCTTATTAAATATTATGGCAACTCCTCTAGCTTTTGAGTTGAAGCTCGAATGATAAATCTCCCCAATCCATGGATATTTGAGCCTGACTTGATTTGAATTTTGCAAATGTGTTTCCTGTAGGAATATTATGTCTGGGTTCAGGCGTTTCATATGAGAAAATATTTTAGACCGTTTCACTGGATTGTTCAGACCTTTAACATTCCAACTTAGGAATCTAACAGCAGGTGTTGAGGAAACCTTTAAATCACCAGACATGTGACTTGACAGGGGTCAAAA